>NC_081830.1:36232644-36535082 GCF_030867095.1 Alligator mississippiensis | reverse complement strand
TTTTTCATCTGTCCCTAGTGTAGATGCAGCATGGGAAATGGTAGCAGAACCTTGCCCCTCCTGCCAGCGTGCTCTGTCCTGGGTTGTAGAAATTAAGTCTTAAGATAAGGCACAACTAGTTCATTGTTCGTGCCCTTTCAGTTTTTGGCTTCTTTGCTGAGTTTCCCTACAAGAAAGCAAATTAGTAGCTATGACAAAGGCGAGTCTTGTGATGTGGACTCTGTTTACTAAGGAGACCTGAGACCACCCACTTATTTTGTATAGCCTGTCATAAACACATTGAATGGAAATGACATTAGGCCACTCTTGGCTTAGAACAGATTTGACGTAGTGCCTTAGAATCCTATTTCAAGATTCATTCAGAGCACTGGAAAGTGGAGGCAAGATCCTGTTCTACCTATTACTTACCTACGGGGACTCGGGTACCTAACTGTCATCCTATTCCATCTCGCTCAAGTCCCCCATAAACAGCTATCGC
Organism: Alligator mississippiensis; assembly: GCF_030867095.1. NCBI lineage: Eukaryota > Metazoa > Chordata > Crocodylia > Alligatoridae > Alligator > Alligator mississippiensis. The sequence continues at coordinate 36,534,604 of NC_081830.1, read as the reverse complement.
AAAGGGCAAATGGGTACTCCTCCTGCTCAGTGGTTTTGTGACTTCATCTTAAGGCTACAGTAATGGCGTGTCACAAAATAAGTCATATTAACAGGGGTGCAGGTTGTAGCTGTATTGGTCTAAGGACATAGGCAGACAAGGTTCTTTGGGTGAATCTGATATGTTTTATTAAACCAACTTAAATGGTTGGAAAAAATAGTTTTGAACCTGAAAACTTGCTTACATTTTTTTCCCCAACTATTTAAGTTGGTCTAATAAAAGATATCAGATTCACCCAAAGAACCTTGTCTGCCTAAGGCATATTAAGGTATTTTCAGGGACTTGAGCAAGGTAGAATAAGATCATACTTAGGTCCCTAAGTTCACTTAGCCTCCCAATAGATTTGGGCCCTTGAACCGGCCGTGCAAGTAGAACTATTGTGTTGAGAGAGTCAGAGATAACACATTTTTGCTGTAAACTCTCAGTGTTCCTTCTCCATTCCCTTGTGGTGCTCAGTCTTGGGAAAACATGTGGCCAGAGCGGATTTGAGTTCCCTGGCCCTATCCCATTTCAAAGAGGAAAACCTGCTGAGACAGGAAGCTCTTTGTAAGCACTCTGGGCATGCAAACCCCTGGTGTGTTCTCATGTGGTAAAATGATTGCGTTAGTTTTATTTGTTCAGGTAGAAAATTATTTGTGATTTGTTTTTCTTTTCAACAAGCTGCTTACTGTGCCTGAATTCCTGTCTGTTCTCTGTCTCTTACAGAACTCCTCCAGGTCTGCAAATTCCTCCAGTCTCATTAATCCAATGAACGGGGGCTCCTCATAGTGGGAGGAAAACTGGAAAGTGAATTCCTCCTTGTGTTTTCAGTACAGTATGTGATCTACCTGGGGATCTCTCTGCTTGTTTGTGTTCCCCCCCCCCCCCCCCCTTCTTTTAACTCATCCTTCTGAAGAGGTGTTTAGGCTGTTCCCGTAACACTTTACAATCTCTCGCCACCATCAGAAAAAGATAGAAATAAAAATCTTAATAGCTGTTAATGGGTTTGCTGTGATTTATTTTGAAATATACATTGGTATTTTGCAGTTCCTCAGCTCCTACTGAAAGCCATCAAGTGCAGAAAAGAGTACAATAAGCCCTTTCAGAAACAAATGTCTTTTTTGTGTGCATCTATCTAGGAACACTATATAATGTTTCAAACTGCTACAGCCTGTTCAGCTGAAACCTCAAGTTAAAAAAATGTTCAGCTCCCAGGTTTAGTATAGCTAGAAGATCAGTATTTCAGATGCCACAGGTCTGGACCTCTGAAACACCAGATAAACATCGCTCACTGCATGGAGAAGTTAGATTGCTTGCTCTCCCAGAAGGGTGTTTGTAATCACACCTCTAAAAATCTCTTACATATTGATACTGCTCACAGGTATTGATTCTCATCACAAGGAACATGCAGGTCATTACCAGGCCCAGTTCTTTCAAGCACATCCAGGCCTCCTAGGTATGAATTCAGTTCTGCTCTGTCTTCCAAGTAACAGTAGACCACATCACAGAGAGGGAAGGTGTGAAGGTGGCTGGAGGCTGGCAAAGAATATGGGCTTAGGAGTGACAAATTGAAATGGAAACCATTCCAAAGAGTTCTGAGAGGCTGGACCTTGGGCTGTGGAGGCCTCCAGAGGGATTTCCACAAGGCAATGCTCTGAAGGGTACAATTACCAATTCAGGGTGTCCGAGTTCCATCTGCAATACTTGCACAGGAGTTCAAGGTGTACTTAGTCATAGACATAGTCTCAAGCATCTCAGTTATCCACACTGAGATGCTGCAGGAAATGAAGCGGACCAATAGTCCGATTACAATTTTCAATTAAACTAGGAGAAAAGAAGGGAGAAAACAGAACTGCAGCTGGTGACAGTGACCTACTGAACTGATCACTGTTAATCACAAGGGACTGCTCCCAGACCTTGGTCTGAGAGTGGAAGAGTTGCATAATGCCATGCATGAGAAAGGTGATGGGAAGAGGCCAGAGACTAGGAGATGCCAGAGTTGTAGTTAAACCTGGAATTGCAACACCATCCAATAAGGCATACCAGATTTTGTACACTCATAAATAGTGAATCAGCAATTTTGTGGTAAGTGACATGGGCTAAGTACAGATAATCAAAAAGCTGGAGGCTGAATCAATTCAGTCTTCACAGGTTAGTCTAAGCTGTGTAGATTGAACTGATAAGCAAACGTACAGACATTCATTTTTTATTTCAGAAATGCAGTCACATGCCTGCAGTGGCACAGGCCAGAAGCAAGGTGTGTGTGGGGGGGGGAAAGGTGTGCTAAAGCTTGACAGGGGAGGTTTGTGGGGGAGGTGCAAAGCATCCTGGGCTGCTGGGGGACTGTTCGCTTGAATCTGGAGGGGATCTGGCACATAAGTTTAATAAATTGATTTAATTGATTTAACCTAATCAGTTCAGTCTGATACCTCATCCATACAGGTTTATTTTAAACCAGTTTTGGCCATTTTGAAAGCAGTTTATGTGCACTGAACTTCTGTTGTGTTACAGATTTGAACTGGTTTCCAATCACTTATACTGGTTTATGTATAATTTCTGTTTGAAGCCATAGTGTGCAAACTGAAATTGGTGCAGGTAATACACTAGCCTCCCTGAACATTGGTAAAGCGAGAGAAACGTTGGAGGGTTTTTTTTAGTGAGAGTATTTCTGATTCAGGATGATGATGTTAAATACAACTGAAGCCATAAGGAGCAAGAAGATTCTTTTGTTTGTGAGTGAGGCTCCAGTTTTCCACACTGCCCCTTTATGGCAGTACGTATTACAGTCTAGCCTTGCAGAGCACCATGCAAAATTTGTAAAACTTTGTGGGATTTAGAAATGACTGATCAATGTATTAAATCTATCTACTGGTCAGCTGCAGGACTGGTGACTGCTCTTTTATTTAAAGGCTTAATTTTCTGAATGAGCAGCTTCCATTTAAGTTGGTGGGAGCTACTGTTGTTCAGAGACTTTATAAATTATATCACTGCATACTGGAGTCTCCCTTCAGGCCACACCTATTGGAATGGCCAGACTGTGCCCAAATCTCACATTTCATTAAAGAACAAAGATTGCCAAGGACATCTTGAAAAGAGAAATGAGTCCAAACTAATGTCTGAAAGAATCAAACAACCAAGACAAATTGTTTAAAATTATTTTAAAAGAAGCCCAATTGTAAAGCTAATTCTGTTACGTACTGTGGAGAAGAGAGGCTGTCTTCTCATTAAAAGTATTGAACTGAACAGGGAAGGAACAGAGGGTAGCAACTTTCATCAGCTAAGCACCATCTGAGAAGTACTTCATGCATCTTAAGATTCGAATTATTAAGATTCGAATTATAAGATTTGAATGATAAGATTCGAAGCATTATACCAGGTCCTGAGGCTTTGATGTTAGAAAAGCAAGGTCTGAATCTTTGTGGGGCAATAAAATCAAGACTGCTAATTATGAGTAGTTTCAAAGGGTTTATTTCTACCCACTATTCACTAATGACTTTGCAACTCCTACACCCAAATGAGATTGGAAAAACAAATATGTGCTCATGTAATTAGAGATAATAGCCTATGTACACACAGGGAGGCAGAGTTAGTTCCATGGGAAGCCCTAATCCTGACACGTCCGACTTCTGAATTCTTGACTTTGTAATGCTACCAGTGCTCTCTTATTTCCTTTGACTGTGTAGCACACACAGGGCTTTTTGCACAGCTGGATGAACCCAAGGGGTGAATGCCACTGCTGCTGTGCTCCCCACCCTCTTGCCTGCTACCAAATTTGGGATCTTCAGTTACCCCCATGGGTTTTGGACCCGTGTCAACTTAGTGGCTCTAACAGCCAACCACCAACCTGCCACTACGCTGTTGAAGGTGGACTGTCTGGCCTATGAGAAGTCTTGTGGTATGGATCTGATCCGCAGGGCCAAAGGAGTTATATACCTCACTATCTGACTGCATCCCCCACCCCTATGTAAAACTTTAGATCTAGTCCTGGAAAGCGGTAATAGTAAACTTATGGAAAGATGGAATAATGGAAACTGGATCCTGGGGCAGGATCAACTATACTCTAACCCTCCCTGACAGATGTTTGTCCAATCCCATCCTGAAACGCTTCAGTTGAAGAGACTCCACAGCCCTTCTAGATATCCCATTCCAGTGCTACACCATCTTAAGCATTAGAAGGATTTTCCTAATAAGCAATACAAATCTTCTTGGCTGCAAATTATACTGATTTCTTCATATTCGTTTTCAGGGGTCATGGAGAACGACTGATCCTCAGCATCATAAAAAATACTGTTTTATATGCTGGAAGATGGTTATCAAGTCCCTCCTCAGTTTTCTCTTTGTTCAGACTAAACAAACCTAATTTATTCAACGAGCTTTAGTTAAAGCATCCCCGCCGCCATTTTCCAGCGTGGGAACACTGATACACAAGATGCTCCAGGCACTTTAATTAGAGTGGCTTTTGGAGCTGTTTTAATTAAAGTTCCTTCCCCTACCTTCCCTGCCTCCCAAAGCATGTGTATAAATGCCTATCTATCCCAGCACGTTTGCCACAGTAACAGCTTGTTGTGGTATTCCAGCTCGAGGCTCGCCAGCATTGACTGGACTGGAAAGGTTGCCTCTTGTGTTTTAATTCAACGCTGGTGTTAATGCCTGAGAAATTAATGTTTTCTTCTTCTGCAACAGCATCACAGACTTGCCTCCTTAGTTTGTGATTTGCTATGACCTGTAGGTCCTTTTCTGCAGTACTCCACCTATGTACTTATTTTACTTTTATGCATTTTGATTTCTCCTTCCTAAGAGGAGTACTTTGCACTTGTCAATACTGAGTTTTATCTTGTTGATTTTGGCTCATCTCCTCAATTTGACAAGAGCATTTTGCATTCTGATCCTGGACTCCAGACAGTTTGCTGAACTCCCTGTTCCTTTATCCAAGTCGTCAAGAAAAATATGGCATAAATCTCAGTCTAGAACAACCTTGGTGGTGAAATCCACTTGAAATGTCCTCACAGTGAACCATTTGTAGCTGCACTTTAGGAGACTTACAGAAGTTTGATGCTGTTGGAGCAATGGGAGAGGAAGAAAGTTTGGCAGTAGCTTGTTGGGTAGTTTATAGAATTGAGAAGCTCAGGAGACCAAGATTGAGAGCAGGAGAGGAAAGGAGATGTGAGAGGACATGGTGACAGAAGTTTTGCAAGGCACTTCTACCTCCAATATTTCACTCTAGGGGTGCATCTACATGTTGCCGTACTGCAATGTTGCTATGGCACCACGCTAAAGCACAGTGTAGTGCAGGCAATTACTGTGCCATGTGAGTGGCATATGCTTGGATTTCCCAGCTACATTACACACTACACCTGGAGAGTGCGCCACTATGGCAATGTAGCTGGCAATCATGTGATCGCGACTTTGATGTAGAGCATTGTTACATCTAGAGGGGAATGGACAGGGAGACCACCAGGCCTGGAGACAGCGATGGTGACAGTAGCAGTGTCAGCAGCAGCGGAAGCAGTGGTGGCAGCAACAACGGCAGGGAATGAATTGAGAATGTAAATTCCAAAATCAGGGCTAGAACTAAAAGCAGTTGGGTTAGGGAAAGGACTGTGGATAGGTGCGCAGGTCCACGGGTGCATTTATTATAACACGTGCGCAGGCTCTAAATGTGTTGTAAGGTGTGTGAATAAAAGCTTTTGCTAGATGATGATGAAGATGATGATGATGTGTGTGTGTGTGTGTGTGTGTGTGTGTGTGTATGAGAGAGAGAGAGAAACAATTTTTTTTAAAGAAAAACAACCGCCCCCTCCCCCCGCAAATCGCCAATGTGTAGACGTGACCTAGATGTACCTATAATACAGTAATGGACAGGGCATTCAGATATAAGCTATGGTCCCTCACCCCTGCTATGGTTGCCTCACCTATGGGAATGCCCAAAGCCCATTTAAAGTTACAAAGTGTTTACAAATCCTATAATGTAACTGTCAGATGCAGTTTTGATGAATCAAGTCTCACGTCTATTTCTCAGAGTGGTTATTTGTGTGCCCATTCCCTGTATCGATTTAAGTGAGGCTGGTGTTAAAGCTCTTGTCTGCCTTGGAGGTTCTGGGGGACTTGAGGATTCTTGCTGGGGGACAGAAGGTTAGAAACACTGTTTTTGTTCAAGTTTTCAGTGAGCAAATTTCACTGTGGCTAACTTCACATTTCACACTTTAATAGGGATACAGCATTTCAGCCCATTTACCTAACAGAACTCGCTGAACATGAAAAAGGAATTGACCTTTATATTATAGCTCATGGTTGTGACAGCAAAGATGAAACAACAAGGGTTTCAGAAGAAACTTCCCTTCAGGGCAAATAGTTCATAGCTACCTTCTGTAGGTATTGCTGCAGGTTAGTCAGAAACAGTTAGTAGCAGCTGTTCTTGGAGACAAGATGTGGGCTACAGGGAAAACTGGTCTGGTCCCATATGGCAAATATGATCTTGCTACTGTGAACAGTACAGGAAAAATGGTTTGGGTGTCCTACTGAAAAACAAGCGTGTACAATTGCTACCCACAATAGAGATGCATCCATTTACTATTGAGTGTTTCATATTCATTCAGTGTAGGAAACAAATTGTGTAAGAAGAATGATATCTTGGAGAGGAGAAACAGCTTTTCTGAGATAGCTGTCTCCCTAAATATCTTGGAAGGGAGGTATCTCTCTCCCTAGGTAACTCAGGACAGAGATGTCTCTCTCCTGAGATATCTGTCTCCATAGATGGTGGGGGAGGGTGGTGAGTTATGACTAATTTAAAATATTTTAAGGAAGGATAAAGACTAAGTTATAGAGAAAAGCAAGAACAAGAGGGGAGGTACTCATTGTATTTCAGTGAAGTCTGCGCTCTTGGGTCCCTCAAGACCTTACCACTCTGCAGACTCTGTAAGGGCTCAGAAATGCGCACATTTCTGTTTCTAATATGAAGCAGGCATGAGAGATGCTATAAGAATACCAGGGCTTTCTGACAGGCGATTAAAAAATAATGCAGAAATAATGCAAAAATAATCCTGTGCTGGGGCTGGAGCAAGGGCCCTGCACTGGCTGCAAATTTCCTGAGAACTTCCACAACCCCTTTTCCCTCCCCATCACTTCCTCCTCCTCCTCAGTCTCCATATGGATGACATTGCTCCTTTGTTCAGAGCACCCGAAAGCCTGCCTGCTGAGGATGGGGGAGAAAGGCAGTTCCTAATGGGGAACTAAAAGGAAAATCAGGGAAACCTGTTGAGAAAGCTTCCCCCAAGCTGCCCTGTAATATCCCAAGAGAGAAACAAGGCATCAGATCCTGCCCCAGAGTCCATCTCCTTTGCACACTTTCAACAACACGCTGGAAGTAAGACACTCGTGCAGTGCATGAGCCCAGTCAGGCTCATTTTGGGTGACCCCCCTCCCCTCTAGCGGCAGGATTTACCACAATGCAGCAGGGCATTAGTGGTTGCAGCAGTTTTGGTTTAAGCTCATGGTTTCACAAGGCTGTTGTAAGGCGGTGCACATCTTTATGTCAGAAAGATTTTGAGGTGGCAAATTGATTGTTGTAACATTAAAATAAACAACATACAGTTCCTGTTAACAGGACACAGGGCATTAACCGGGCAAGGCTTTTATTTCCTGCTAAGCTGTAGTATTAACAAGATATACCCTGACATAGGTGCATTGTCGGTGTTAAAAAGTTACCTTTTAGTTATCCTCTCCCCCCCGCCCCCTCCCCCCAAATGTCATGCCGATTCTAACAGGTGAGAAATGCTCACCGCTTATGCTCCCAAAAAGCGATAAGTATCGCAATCTGCTCTGCAGCAGTTTCCAAGCACCTGTAAGTCCAGGTTTTCTTTTGTCTTTGTGTTTTACAGGTACTGGGTTGAGCAGGAGGATATGACCTTTAAGTACACCAGTGCCATTGAGAACAATGATTATTTCTCCTTGACATTAGAGGCCCCATGAGAGAAGTATATTTTGTCTGTTTTTATATTACATCTCTTGGTTTTTAGAGTGATTTCAAGACTTTCTCACCTGTGCCTGTCTCTCAATCATATCTTTGGACCATATGGGAAGACTGTAATCAGCCAGTTGTACTCTTCATTGATTTTTATGGGAAGATCAGAGTTTTGAAACAGCTGCTGGCTGTTCCTACCCTATATAGATATACATGTAAGCATCCATCACTGCAGTACGTGAGCACTGCATACGTTTTATCTTTGCAATACTGCTGTCAGGCAGGGACGGTGTCTTATCCCCATTTTACAGATGAAGAGCAGAAGTACAACTGAGACCAAGTGACTTGTCACATGGAGACTTTGAGGGGGAGCAGGGAATTGATTTCCCAGGTTTCCCAAGTCCTACTCTGGTATGTAATCACTACAGTACCACCACATTTCTCAAGAAGTAGGGTAAGGGAATTGTCAGTTTTTCTCAATGGAGCTTGTGTAGTCCCATCAGTCTTGTAAGATGCCCATGTAGATATAGGGCCCCTCAATATATCAAACTCTTCATGGGCCACCTGGAGAAAAATTTACCGGCAACTGTACCATTAAACCTGCATTACATAGATGATATTTTCATTATCTGGACTAACTTGTTGGATTACCACCACAGGTTTAACAACTATCATTTGTACACACATTTTCGTGCTGTAACATGCCGGAAATCTGGCGCGTCAGATGTCTCTGTCTTTTATATTGCAACTCTGCATGTGAGTTGACGTGCACTGCACTGCATTGCTTGCAGTTGTATAAGTGGTGAAATGTGCATCAGCGTGGAGAAAATGGTGGCGGTGTGCTTTTGAACACCTTCGATGTGCTTTCGTTCAAAAGGGGACCACTGCCATTTTCTGTGCACTGACGTGCATTATGCCACATACACAATTGCATGCATTGCAGTGCCAGGCACTTTCCAAAGCACCCGGCACTGCGGTGCATGCATGTGTAAAAATGCCCTAACATCCCTTGATCAAACTGCCTTGGCATGCCTGGCACAGCTACTTATCCCAGCCTACCATCTCCTCAGCCAAGTGTTTTGGGTGGAGATAGGTTGCTAGAATCCACTATCGGGGCCTAGCCACCCACCTGCTACCTGCAACCAGAGTGGCCATCTAGGGTCAGCTGACCCTTTACCCCTTTCTATAAAAGCCCCTGACCCAGAAGAAGTGTCTAGGCAACAAGGCCCAATCTTCAATCCAGGCGGCCTTGCCCTCAGCTTGTGCCTCTACTGGCTCTGATGTGTTTTCTAGCTACCTGACCTGGCTTGCCCACACACCCTGAGTTTGGCTTGATCCTCTGGCTCCCTAACCCAACTCTGGTTTGATACTGAATGCAGCTGGCTTCCTGACCCCATGCTCTGCCTGACCCTCTGGATCTCTCATTTGGTTGCCCAGACAAATCTTCTGGCTTCTGGTATCCTGCTCCCCTACACGTGGACTTGGCACACTCCCCTTGGAACTTGGTTGCTTCTTCCAACCCTGTGTGACCCTCAGATGCGGCTGCCCAAGACCTGGCATGACTCAAACTTTCTCTGGAATACTCCTACACTAACATCAACTTTCTAGATACCACAATCCATATCTAGCATGGCACCCAGAAATCACTATATACAGAAAACCACAAGGCACCCTACCTACGTCCACAAGACCTATGCCATTCCAAAAACTCTGTAATCTACAGTCAGGCCCCCAGATACCATCTCATCTTCTCTGAGGAGAAGGCTCATGATGCCCACCTGACCAGCCTCAAATCAGCCTTTATGCAACAAGGACACTCCAGTACAAAAATAGACCAGACATCTGAAACAGCTATCTAAATACCCCACAGTAACCTGCTACAATACAAAAAAGAAACCCCGCTGTGACTGCACACCCCTGGTGGCCATCTGCCTCCCCACAGTGGAACCAATGAGAAGACTCAGCAAACAACTATAGCCTAAACTCAAAGATAAAGATCCTTCACTTGTGGCTGTCAAACAGCCCCCTAACCTTGCCCATCTCATCGTTAGAAGCAGATTTACCTCTGCCCAATAGACATCAACTGGGACACAGCCTTTCTTGGCAAGAAATGCTTAACCTGTCAGCACATCTCTACTACCACTACTGTCAACACCTCCATAAAGAAACCATCAGAATCTATGGTTCCTACACATGTCTTCGCCAAAGTTTGATATATCTGATCCAATGTACCAAGTGCTCTTATGGCAACTATGTGGGTGAAACTAAACAGCAACTATACACCAGAACGATAATGATTTTTTGACCACAAAAAAATATAAAGGACGGAGACGTACACATACCACTAGAAGCACATTTCTCACAGAAGAACCATTCCCTCCCACTATTCTCATGCTCACGGTTAATCTACCTAACACCTTTAAAAAGGTGAACTTTGGAACATAAATGGATACATAAATCTTGGACACAAAGAATCAAGGATAAAAATGGATATCAGTTTTAAGGCACACTATATTTTACCCAATTTCTGATTTTTTTTCCAGCACAGGAAAGGCGAGAATGACCCTCCTCTCTTTTAGAGGGCTTGATCTCCCAGGGATCAGCTTATTTTCTTCTGTTAATTGCGTACCTGCTACTCATGGGGATTTCTTTCACCCTCCTTCCTCTACTGTTTTTTCACTTATGCTGTGCCCGCCTCCCTCTGATGAAGAAAAGTTTTGCATTCAAAAGCTGCTTGTCTAACTTTATCCCAACTACATAGTTGGTCCAATAAAAGATCTCACCCAAAGAAATCCTTGCCTCTCATAATTTCTGCACCATCATGGCTACATCATCATTATTACACTACTGACATTCAATATAACATTTTATCTGCTTTATTTGAATTCCAAGTTATTTTCTTTGTTTGACTCCCATCTTTAGATGGCACCCTACTACAAACATTGTCCATATAAAACCTGCACAAGTTCTGTTGGAACTTGGTCCTGCCACATGTTTGAATTAAAGCTGAATAAAAACCAGCTATAGAGTTGTCACATATTTCCAAGCACTAACTTAATAGCTGTAATATGTAGCAGAGGCCTCAGGAAAATCACCTCACTGGTGTCCTTATAACAACAAAGGCTGATTACATTTCCAGGGAAGGAATGTTAATTCAGGTCTTTAACAGAGTTTTTACTCCATGATTGGGTCAAAGGAATAAATGGTAATCACCCCAATCTGTGGTTCTCTCAGCCCCAAGAAGATCAGTGCAGTACATTACCCCATGCAGGATGAATGCCACTGACTGCTCTGATCCAATACCAGCTACAAGAGCAGGCTGCTTGTGGGCTGGGCTCAGCTGGGGATGGCAGCAGCAGTGGTGGCAAACGGGTGGGTTTCTCCCTGTGCCCGGTCCCCCAGGAGCAGGTGCAGGAAGGGGAAATTCCTCCCACACCACCTCCACAGCTGCTATCCCCAGCTGAGCCTGGCCATTGTACAGCCTGGCTGGAGTGGGCAGGAATGGCTCAGGAGCTTTCCCTGCCCCTGGGCAAAGCAGCAGTAGGGTAAGGGGGGAAGGCAGGAGGAATAGAGAGGAGGGATTGTGTATGTCCTGAACCAGACATGACATGTGCCAGTGCGGTGCAGTTCTGGGTTGGAAACTGCATGCTCTAATCCAAAATATCTGAAGGAAGAATAAGGAACTGACTGACATCAGGAACTGCAAATGTGTGGTGGGCACATACTTAAATATCTTTAACTTAATTATCAGTGTGATGGGCTAGCTGGCAGTGATTTAGCCCAGGGGTTTTGAAGGGGCAAAAGATGATTGGAGGACTTGGGATTCCCTTTCCTCACCAATCAGGCCCCAGAGACTCACCCTCTGTGTCCCCTGATTGGCCCCTTGGGTCACCTGGAGGGGGATAAAAGGGGCAGCACAGCTGAGTGAGGGGAGACCAGTGAGGGACCACAAGGAAGGAGTTTCAAAGAGCTGGGCCAGCAGGGTGGGAGCAGTTGCCCCAGGAAGCACCTGAAGGAGTGGGACCTGCAGGCAGCAGTGGGACCCTCAGCAGCGCGGCGTGCGGCCGGCAGGAGAGGCTCCCGCTGGGCTCCAGGATCCCCTACAAGAGGCTGCGGCCAGCAGGAGAGGCTCCCCAGCTCCAGCAAGGATCTGAGCAGCGACCTGAGAGGTTCCCAGCTCTGCTTCCAGCTCCTCTAATAAGAGGCCAGGCAGCTCGTCATGAGGCCGGGGCTCAGCACTTGTGCACCTGCTTTGATCCCTTCAATTGGAGAGGGGGTACCTCTTGGAGTACCACCTGGGTTACATCAATATTTTATGTTAAAACTGTATTTGCACAAAGTAGAAGAAAATCACTCTAAATGGATAGATAAGATTACATATTCATTGCTTAAAGATGTGAGAAGTGCTTGTCCAAAAATCACTCATGCTGGCCAAAATTTCTGTCTGAGAAGACCATTCTGTATTAAATGAGAAAAGCCAATAAGGAAAATGGACCAAGTCGGCACATATTCAACACCATGTACTTAACATGCAGGCACAGGGGGCTGACAGGTGGGAGGATGGCACTTGAAAACCAAGCTCTGGGTTGGGTAGGGCCAGGGGAGTCCCCTGGTGGAGGACGTGTGTGGTTTGGGGTGACCCATTGTGGATTTTGCCCCATAATCCCAGCCTAATCTCAGTCCCTTATTATAATATTTGCTATATTATATTACAGTTTTATTAGTCTAATAAAAATGAGCATAAAAACACATTTTTGATGAAAATCTGACTCTTTAGCAATGAATTAGACATGCTAATTTAGCAGGCTTGTGTTTCAGAGCTTGGGTTGAGGCCCAGGCTTGAGATCCTGCTGTTTTGATTGGTGGAGCCCATCAGGAGGCAGCAAGAGAAATAAAGTTGCACCCCTTTCCTGAGGGGAGGGGGAGAACAGCTCTCCTGGACCTGATTGAAGACTGCAAACTGTCAGGTCTGGACGACCGAGCTGTGCGGGCAGCACGAGGGAGATGCTTCAGGGACAGAGAAGAGTGGGGTTAGAAGAGCTGAGAAGAGCTGCACAGCAGTAGCCCAGGAAGGCTCCCTGAAGACTTCTATCAGTGGGGAGTGATGGATGGCTCCAGCGGTTAGGCTCTTGGTGCACAGCACAGTGCACAGCGTTCAGGCCCTGGGAGCTGCGTTAGGCGGCTCGGGTCTGCAACCTCTGGCATGTGGCCAGAGACATGGAGCACAGGCTGGTGCATGGAGCAGGATCTTTGGAGCCCCTTGAGCAGCTCAGGTCCACAACCCCCAGCACGAGGCTGGGAGCTCAGTGCAGGAGGCGCTGCACAGAGGGTGAGAGACCCTGGGAGCCGCTCGAGGTGGCTTGGGACAGCAGCTCAGGGCAGACGACACTGCCCAGAAGGTCCGGGATCAGACCAAGCCCGGTGCTGCACAAGGCTGTCTGGTCCTCCAACCCCTAGCACAAGGCCAAGTGCCCAGTACACGCAGTGGTGCATGTGGCCCTAAGTCAGGCTGGTGGCAGCAGAGTCAGATGAACAGAGCTTGACCTGGAGAATGGGAGGCAACCCTCTGGGACTGGAGTAGTAAGTTACCCCGGAGAGAGGGTCCCAAGAGGGGAAGGACCCCCCAGGGTTGGGGCCGCTCCTGGGTGATAGTGGGGAGCTTAGGAGTCTTTGGGGTCTTCCTCTCCTTTTTCTTTCCCCCCACCTCCTTTCCTGTAATGGTGCCTTGGGAGTGGGGCCCCTGCCCTGGAGGACACCCAGATAATCTAAGGATTGTTGGTTATATTTGTAGACTGTGCCTTACGGTTTATGTGAATAAGTTGAAGCAATAGCTTGTATATTAATAGTTATAAGGTTGCCTGATCAATATCCTTTGTTCTAGGTTGTTCTATTGTTCATCTGTATTTTTAAATAATAATTGGTTGTGTGTACTTATACATATAAGGTTTATTGTTTTGTAAATGTGTGTGTATATATATATGTAGATATATATATGTGTGTGTGTATATATGTAGATATATATGTGTGTGCATATATGTATATATGTATGCGTATGTGTATATGTGTATATGTGTGTATATATGTATATGTATATATGTGTATATATGTATGCGTGTATGTATATGTGTGCATATACATATATATGTGTGTGTGTATGTATGTTTGTGTGTATAATTTATGTCCTTACCCTTTAATAGTTTTGTTGTAATAATAAATGCATATATAGTTAAGTAATTGATTAACTGGGCCTGACTCTATAGGGAATGGAGGTGGCTGCTGGGCTGTTGTGTCCCTCCGCAGCACACTACCTTGCCAATAATTCCCTCAATTGGAGAGGGGAGTACAAAGCCATGTACACCCGGGCTACACTAATAGCCTCTAATTTTGTAAACAGTAACTTTGAAAAGGAACCAGGAATCAAGAACCCTTCAGCCTCATTCCTTTCTTCCCAGCTTAAGCAGCAAACTTAAAGCCAAACCCAAATGCAATCAAATGCAGCTGTGGTGCCTTTCGCTAAGCTTTCCCTAAGCTTTTGCTCTGCTCTGCTGGCTTCTCCCACCTTGGGTCTTCCTGGGCCTGGTCACAGCTCCCACTCACCTGTGTCCCTTCCTCACTCAGCACAGATGCACATTTCTCACTCTCAGTAACAGAGCAGGGTCCCCTGTTAAGAGCCTGGCTGCCGCTTCTCCCCAAGAGAAGTCTGTTTCAAGGCTTCCCACCCAGTACACACTTTCCAGCCCTCTCCTCTGATCCCTGACCCTCCCACTTAGGGTGGTCATTCATCCGGTTTTATAGAGGACAGTCCAGTTTTCTGGTCTTCTGTTGGACGCCTTTATGTCTTCTGTTTTTCAGTGCTTGGTGGCAAAGCACTCCCCCCCCCTCCCCCCCTCCCGGCCACTGCCTTGGCTGCTTGTGGGAGCTCCCTGCTCTGCCCGCCCTGGCTGCCGACACCACTGCGGCTACCTGTGGGAGCTCCCTACTTGCCGCTGCCATGCCCCTGCCACCTGCGGGAGCTTGCTGTGCGCCCCCAGCCTTGGGAGGACCTGTCCTCTATTCTTAAGGTACCTTGATGGCCGCTCGACTTCCACTCCTCTCTTGAACACTGGGCTGCCACCATTTCCTTTTCTGGTGCCCCACCCCTGCCCCTTCACCTCCCAGTTCTAGGCACCCCACCCCTCCCAATGGCAGGTTTGAGCCCCCAAGACTGAAAAAAAGCCAGATTTCAGCCCCTCCCCTCCCCACACTGTCAGCCAAACAAGACGGTTTGAGAAAGTCCAACCCCCGCAGGAGACCCCTAGACCTGTGGGGTGGAAGAGAAGATAAGCCAGTTTCAAGCCCCCCCCATGATCAGAAGCAACAGGGTCGGGGGTCCCCAGCTTATTGCACTGAGTGCAGCATGTACGATTACCTGCCCCAGGGACAGGTTTCATGTGTGCAATTGGTGCAGGGAACTCCTGGTGCTGCGAGAATGAATATATCCCCTTGTGGCTAGGCTGGTAGAACCGGAGCCGCTAAGGGAGGCAGCGAGGTTCATAGATGAGGCTTTTAGGGGTGTTGTAGAGCAGTCCCACCTTCATTGTAGCAGCTCCCATGCTGCTGAGGGGACTGAGAGCCATGGGGATGGAGGGCATCAAGCAGGGACGGAGGGAAACTATCCTTTAGATGGGACCCACCTTCCAGCTGATGGTACAGTGTCTTCTGGCACATAGGATACTCCTCCAAGGGAGGGAACCCCACAGGACAGAAGGGGCAGGTGGTGGTAGCGGGAGATTTGATTATCAGGCATATAGATAGCTGGGTTTGTGACATCCGAGAGGACCACATGGTGACTTACCTACCGGGTGCAAAGGTAGTGGACCTCACAGGCTGTGTACATAAGGTGCTAAGGAGGGTTGGGGAGAAGCTGGTGGGTCAAGGTCTATGTGGGTATCAAGGATATGGGTAAGGAGCGCAGCTACATTTATGCTGGAAGCTAAATCTTGCTTGCTAGGTAGAAGGCTTATCCTGGTAACATGTCCTTTTGCTGTTGCACGCAGCGCA
Organism: Alligator mississippiensis; assembly: GCF_030867095.1. Classification (NCBI taxonomy): domain Eukaryota; kingdom Metazoa; phylum Chordata; order Crocodylia; family Alligatoridae; genus Alligator; species Alligator mississippiensis. The sequence continues at coordinate 36,518,586 of NC_081830.1, read as the reverse complement.
GCCAGCCCTTCGTTGCTTCCACAGACATGAGAAAGCCAAGCCTGAGCTTCCCTGAGCACACCCAAGCTTCCAGCTCCCTGTGTACCATTAGATCCGGTGGGTGCTGTCTGTGAGCTGGGGCTGCACCTGCGCAGCTAGCACCCTGCCCGGGTGGCAGCTCATGCTCTGCTGAGAAAAAAAAAAGGAAGTGGCAAGGGGGCTACACGACTCACGGGCAGCTTACCCCCCTGCTGTGGGAGACAAAGGCAGGCTCAGGGAGACAAAAAGGATCAGGCCCCCTGTCACTTTTTTGTTTTTCCCCAGTGGAGCCTGCCCATGTGTGCTGACACCCGGCTGTGCAGCCCCTGAGCTGTGGGGTTCGGGGCTGGTGTTTCTCTTTGTGGTGGTGGTGCCAGGACTGCCTGGGCAGGATGCTAGCAAGCGGTGCCACACAGGGAGTGGTGCTGCCACAGAGGGAAGCACAGGAGTCCCCTGCCGCTCAGGGATTGCTGGCAGCTCACCCCCATGACTGCGGGAGCCGTGGGCAGGCTACAGGAAAAAAAAGGATTGGGCCCCTCACTGTTTTTTTGTTCTTTTTCCTTTGGCAGAGCCTGCCTGCTCCACGGCAGAGGTAGTGGGGGGCGTGAGCTGATGGGGCCAGTACTTCCACCATGATGATGGAGGTCCCTAAATTGAAATGGTGGGTTTTTAATCGGCACAATTAAAAGCCCACTGATTAAAAACCCACTGTTTCAATGTAGGGAGAACTAAACCCCTGGCAGGTGTACATGTGGCCTGGGCGATCAGGGTGGAAAAGCGGTGCTAATGGATGACAGGGCCATTGCTGAGAAACTCAATGAGTTCTTTGCATTTGCCTTCCCTGGGAGGATATTCGGGAGATTCCCTCACCAGATCCACTCCTCTCTAGGGAGTGGAGCTGACCCTAACTGAGGTTTCGATAGATTATGTTGTAGAGGACATTGATAAATGAAACAGTAGCAAATCACCAGCACCTGATGGCATTTACCCCAGGGCCCTAAAAAGGTGAGAGTGGAAATTGCTGAGCTACTAACTAGCATACAACTTATTATTACAAACAGCCTTGGTACCAGAGGACTGGAGGGCCGTCAACGTGATTCCCATATTTAAAAAAGGCTCCACAGGGGATGCAGGAAACTACAGGACAGTCAGCTTAACTTCAGTACTGGGCAAACAGAGAGAAACAATCATCCAAAAAAGAACCATTTGGCTCTGCCCGAGGGAAACCGCACCTCGCCGGCCTATTGGAGTGCTTGGAAGGTGTCATTAAGCAGGGGGATCAGGGTGGTCCGCTTGCCACTGGCTGCCTGGACTTCCACAAAGCCTCTGATAAGGTCCCTGACTTGGGGTTCATCACTGAGCGAGGCAGTCAGGGGAGCACCGGCAATGTCCACTTGCGGTTCAGAAGCTGGCTTCAGGGCCCAAAGCAAAGAAGGAGCAGAAATGGTTCTTTTTCAGGATGGAAAGAAGCGAGCAGCAGGGTCCCCCAGGGGGAGCAGGGCCGTGCTCTTTAGCACAGGCAAAAGTGATCTGGAAAGGGGGCAAGTAGCGAGCTGGTCACACGTGCTGCTGACAGAAAGTTGCGTGCCATGGTCATGACCAAGGCAGACTGGGGGCACTTGGGCAAGCATGAACCAAAAAAAAAGACTGGCCAGGCTGTGCACAACAGCAAAAGCCTACAGCACCCAGTATTCCCGGGCAGTCTCCCATCCAGGTACTAACCGGGCCCAAACCAGCTTAGTTTCTGAAATCAGATGAGATTGGGCATGTTCAGGGTGGTATGGCCGTAGGCGCCAGCCCTGCCTCGCCCGGCCCTTTTCAGGCCGGCGTACACCCCACCCCCACCCCGCACGCCTGCTCCCGGCCCGCCCCACCTCCCCGCGCGCGCACACAGCCTGCCCCTCCCCTCACACGTGCGCCCAACACCAACCCGCGTGCACCCATGGCCTACCGCCCCTGTCCGCCCTGGGCGCATACCGCCAGACCCCAGCCCGCCTCCCCCAACTCCAGCCTGCTGCCGGCCTCCCACCTCCCTGCTCCAGCACCCTACCCCCCCACCCAGGCCCCTCCTCTCCCCTCCTGGCCATGCACACAGCCTGCCCCCACCACCGCACCCAATCCTAAGCCACGACCAGGAAAAGACATCCCCAGCTTGGGCAAATCCCCTGCCACGCTCCACCAACACCCGCACGGAAATGGCCGCGCTCCTAACCGCAGCACGCAAGCCCCCGCCGAAAACCGCCCGGGTCCCCGAGCCCTGGTGGGCTGCCAGCACCCGAGCACAGGCTCCAGAGGGGATGCAGGGCACCACGGGCCAGGCGGCCTATCTTCTGCTCCCGGCAAACCGGGAGAAACAGGCGTCCAATACAGAACCGCTCGGCGCCTGCCTGAACACCGACTGCCGGGGAGCAAGCAACGCGGCTCTGCCCCAGGGAAACCGCGCCTCGCCGGCTGCCTGGAGTGCTCGGAGAGTGTCATTCAGCAGGTGGATCGGGGCGGCCCGCTTGCCAACGGCCGTCTCCCGCTTCCTTCCGCCAAGCCTCCGACAAGGTCCCCCACCCGGGGCTCGTCACTATGCCAGGCAGTCCGGGGAGTGGCGGGAACGTCCACTTGCGGATCGGAAGCTGGGAGGGAGCGGAAACGGGCCCTTATCAGGACAGAGAGAAGCAAGCGGCGGGGTGCGCCAGGGGCCCGTGCCGGACCCCGTGCTCTCTAACAGAGGCGAACGGGACCTGGGAAAGGGGGCGAGTAGCGAGCTGGCCAGAAGTGCCGGCCACAGAAAAATGTGCCCCGGGGTCACGGCCAAGGCGGACCGGGGCCACCTGCGCAAGGGTCTGGCAACCGAAAGGACCACGGCGCCCCCTCCTGCATCCACGCTGCGTCCACGCCTGGCAAGCTGGGCCCCGCTCCGGCCCCCACACCTCCCGCGGCACACACGGAGCGGGCACAGAGAAGGGCAGCCGGGCGGAGGAGCGGCACGGAGGGTCCCCCGCGGGAGGAGAGGCTCCCGAGGCCAGGCCTTTTCCCTCCAGAAAAGAGACGCCGGAGGCGGGACGTGCTGAGGGTTTCCAAACTCCCGAGCGAGCGGCAAAGAGAGGACTCGGTGGGGATTCCCCATTTCCCGTCTCGCACGAGACACGGGCCAGGGCTCATGGCGTGAACCCCGCAGCTGGGAAGTTGCAAACGGCCCCCAGGCAGCTCTTTTACCCCAGGCCGTGCCGTGCCGCTCACGCGCGGAACGTCCTGCCACCACACGCCGCGCAACCTGACCACTCAGCCGGGCTCACAAAGGGCTCGCTCGGATTCTCGCTGGAAAGGGCCGCCGGCGGCCATTCGGCGCGGCAGATAGGCGCGCAGCCTCCCAAGGACAACGGCCGAGACCTTCGCCGCTGCCGGCGGCAGGGGAGAGAGCGGCAGCGGAACCCCCCCCTGCTTCTCCGCAGGCCCCTCGGCCCTTCAGCGTCCGCTCCCTGCCACGGGGCGACGCAGGAGCCTGGGCAAGGCGCACCTACGGCCCCAGACGGTAAAGGGCAATTGTGATGTGCTTGGGCTCGCACGCTGCCGCCTCGGCACCCCCAGCCCGCCCGGCACCAGCACCAGCACCAGCGCCAGGCCCGCCCCCACGGGCTGGGGGCGCAGCACTCCCCCAAGCTCCCCCGCCTGCTCCCCTCCACACAGGCCCACGCGCCTCGGGCAAGGGCTCCCCTGCCCCTGCCCCTGCCCGGTGCTCCAGGGCTGGGGCGGGGAGCCTGCAGCACACGCGCCTGCCTGCCTGCCTAGCAGCGCCCAGCCCAGGAAGCCAGGGGCACCGGGCAACCCGGGCCCCCGGCCAGGGACCAAGAAAGAAGGGCTGGCCAGGATGCGCGCAACGGTTGGAAAAGCCTACAGCACCTGGTATTCCCAGGCGGTTACCCATCCACGTACTAACCGGGCTCAACCCTGTTTAGCTTCTGAACTCAGACAAGATCAGGCATATTCATGGTGGTACGGCTTGCTGCTGATCATTGGCTGATGTGCCTGGTTATGTCACTCAAACTGGCTCCCAAATGCTGGCTGCAGCCAGAGCAATGCTGATGGAAAGATCAGCGTTGAAGGACTCAAGGACCCAAGCAAATGAGACCTCTTCCACCAGTGCCTCAATGAAAAATTAGTGAATTCCAATCAACAACAATGGGAGAATGTCAGCGGTATGTGAGGTGCCCTCAAGGCCACTGTCATCAGCTCCTGTGAAGAGACACTTGGATTCTCAACCAGGAAACATCAAGACTGATTTGATGAAAATGACTCAAAGATCAAAGAGTTGATCGATTGCAAGCACAGGGCCTTTTGTGCTTGGCAAAATGACACGAACTCCAAGCAAAAGAAATTGAATCTCCAACAAGCCACGCAGAGGTCCAAAGGAGGATCCACAATATGAAGAACAAACAGTAAGGCTAAGGAGATTCAATATCTCACTGACCTTCATGATGCATGTTTTTTTTCAGTGCCACCAAAGCCATCTATGGTCTGAGCACTCAGAGACCAACTCCCTTGAGACCTAAGGATGGAGGAGACCTGATCAAGGAAAGAGGAACCACCAATGCCCATTGGAAAGAACACTTTGAAGACCGTCTCAGTTGAGATTCTGCTGTTGATGAGAGTGTTCTCAATTCCATCCTGCAGCACCCAGTCAGAGATGATCTCAGATGAGGTGAGGAAAGGCATCAAGCAGATGACAAACAACAAGACATCTGGAGCTGATGGAATCTCTGTGGAAATCTTCAAGCAGTGGGGAGAGAAACTAACATCACAGCTTCATGCCCTCATCTTAAGAATCTGGAATGAGGAGGAAATCCCAGATGACCTCAGGGACACCAGGGTTGTGACAATCTTCAAGAAAAGAGACACGTCTGACTGTGGAAACTACAGAGGGATCACCTCACTGTTCACCACGAAGATCATAGCAAGAAACTTCCTGAGCCATCTACTTCCACTTGCTGAAGAGCTCCTCCTGGAATCTCAGTGTGGGTTTAGGGCATGAAGAGGCACAACTGACATGATCTTTACAGCTCATCAGCTGCAGGAAAAATGCTGGGAACAATATAAGCCTCTCTACATGGCCTTCTTTGACCTCACAAAAGCTTTGGACTGTCAGCTGAGAAGTGTTGTGGAGGATCCTTCTGAAGTATGGATGCCCACTGAAATTTGTCACCATTGACAAATGGTCTGCTCCATGACAGTATGTGAGCAGTGGTTCCCAGTAATAGATCTGTGCGCGCCGGGTCAGACCCTGGGTCGCTTTCGTCGCTCTGCATGCAGGCTGTGGCTGGCAGCCCGGGCAGGCCGGGTCGGAGAGGGCGGGTGCCGAGCTAGAATTAGGCACAGACACGTAACGGTTGATTTTAAGATTATTTTACTTACACCGAGATGGTCGTGGTGTAGGCTGAGAACTTGCTTGAGTTGCGGTTACAACAGAAAACACGAACACACGTGGAGGTTGCAAGGCTCCACGCAGACAGAGCACGAACAATCACGTGGAGCTTGCTAGGCTCCACGCGGACAAACTCCGGATGTCCAGGACAAGGGCGCATAAAACTCGTCGTTACGTCTTATAGTAGGCTCCGTTCGAAGACGGGAAGAGGTGGGCGGTGGATCAGGCCGCCAAACTCCTCTGAGCAACACACAGGGTTTCTATTACCCTGCTGCGCACGCCCAGAGTCCCCACGAGATGGATGCGGAGTCCTCTTCGGCTTGGGCGGAAACTGCTCAAGCCTCTTATACGGCTAGCAGGCCAATTGCTAGCCGCCACGTGTGAATAATTTAGAACTAGCCAACTGCGGGGCACAAATTTGCATACGACGAGCGGGAACTCTTTGCACCGTGCATTTCTGCGTTGCAAAGGAAATGCACCCTGCAAAGATCGCTGCAAAGTGGCGGGAACACTCCTTTGCACGCGGGTTCTCTGCGCAGCAGAACTCCTCCGTGCAATGAAGCGGTAAACCCACGGGGATAATTCGAGTGCCGAAGCACACACAAAAAAATCAGACCTTTGGGTCATGACAAGATCCATCACAGATCCCTTTGAGGTTAAGACAAGAATTAAGCAAGGCTGCATCATTGCTCCAACACTCTTCACAATATTACTTGCCATGATACTACATTTGATCACCCACAAGCTTCCAGCTAGAGTAGAGCTAAACTACTGAATGGATGGTAAGCTTTTTAATCTCATCTGACTCTATGCCAAAACCAAGACCACCCCAACCTCAATCATTGAGCTCTAGTATGCTGATGGTGCTGTAGTGTGCGTTTACTCAGAAGCAGACCTTCAGGCAATTGTCAACGTCTTTACTGAGGCATACAGGAAAACGGGACTGATGCTTAACATTCAGAAGATGACGGTCCTCCACCAAGAAGTTCCTAATGAACAGTCCCCATCTCCAGTAATCCAGATCCATGGTGAGCTTCTGGAGAACGATGAGTATTTTCCATACCTTGGAAGCCAGTTCTCCCAGAAGGCTGACATCAGTGAAGAAATACAACATTGCCTCAAATGTGCAAGTGCAGCTTTTGGACACCTGAAGAAATGGGTGTTTGGAGATTGCAACATCAGATCCAAAACCAAACTCATGGTTTATCAAGCAATCATGATCCCCACCTTGCTGTACAGAGCTGTGACATGGGCAATGTACGGGAGACCTACAAAGATGTTGGAGAAGTACCATCAGTGCTGCCTACAGGATATCCTCTGCATCTAATGGGAAGACAGATAAACCAATGTTAGTGTCCTCCTGCAAGCAAACACCATGAGCATTGAGGCAATCATCAGGATTGGCCATGTCATCTGGATGTCTGACTCCAGACTCCTGAAGGAAGTTTTATTCTCTCATCTCATCCTAGGTCTATGCTGAAGAGGAAGACAGAGAAAGCACTTCAGGGACATCCTCAAGGTCAACTTAAAAAAAAAAAAAAGCAACATCAATGTCAACTCTTGGGAAAGTATCATACAGGACCCCCCCAAATGGAGGAAGAGTCTGCTGGAGGGATCACAATACTCTGAAACCTCATGACAGCAACAGAAGATGGAAAAGCGGGAGCAGCAGAAACACTGTCGCGGAATAAATCAAGAATCCAGCACTACTCACCCCACACAGAAACATGGGGCGGGGAGCAATTTACACCCTATCCAAGTGCCATTCAGATCCTCTTCCCCTGCTTCTCTACTTTCTGCTCTGTGCTCTGTTCCCTGCCTGATTTATTGCTCTGTTTTCTTCTCCCTGCCTGATCTGTTTCTCAGCTTTGTGCTCCCTGCCCTGTGTTGCTGTGTTCCCTGGTCCCTCCATAATCTGCCATGTGCCACACACACAGGCTGTCCATACCACTGGTGGAGCACATACTACATACAGGTTGGCCACCCCTGTTGTAGGGCATGAAAAAGAATTTGCAAAAGAATATACAGTGCCTCAGCCAAGAAGAGCTGAGAAATGTTCAGTCTGTTGATGCATGTTGAGAAGAGCCACTCCTTTTATAACATGTATTTTTTTAAAGCTTGTTGACAAGACCTGGTTTTCCCTAACCTTTTTCCCGCAGTCTCTCTCTCTTTCTCTCTGCCCCTCCCCCTAGCTACCTCTGTCCATCTTGTCTAGTCTAGTCTAGTCTAGTCTGTGTCCTTCTCTTCCCACCTCCAGTTCTAAAGTGTCTGTTGCCATACCAGATCCCTCCTATCAGTCTGAGGATGGATCAGTTCTTCTCCCTCAGCAGGATCATGTTTTGCAGGGTTGTACCAGGGGAAGTGTTCTGTAGGGTATTGAGAAGATGCTAGGACCCTTTGTGTGTTTACTTACGTTGAGGAAGGCCTTTGCAAAGCTCTCAGCGTTATGCTAAGCTTAGAAAAAGGCAAGACATATACCCTGACTTTCAGAGGGAAGGCATTGCACAGGTGAACGCTGGAGATTAAGTATACTTTATCCCTGGCATCTGCAAGTTTTGCCTTGGGTTCAGTGAAAAAATTGCCAAGAATGGGGTTGTTCAGTAGGAACAATTGTGGAGGCTGGTATTTCCTATAGTTAAGATGCATCCCACTGAGGGCTTTGCATGGCTTGGGACCCAGAATTGGATGAGAACCTAGAGGAGCCATGGATTCTCCAGGCTTAGAAACCTCCAAGAGCAGGTTAGACAGATACACCTAGGATGGTTTAGTCAGGGATGATTCTGCTTTGAGCAGGGGGCTGGACTTGATGACCATGTGAGGTCCTTTCCAGCCCTACTTTCCTATGATCTTGTAACAGAGTAGCTAGGGGTGGCTGATTGGGCACCCGGCCAATGTGCCAATTTTGGTGGGGGTGTGGGGAGGGCTGCAGAATAGCTGGGCCCAGGGAATCTGCACAACAGCCCATGCTTTAGTAGCAGCAGCCTATGTTGTAGAGGCAGCTTGCATGTTGGGAGATCAGATTTGCTCCCCATCTCTCATGCTGCACTCCCCCACCCCTCTCCCCCATTCTCAGGGCACCAATTTCTTTGTTATGTCCCTGGATAAGGACAAATTAGGGAGCATACAGCCCCAGAACAGCATACTTCCCCTCTGTGAGCTGAGAAGCCCCTACCTGTCTGGAGTTGGCGTATGGCAGACTGGAAGAGCAGCTCTGCTCCTGAGCCCTCCCTCACTGAAGGAGCAGCTGTCATAGGGCATTTGTAGGTTGCTTTTTTCAGCACAAGGCAGAAGGTAAATGCGCAGACAGTGCAGCCACGTGGATTGTGGGATATCATAAGAAGGGGGACTATTGTCTGTACCTTGGGGTTCTTGGTGCAGACCCTGTGATCCTGCTGTCTCGGTAGTGCTTAAAAGATTAGTGCACAACAAACCTCTCCTCTGGAAGGGAACACTGGGCCAAAACTCCATAAATCTGAACTTGTGGAAATTCCTAATCCCCTTCCCCTCCTGTGGGACTTTTCAGTGGGTGGGAGGATTAAATTCTGAAGATAAATGAATTTTATTTACAGCTTTAGATGACTTCTTTAAACAAGACCAGAAATGAGACCCACCTTGAAATAGTGTTTCACATCAGTAGGGACTGTTTTCCTGAATCTTAATATGGTTGACCCGTTTTGTCTTTCAGGTCAGCTAGACTGCCATCAAGAACAGGGGGTGATGGAGGAGGATATTTTTTATTTGTAGGAATCCGTATCTTTTGCACCCTCTGTTAGGGAGTAACAACACTGCTACCATGTGTGCTGCCAATAGGCTGATGCCTGTATATGGCTGCAAGTCATAATGCCACATAATTTCAAGGTCCATCAGTAAGACAGTGATATAGGAAACAATGCGTAAGAGGGAAAGATTAAAAGAAAGTGGATAATGTTGTAAAGAATATTTGCAGCTTTCACAAACTAGCTTGGTATATAGATCTAGATCAGGGGTAGGCAACCCTTGGCATGGGTGCCAGGGTGTGGCACTCGAAGGCATTTTGCTTGGAACACGTGCCTCTGGGTGGATGGTGGGGAAGGGGCCAGGGCTACATGGCAACAACAAGGATTGGGCCCCTCATGGCTCCCCCCGTCATCCACCCCTGGCACACCAACATCTTATAAGCTGAAGTTGTGGGTGTTTTCAGCACCCAAAAATGTTGCTGGCCCCTGATCTAGATACTACTACTGCTACTTTCAGAGCTGAGGAGAACCCAGGGAAGATCTCTGGTTGTTCTCAAGCATTACCAAAAAAAAAAAAAAAGTGTCTTTGAACTGACATGCTTTGAACGAAGGGTTTCAGAGCATTGCATTAGAACACAGTGGTTGCCTGTTGAATAACAGATTGTCCCTTCTTTGGATAGATCAAGGGATATTTTTTACGTTTGCCTTGGCCTAACTTGTTTCCAACCAGTTGCTTTTCACCATGTCCCTCTTATTCATCCAATAAGTGGTAGACCTCTTATCTGTCATGGTTATCATTACAACTAAAGACATTCAACATTTGGAATGTAAAACCCCCACATATTTCTACCCTTTATTTGAACAAATGGCATCCTTAGTTTATGACTCTGTGAAACTTGATTGTTTGGATGCCTGTAGCAAAAACAGTACTTTAAAAGATGACTGAAGGACGTGACCATTGTAGGCTGATGGAGCATAGTGGGAAAGAAGTGAATCCCTCCGAACACGCATCGACATCATGCTGGATTTCGGACTGCAGTAGGAGAGTTTTAAAATTCTGTGATGAAGCAAGGTACTGGGATCTCCAAGCTTGAACAGAAGTAGAGCGCCTATCTCTTAGAAACTAAACACATGTATATTCGGAGGGGGACAGCCTGAAAGGGAAGTAGGTGGTGTGTTCTAACTATTGTGGGTGAACAACCCGAGAACTATTCCAACTTTAAACCTGGATGAAGGAGTATTGAAGTTGGAGGGGGTTTTGCTATGTTTAAATTCTTGGGTTGTTCACCTATAATAATCAGAACATGTCAGTCAGCTGCTGATGTTTTAAAATGTTCCCCATTTGAAAGGGCTCCAGATGTGTGGGTCCACATCCTTAGAACATGGGTACTGGGGCACTGGAAAGAATTGTGTTAGGTCTTAGTTACTTCAGACCCTTGGAATGAATGAAACACTTTGTTTTGGGAAGTGGGGGAAGGGAGTCCCATGAATTGATAACCATTAACCATATTCCTTTCCTTAGGGTAATAGTCAACTATGTATAGAGGCTCAGCCCAAAGCATCAGTGAAGCGCTACACTGAAGCATCAGTGATGTTTAGGTCTTGTGCTCATGTTTGTCTTTCCCCCCAACAGAGTGCTGGGCATAGTGCACAACTGAAACTTGCAGTAACTATTTTGAGAACTACCATATATAGAACTATCTAGGGGTCAGACAAAGACATGGTGGGAAAGCACTAGCAGACTTGCTGCATCAGTGATGGATCTTAGGGAAGATAGGACTGAGTGTGCTCTGCCCACCACAGTATGACACTGTACTCCAGAGCTGAAAGTTTGCCCATGAAGTTGCTTTGGATTCATGCCCAATGCCTGCTCTTGGGTTGACTGGAGACCAAGGGCTCAAGAGTGAGCACTGGGGACAAGTCTGGAGCAGCCTCATAGGCAGATTCTGGCTTTGGTTTCTCTGTCAGTAGACTTGTGTGGTTGGGACAAATTCCCCTACATCCTCCCTAGGACCCACTGCTGATGTGGTACAGACAGGCCCTCAGAATGCTTTCACTTGTATCCTTTTTATTCCTTGTCTTTTATACTAGGTGGAATTTGAATGATCCTGAAGTGTGTTAATATTTGACACCTTCACAGAAGAAGTGGGTATTGGTGTTCAGTGGAGAACTTGACTGTCTCGGGCACCAGGAAGGGATGTCCCTCTATTCATGAAAGCTGGAAGAATTGGACAAAACTTTCCCAATTTAAGCAGGATTCCCAAATCTCTTGGACTGGAATGTTTTCAGCCTATGGAAATGGTTTCTACTTCTAGACGGGACCATTTCTGCAGAGTGCCTTGGGCAGTGCAAGTGTGTTGGAATTATTCTTGGAGAAGGGCAAGATGGCTTCAGTGGGATTTAAGCAGATCCTTAAGGTCAGTCGTGAACTTAAGTGCTTTACTGGTGTAGGGGCTATGTAGGGAAAGACCCAGGCTGAGGATGGGGATTGAGAGGCAGAGCTGGAGCAGTAGGCTGGGAAGAGTGTTTTCATAGCAACTTGCTTGATCATTTGGAGAAGCGACCCATGCAGGACAGTAAGGTGTAGATTCAATGGCATTAGCGCACAAGACAAACCATGAGTGATCACAGGTGTTTTAGGTGATGTGAGAGGGAAGAAGAAACAGCAGTTAGAGGGAGGTGATGAGGGCAGTGTTCTTGGGTATTGCTGGCCCCAACATTTCAATTTGAAAGCAGCTGCACTAGAGTGATAGAAGAGTGCATTTGGATATATGCTATCGTCACCTTGCTGCTGGACTCACTCTGTTTCCATCTGTAGAATCCAAGGTGTTTAACAAAAACCCATATGAAGACACAAGATGTGACAACCACTCTTCTGCCTGGGAGCCCAAAGCCTGCCCTGCCCCCAAAATATGTGGCACTGACTAGGAAAGAAAAGTAGTTAGAACAGGTGGGGATGGGCTCAAGAGTGGATCTGCAGCCCATAGTTTCTTCTGGTAGATGGTAGATCACTTGGCAATCCCTGCTCCTGGAGGAAAGCTGCCATCTACCTGAAAGGTCACCATCACCGACTCCACTGCCTCCGTTATAGCAATGTTACCATATGCTCTGTGGTTCACATACCAGTGTCCCATTGCTTTGGCCAGGGGCACGGGATGGATAAAGGCTTCCGTAATAGGAATAGCTTCACTGAATTGCTGAAAGGTAAGAGTGATGGGAAAGAAAGGAAATAGTTAATGGAAAATCATCTAGATTTAGCTTCAGATCCATTGGGGCTTTCTGAGATTAGCCTTTACGAGGCAGGGGGTGGCTGCAACAAAGCAAACAGCCCGTCCCACTGTGTTTCAGCCCCAGATGGAATTTGCATTTCACAAAGTGGGAATTTTCCATGTTAAGCCCCTTGGTGGAACCAGCAACACCTTGCCCTGCTCCCACCCAGGCCTGCTATACGACTCCGTGCCAAAGTGAAATTCTTCCGGTAAATGGGCTGATCAGGGGAGGGAGGGCTGGGATTTGGGAGCTATTGGGAAACAAAGAATGACAAACAGTCTTAGGTCATTGCTTCTGCAAACACAGCCGGCCCTGTTCCTTTATAAAAGACCAAGAGAGTAGCTTGAGAGCTGTCACAGACTCAGAGGGGCAGTCTGTGAGCAAGGCCCCAGCACTCCCCAATTGCCAACCCCAAGAGAGAAGGATGAAGCTCGCCCTCTGTGCTGCGCTGTCCTTTGGGGTACTGGGTAAGTGGTTGCAATGTTGGGATGGGGCTGTTAACTAGGATTCAGGAGCCCCACGCAATACCTAGGACCAGCCAGGCCGTTCTGTAGCAGAATCAGTGGAGCTACAAGGCAGAGTACATTCAAGTAGTCATTTAGAGACTGCACAGTACACAAAGCAAAGGAAAAACCAGGCACTGAAGCAGTGGAAAAAGGACCGCCTTTGGGAGTCTGCTCTTTCCAAGCTGTTCCCTGCAGTATCAGTAGAGAAGAAACAACTGTGCCACTAGCTTTGGTCACAACAATGTGCTCTCTCCACTGCAGGAAGAGGATAAAGAGGTCCCTCTAGTGGGCTGTCACTGCAGCCGGAGATGTGTTGGGGCTCTCAGAAGCAACAGGGCAGCTTTCCTGTAAAGCAGGGGTTTTCAAACTTTTAAAACAAGTGTACCCTTTCTGTCTCAAAGTTTCAGCTCACGTATCCCTTTATATTAAATTTATTTGGGGGGGGGGGGTGAGCATGTGCACGTGTGCTTCCCTCCTCCTCCCCCCCACCCCCCCACCTTAGCAGGTAAGTCTATGCAGGAGGGGAAAGGCCTGGGAGGGGGGGCAGATTGAGGTCCCCATGGTGAGGGAGGGAGGCACAGACAGGAATAGGGGCTGGGGTAAATGTGGCCCCAGCTGGGCTGGGTGTGGGGCTCCCACTGCTGCACACACCCTGGCAGAGGCCCAGGGTGCATGTGCCCCCCTAATTTGTGCATGGGGCGGAGGTGGCTGGTGCTGTCCTCTGGGCTTTGCGTGCTGCTGCATCTGCCCTGGTAATGGTGCAACGCCATGTGTGTCCTGCCACTTGTGCAGCCCAGTGACGGCAGGCACATGGCATTGCACCACTCCCGGGGCAGCTGTAGGAGCTCTGTGCTCTTTTTCTTGAAAATAACTGTAGGACAGAATCCTCTTGTGACCTTCTTGGGAACAACGCTGTAAATAGCCACACCATTCATATTTGTGATGATTCAAGTAACTTTGGCTCAGATCCACAAATAGCATTTAGGTGCCTAACTTCCCGTCATTTCACTGGTACCTAATCTGCACTGGGTACCTAAATACCTTTGCAGACATGAGCCTCAGTTTCGCTGTCCCTCAGATTTGCACCTGTAAAAAAAAGGCAATAGTACTAATATATTAAAGGAGAATTTGTATCAAAGGCTATAAACAGCTTTGATACTGCAGTGATGGGGACCCTGTAAGTATCTTATGCTATGGACAGGCCTAACTTTTGACTGCCTTAAAAGAACAGGAGAGCTGTTGCTTGCCTGAGTGCATCAGCTTTTACAATGTACCTGTTAGGGCTGCATACTTCCCTACCAAAGAATGAGCTAAATCACTGTAACTTCAACTGTGAATGAGATGGGGCTAAGTTGTAAAAGTTTTGATGCACGTGTATTCTGATAGGAGCATGCAGACCTCACAGGTCTACTGCAACAGCTTGTACTGGTATCCTTTGATACTGATACAGCTGTCATGTCTGTCTGTCTTGAGGCTGCCAACTGTTTCTTAGCAGACAGACAAAGTCTTGACTTTACAGCAGTGCTTCTTGAACTGTGTATCTTCACCTTGGGGTATGCAGCAAATTCCCAGAGAGCACCTGAGAGGAAGGAAGGGGAAAAGGGAACTGTAAAAGGATGAAAACGATAGAAAAGAAAAAAACAAACTATTCTACAATATTTTTTAGGTTGTGGGAGAGGTTCCGGAGTAGCTGTAGTGACCTCACATGTTGGTTTAACATAGAGTCATAAGGGTGCATGGGTATGACAAACTTCAAAGGGTATGTGGTTGTGGTAGGTGGCCAGAATCATGAGAAATGGAGGTCAGTCTCAATTTGTAATACAAAGCGTGTTGCAATGTCTAGGCAGAAGCAAGCTCTGCACAAACTGATAACCTGTGTGTCTGCATAATCTTATCTCTGTTACCCTTTGGACTCTCCTCTCTCCTTTTGCCCTGCTACTTCATGCCTTAAATTACAGGCAGGGATTACGATTACATTTTTCTTCTTCCGGGCAATTTCACCTTATAGACCAACTAATTAGGGCATCAGGTGTGTAGCTAGAGGGCATTAGATGCGTCTGACGAAGTGAGCTGTATTGCATAATACCAACGACACTAATCAGCATCTTGCTATCCTAAACAATGACAATAGCGAATAATAAATGCAAATATATTTTATATAAATATTAAATATCAAATAACTATTGATTTACATTAATAGATATGTATGTCAATTTATATTTGTTATGTGCTATCAATGGTGTCACACATATAATATATTTGTATTTGTATATATATTCTGAAAGTTTTGGTCCAAGGTGTGTGGGTGTATAATATATATCAGCACGTTATCTATGGTATGTGGTGTTACAAATTAGCACTTCAGGTAATGTGACCGCTTCACCTTTGACAAACATTTTCCAAATCTACAATACCCAGTGTTCAGCACATTCCATTATACTGCACTGTGCTACAATATCACAGTACCACAGCATGCGCAAAGGATTTCTTCGTGTCTAACATCTCAATCTTTACCAATAGCTTAAACTTTTAATATATGGGCATATCTTTATTATGTCTTCCTTTCAAAATGGTACAAAATTCCACATCTGCAATATATTTTACCAGATCAATTGTGTTTTAACAGTGACGTATGTGGCAAAGGTCTGGGTAAGAGGGTGGTGTGGGCTGGCTGGAGTAGGTATCGTGTGGCAGCAAGAGACAGGCCGTGTACCTGCACTGCAAATTTCTACCTTCTCCAGTGCCCAAGTTTCTGCAAACATGAACCGGATTCTGCCCCACTCCAGCTGTTTGGTTTTGTTCCAGTGAGGCTGAGTTGAAAGGACACCAGGGAATGTCCCCTAGACAAGAAGACACTTTGGGTGGTATAAAGCTGGCATAGTAGCTCTGTGTCACTTCTTACCTGAGCTGGAGGAAGGAATGTGGGCAAGAGAAAAAGGGGCTAGGTAGGGAGTTTCCAAGCAACCTAGTGTCAAGTGGCTGCAAAGACGGCTCTTTCTTAGCCAAACTATGCTCAGTATGGGATGGGTCCAAGAATCTGTTCGTCTAATATTTCTTGAAGGAGTGGTGTGCTTTGGGGTGAGGGCGTGCTTGCCGAGGAATGATGGAAACACCCTTTTAACAGATGGATCAGACCCAGAATGTTTCCTTCATTGCCTAAATGAGGGGCTTATTTGGAACTGAGTGAGTCAAAAAGTAATTCAAATGGGCCCCAAGTTATCAGCGACATACCTCAGTTAACTACTTGAGTTCATAAGGTGTCTTTATTCTGGACAGCAATGTTTCTTAGGCATCAACACTAGGGCTGCTGCAAGTGCTTGGAAGTGATTTAGGCAGTGAAGCTAACTCTTGTAGAAGCTCTGTTACAACTGGAAGTGTTGTTGTAGCCCCTTAAAATCTGCCAAAGTCACTGGGAAAGTAGGTGGAAAAAATGCATCTAGCTCTTATTACCAGCCCTGAACTCAGCTCCAGAACAGCGCCCAATTGCCTAGTGATTAGACCACTCACCTAGGAAATAGGAGACCTCCGTTCCAGGCCCTCCTTAGCCTGAAAAGATATGGATGTAAATCTCCTTCCCTAGAGCCCTCTGTAATCACCAGGCTGTAGAATAGGCTAAGCGAAGGCACTCTCCACACCTCGTCTCCACTGACTGCATGGGGATCCCAGGCATGTAGCAGTGTCATTTTGAATTGCCCTGAAGTCAGTCAGGGCAATGTCTGCAACGAGGCCCTTGATGAGACAACTTGAATCCTGACCTTTGTCTTTCCATTTCCATGAAGATTTCCATGAATCCTGATGTGAGCATGAGCTCAGGACAGGTAAACTTGTGCACAGCAGCAGTGGTTGAGGGTAGCAGTGCTCTCCCCCCATGCTGCAGGGTCCCAGCTTCCCTCATGGTCATCTACACTGCACAGCATGGGCAGGAAGGAAGGTCATTTCTTGGGCCCTTCAGGATATCTGCAGGAGAGTAGTTCCCACCCAGCATGCCAGAGAAAGGTCATGCAGCTGGAGATCCCCAGCTGGACACCCGTAATATCTGTAAAGTAGGAGCTCCTCTTCGGTGTGTCTCATAAGGTGTGCATGCTAGTAAGGAAAGACCTTCCCTGCCAAGGACCAAGGGGCTCTGCTCTTATAGGTCCTCATTTTGCTCTCCATGCCAGGAGCACCCTCCCTGCAGTACCAAGGAGAAATGGGAGAGCAGTTCCCCTGCAGGGAAAGAAGTGCTGCTCTGGGGAGCAGTCTGACTTAGGGGAGGAGCCTGAAATATGTGTTTATCCAAGATCTGGAGTTTACCTCTCCCTGCACTTAGTCCATTAACCTGGAGTCACTCCCCTGAGGTCAGTTAGTCAAAGGTGGCAATTGGGTAACAGACGGTAGATCGTGTTCCTGCGTCCTCATCTTCCTTGAGAGAGGAAAGACTGGCCCCTCTATAACATAGACCTCTGGGATCTCACTTCATTAGTGTGGGGTGAGGCGGTTTAGTAGGAATCTCCTGCTGATCTGAATCTGGGTCAGCTGGTATAGGAGAGAGTTGAAACTCAAAATACACCTTCCCTTATCCTCTGGGCCAAATCCATCTGTGGTATAACTCAGCTATGCTCAGTGTGGTTACAGAAGGTTTGAAGTTAGCCCTTGTGTTGATTAAAATAGATATGTATGAAACCGGTGCATGAATCCTGTCAGCTGGTGAAGCCCTGATGGTGGGAGCAGGTAGGCAGTGACAGCCATAGTTGGGGCATCTGTAGGGAGAAATGCTGTTTCTTTCTGTGAGGCACTTGTATCTGTCAGCCTTTGACTCCTCTTTTGCGCTCTCTACAGCTCTATGTCCTGCTGCCCCCCAAGCTCAGAAGGACATCAAGTGGTGCACAATATCTAACCCAGAACAAGAGAAATGTCTCAAAATGAAGACGGCCATGGCCTCCGACACTACTAGCCCACCATGTAACTGTGTACAGAAAGGATCTCACTCTGAGTGCATAAAGGCCATTGCTGTAAGTAACTGGGAATGTGACTAGACCAGGGGTGGTCGTCCCCTGACACGCCTTCTGCCAGTGGCACAGGCAGTCTCTGTGTGCGCCATGTGGCAGATAGGGGAGGGGGCAGAAAGCAGAAGGGCACGAGGAGAATGGGGCAGGGAGCAGAAAGCAGAGCAACAGATCAGGCAGAGGAAGGGGATCAGAGTGGCATTCGGGGATGGTGTGTGGCTTATGTTGTGGCACTGCTGCCAGACTGCTTGGCCCCACTGTACTAGACCTGGACACTGCACAGCTTTCCCCACTGGGTCCCATTAACCTAAGTCTGGTCTGAAGCCTTCGCTGTCATCTTCAGATAACTGATGATCTCCCCTCCCTACTTGAAGAGCAGTCCCCCATCTAGCCAAGAGGAGGAGCTCTGGTAATCCATGCGCACTGTCTTCTGGCCCCATGGAAACATGTTCCTGCTCTCACTGAATGGCAGAGGATTTTTCTTCTTGTTCCTTATTAATTTAAGTCTTTTGTGTTTTAGGCCAAAGAAGCAGATGCTATTAGTCTTGATGGTGGCCACATTTTTGAGGCAGGCATTGAGAAGCTGAAGCCCATTGTGGCTGAGGTTCATGGAGTGGGTGAAGGTGTGTTTTCACAGAGCATACCCTGAGATTGTGAAGTGATGGCAAAATGGTGGCAACGTGACCATGGTGCTGGTCAGTAGGGTGTTGGTTAAGGCCGTGCGACTGAGGACAAATCCTGTGCAGGTCACCATGTAGAGGGACAGGTGAGCTCTGTTACATTCTGCTGCAGTATCTGAGCTCCCTAGGACACTGATCATCAACCGGTGACGTCAGTGGAGCTGTCCCCATTTACAGAAGGCACAGTAAAACCATAAGCTGTGGTGCATTAGGCCGCATGAGGGGAACTTGCTTGGTAGAGCTGCTTTTCCTGACCACCTCACACTGGGTGATCACTCAGAACTTGGTTCATGTCAAAGGGATAGAGCTGGCTGTAAGAGGAAGGCTAAATTCTCCCCCCACCCCCCTTTATCATTGAGGTAGGCAGATAGGTGTGTGTCACTGAGATGGCAAGACACAGTACTCCCTTTCTTATTACTAGTGTTGTACCACCAAACACACTGGTAACACAAAAAAATACTGTCTTTGCAAAAAACAGGAGAACAGAGGTGATGATTTCACTGCTATCACCTCTGTGGAACTGTGGTCAGCACTACAGGGCTGCAATGGCAGGGAAAGGTTGATGTGACATGGTGTATGAAAAAGCTGGTGAGTCTCATTCTCTGTGGTTGTTACCTGCCATTTACAAAACACAGTAGCAAGAGCAGGCTGAACCGGGGCAGGGGATCAACAAGCAAAATGAAGAGAAAATAAACCAACAGAAAGATAAAATTAAAGCTGCTGCTATATGAGCTGCTGGGCCTCCAGAGAGTCTGTGACCTGACCCCATTCTCTTCTGAACCAGTCCTGTTCAGCTTGTACCCACTGCCTGCATTACCCTTCCCCATCCTGCACGGCTAAGGACAGGATAATGAGATATACAGTCAATGGCACAACCTGGAGGGGTGATCAGGGGACCAGGCCTGTGTGCTGATTAAGAGGGGGCAGCCCCCAGGGACCTGTCACGACTGCCCCAGCCACTGTCGGGGAAACTGATGTGGAAGCAGCAGCAGCCTGTGACACTGCTACCGCAGCCTGTGCAAAGAGATAACTATCCCTGCCACGGCACCATCACAGATGCCAATTTAAAGTTATGCTGCTTCTGACTATAATACTTCCCTACTCCTGTCTTTATCAACCAGTTTCAGCTCTATCCTTACTCAAGCTCCCAGTTCCCCTTTTGTACCATAATACAGGCCTGTATTTTTGTGGTCATGTTTGGATACAGTGTTCAGTGTTCAAGCTGATGGCAATATTACGGGATCATTCTCAGTGCTGTGGCTGAGAATGAAAAGGTATCACAGTCAGGATATTTGAAGGTATAGGTTTGTTCATCTCTAGAACTCAGTTCCTTTACCTATGCATAATACATACTGGACTGTATAACTTTAATAGATCAAATTTAGAGTCCAGTCTTGCAAAGCCATATTCAGAAGAGTCATCCTTACTGAGGGGACAGCTGAAATCAAAAGGATTTTCTACCTCTGTGGGACCTACTAGCAGCAGCAGATGCATGCGTGAAATAAATGCGAAGGCAGAAACATTGTGCATATACTGGTAATAATAATTAATAGATCATTTAGTATGGTACCCATTGCAGTGAGTAAAACTGGATTGAGACAGACATGGCAAACCAGTCCTGATGAAACTGTGTCTTGACAGAGTATTATGAAGTTGAAAAGGTGATGCTTTGCACTCTGTGCCCAGGACTTTGAGAGATGTGGAAAAAAGCAGTTGTGGGGAATGAAATTCCAGTTCATTTGTGCCTTTATTTTAATGACTTTTTTTACCTTCCTCCTTTTCTTCCTTCCCCTTTTGCAGAATCGACCACCAACTATTATGCTGTGGCTGTGGTGAAGAAAGGAAGTGGCTTTACAATAAATGAACTTCGAGGAAAGAAATCCTGCCACACTGGCTTGAAAAGGGCTGCTGGCTGGGTCATTCCCATTGGGACACTTGTAGACAAGGGTATTATAGAGCGTGGACCTGGAAGTGACCCTATAGAGAAAGGTAAGCTGGGAAAAGAGCTGGGTGAATAGTGATAATATTTTCTTGAGAGTGGGAAGAACGGGCTTTGATTAGGAAACTAAGTGAACCATGTACACTTCATCTATTTCTCTCTCTCTCTTTTTTCAATTCCTCCATCAACATGGACATTTCCATGACAGCAACATCTTTTTGCTTAGGAACCCGTCATAATCTATACTCATTTACTCCAAAATATCTATCCCACATCAGTTAAGGTTGATGTTGATGTTACATAGCAACACTGCATAGCATTCCCTCCTGAAACAAACCAGAGGAAATGGCAAGTCTGGCCATCCAAGGTTCTCCTGCCTGCCCTTCCTCCCTACATCATGGGCCACACACTGCAACCCTAACTTTGTTCCATGAGGGGCACCAGGCTTCCAGTGTCCCCTTTGCCAAACTACTCCTTTTAAATGGGCCTCATTACAGACAACCTTCCCTTCGACACGTGTCCTCACACTCGGATTTTCTCCTTCAACCTCACTGAACCCCAGTCTCTACAGCTCTTCACCAAATCTCTACAATTATGAGGACTTGGGGGAGGGTAGTCGGCAAAGGTTGAGTTAATTAATAACTTTTGCATGTCTTCTTCCATAGATGTGGCTGGATTCTTCTCAGCCAGCTGTGTCCCTGGTGCCACCACAGAAATGGACAAGTTGTGTCGCCTGTGCATTGGTCCTGATCCATGTTCTCGTTCTGCTACTTATTCTGGCTATTCTGGAGCCTTTCAGTGAGTGAAAGTTTATTTTTATCCTGACCCTTATTTAAAGGATCAGTATCCGTTCCCTGCACCCTCATGCGTTAACTAACTTGAGGGATACCTGTGTTATAACTGGGCTGCCTAATGTGACTGAATTTTTAATATAATGTATCCATCTTGTTGGATTTCTCTTGAGCAATGACCAAAGTAAATCTGCTCTGGGGCTGAACATACCACCTCTGTTTCCTCTGGTCCCAAGAGACACTTAGTCAGAGATCGTGACTTGAGCTGTATATTGCACAGGGCAGTGCAAAGCATAAGCATTAGACTAATGCTAATTTTAGTGCTCTAATTGTTCATCTGTTTTCTCTTACCCCTAGGTGTCTGAAAGATGGAGCTGGAGATGTAGCTTTTGTAAAACACACCACTGTTTCAGGTGGGGATGTGACATAATTCTGCTTCTCTGCTTTCACATTAGGACTCTCAGCCACTCCACCCCTGAATCCTGTCTTATTATGCCTGCTTTAATTTCTTTCCATGCTTATCCCAAGCTTACCTTCCCTTTGGGAAGGTAGGGAAGTAATGTACACGTTTTTCCATGTTTCTGACTACAAAATAACGAGCATAATTAGTATAGTATTTACCTCCTATTCTGAGGGCTTTTTCTTGTTCACAAACACAGCTACTGGTATCAGATCAGTTTGTAGGGTGCTTTCTTGGCGTGATCCATAAATGCCCATATCATGATTACAGTCACAAGAACAAGCAAACTCTGGCGACTGATGCACTTAGTGTAAGTTGCCATAATTCTGCAATTTTACTAAGACACCAGAATCTTGTGTCATAATCAGCATTGCAAGGCAATGGCAGTGACAGCATCGTCAATGCACATAACAGTCAGGAGACTGCCTCACTAAACATGAGAGACCCAGGTTCTGGGAAAGGTTAAATCTGCGAGGGGACTCTGCTACCATTATGACAGGGATCCATTAGTTGAATGCCACTGTGAGAGAGTCTTTTGATTAAAGCATGAAGAATTTGCCAATCTTCTCTGCCTCATTTAAGGACAAATATATTAAGGGGTACTTCTTGAAATAGGGATTTCAAAGGCCCCTGTGCACTGTTGTGTTGCTATAACCAACAGACTTGCGTTCCTTCCAGAAAATGAGCCAAGTGCAAAAGACGAATATGAGCTGCTCTGTCTGGATGGCACCCGGAAGCCTGTGGATGAATACAAGAAGTGCTTCTGGGCCAAAGTCCCTGCTCATGCAGTAGTGGCTCGAAGTGTGGATGGCAAGGCTGATGAGATCTGGAACTTCCTCAACAAAGCCCAGGTGCTGTTCCCTTCTCTTGTATCATTTTCCATCATTTCCAATTGCTCTCTTAACAGTCTCTCTCTTGCTCTCTACTTTCTTCCCTCTTGCTTTCTCTCTCCAGTTTCCCCAGTCTGACTTCTTTTTTTTCTCCCCTGAGACAGGAAAAATATGGCAAGAGCAGAGATGGTGACTTCAAACTCTTCAAGTCTGAGCACGGGAAGGACCTGCTCTTTGGGGACTCTGCTTCAGGGCTGACGCCTATCCCTACTCTGATGGATTTCCAGCTCTATCTGGGCCAGAATTATTATGCTGCTATTCAGAAAATCAAGGAAGGTAAGCAGTGATTGAGTTCCAGATTCAATGTAATTCTGAACTGGATTTATGTTGTGTATTATGAATTGAATGCAGCACTGCCTCTGGCACTGCATTTGAAGGAATGGAGTTTAAATTCTCCTCATCTAGGTGTTGGACTGCCATTCACAAGCTCTCAGGCTCTATTCCCAGCAGTAATGAGCAGTAATTTGGAGTCTCACATCATCCCCTAGCACATTGTACTACACTCCACACAGTAACTGTTAGCTCTGCATGAGCTGCATTATATCAGAAACCATCCTAGGGTGGTTTTTCCTTATAAAGGCACGTTTCCTTCTCTGTCTGCTTTCCCCTTTTCTGTGAGGGTAGAAACATGCTATTGTCCATGATAAAGAGCAGATCTTTATTAAAATTAGGGCTGTCAATTAATCACAGTTAACATGTGCGATTAATGTGTTCATTTGGTTTTGGTTAATTTTTTTAATGTGCATTAATTGCCGCTGGTGTTGAGGGGGAAAGCAGCTCTTCTTCCCTTGCTGCTTTTGGGCCATGCACACACATGTGGCCGGCCAGCAACTAGACAGGGTCCTGGGAGCAGACCCGCCAGTTGGATGCAGGTCAGTGTATGGCAGGGCAGGGGTTGGAGGCCTAGATCTTAGGGACTGTTTAGGGTGTGTGTGCGTGTGTGTGTGCGGGGGCGGGGGGGAATTGAAGTGGAGCTAGGGCAGCAGCGGCTTCCCCGTCTCTTGAAGCTTCAGATCAAGTCTAGATGCTTCTCTGGGAAATGCTTAGTCAAACACAAGTTACTGTCCTCAGTAAAAGGACTGCTGGGTAAGATTCTATGGCTAGTGTTACACAGGAGGTCTCTGGAAATCTGTGTCTAAATCTTCTTTTGACCAACGTAAGAACCAGGCCCTGGTAATTGATCTTCCTTTCTTGCTCTTCCTGTACTCTATGGCTAGGGGCAGACATTACACATAAACCAGATTAAGCAATCAGAAACTGGTTGAAACCTGTAAGAAAACAGATGTTCAGTGCACATAAACCAGTTTGAAAATGGCTGAAACCAGTTTGAGATCAACCTGGTTGAATGTGGTATCAGACTTACCTGATTTGGGTCAAACTGGTTTATGCAATGTCCGTCCCAGACACCTTGCTGGTTTAAGTTTAAATCAGACTCCCCCAGCATCCCAGCCTGCTCTCTGGGCTGGGGGGGGCTCTCTGCTCCACAGCAGGGCTGGCCCCTCCCGTCTTCTCCCTGGCTGCAGCTCGGGCAGAGACTTGCAGGCACAGCTGTGTCTTCTGGTTTCCCTGTGACCCCTGCCCCCTCATCCCTCCCCTGCTTAAGCAGGGATCCCTTTCTCCTCTCTCCCACAGCAGAGACTATAGCCAGCATGTGGTATGGTAGCTAATGCTGTGTAAGGCTCTGGCAGAGACTGCAGACACAGCAGGGTCTATCCGGCTTCTCCCTGCCCTACTCCTGGCCCCTGCTGCTCAGGCAGGAAGTCCCCTCTCACTCCCTCCCATCTCTCACAGCATGGCAGCCCCATGGACCCTAGGCATGTGGTATGCTAGCTAATGCCAGGAGGTGTCTGTGTGTGTGTCTCTCCAGTTCCATTGGGATAAGCAGACAGAACAGTGAATGCTTAGGGTTTTTGGAGCTAATCACAGGTCAGCTGGTAAGCTGTTTAAGAAGTTTGAAGTAATGGAGAGAGGCCATTGTTTTGCTAATCTGGCAATAAAGACTGTTATCAGCCGCGGGCTGGCTTGCTCACCTGTCAGTTTGCTGCAGACAGTATTTCCTCAGTCTAGAGAGAATGTCTTTCTGGTTTCAAATTGTTTCAGCCTCACCAGGTTAGACTAACCTGCAAAGATTGAATCAATTCAAGCTCAGGCTCTTTCAATGTCTGTCTCTAGCCCACTAGTCCAAAATTGGACCGAAAAAAAGCATCGAACTGAACAGCCGGGGGAAATGTGTGGACAGTAACTTTCGTGACAGCAGCCCCCCGCTTCCCTGAAGTCACCCCATTTGCGACTTTCTGGTTTAACTAACCTCTTGACTTATTCTTTCTCTTACTTCTCTAGAGTACTTCATTCCTGAGACCAGAAAGGGAAAGATACAGTGGTGTGCAATAGGAAGATATGAGACGGTCAAATGTGATGCATGGAGTGCAAAGAGTGAAGGCAGTGTGAGCTGTGAAAAAGCAGATAAACTAGACGACTGCGTTGTCAAGATCTTGGTAAGGGTGTTTCCTCCTGGTCTCTCCACTCACCTACCAACTGAGGTTTATGGGGCCATCTGAGTACTTTATCCTGTTGGAGAAGGAAGTGCTCCATGGTGATTTGTCTGTATTCGTACTCTTGCCCTATTGCTGTTGAAAGTTGTCCAATGGTAACTTAACACCTCCTTCACTGACAGCTAAGCTACTCTGGGTTAGTTTCTGCCTACTGTGGGATAAAAGCATATATTTGCTTCCTATTGTGCGGGCTGGGTCTGACCCCGGGCCCTTTTCGTTGCTCTGCACGCGGGCTGTGGCCAGCAGCCCGGGCAGGCTGGGTCGGAGAGGGCGGGCGCCGAGCTAGAATTAGGCACAGACATGTAACGGTTGATTTTAAGATTGTTTACTTACACCGAGATGGTCGTGGTGCAGGCTGAGAACTTGCTTGAGCTGCGGTTACAACAGAAAACATGAACACACGTGGAGTTTGCTAGGCTCCACGCAGACAAAACTCCAGATGTCCAGGACAAGCGCGCATTAAACTCGTCGTTACGTCTTATAGTAGGCTCCGTTCGAAGACGGGAAGAGGTGGGCGGTGGATCAGGCCGCCAAACTCCTCTGAGCGACACACAGGGTTTCTATTACCCTGCCGCGCACACCCAGAGTCCCCACGAGATGGATGCGGAGTCCTCTTCGGCTTGGGCGGAAACTGCTCAAGCCTCTTATACGGCTAGCAGGCCAATCGCTAGCTGCCACGTGTGAATAATTTAGCACTAGCCAATTGTGGGGCACAAATTTGCATACGACGAGCGGGAACTCTTTGCACCGTGCATTTCTGTGTTGCAAAGGGAAATGCACCCTGCAAAGATCGCTGCAAAGTGGCGGGAACACTCCTTTGCACGCGGGTTCTCTGCGCAGCAGAACTCCTCCGTGCAATGAAGTTGTAAACCCACGGGGATAATTCTTAGTGCCGAAGCACACACAAAAAAATCAGACCTTTGGGTCATGACATCCCCCCTTGCTGAAGGCACAATAGAATTATACTTCAAACCTATCATCCGGGTTGTTAACAGCTCTGTCAATGGTTCGCGAAACTA
This sequence comes from Alligator mississippiensis, assembly GCF_030867095.1. NCBI lineage: Eukaryota > Metazoa > Chordata > Crocodylia > Alligatoridae > Alligator > Alligator mississippiensis. Next base: position 36,492,350 of record NC_081830.1, on the reverse strand, counting down.
AACGAGCAAAAACAAAATCAGTCAACAATAAAAGTTCGTCCTCAAGGGATCGAATCAAATAATAACCGACACACACACATATACATAAAATTACATTCATAACAAAAAACTGAATGATCATGACTTCGGTGGGCGTCATGGTGGAATCGCGCGTCAGGCCTTCGTTCCTTTCAGTGATGTTGTCCCTCTTGGGCCTCTCTCCACCATACACTCTGAATCCCTGATCTGTAAAAGAACTCTCTCAAAATGGTTATTCACAAATCACACAGGACCGCACAATAATGCAGTTGATTAAACTTATCATTACTTATTAAATACAAATATGTAAACACGGTTTATACTAGACAGCTATTTCTCTTTTCCGACTCAGCAACTCGACGAAATTGTCGAAGAGTCATCATCGCCTTCTTCTAGATAGTGAAAACCTAACTCGTAGGCTAGCTGCCATTGTCCCGCGTCTCCTAAAATCCGAAGCTGTCTCTTATTAAGTCCAGAACGCTGCAGGAGGTATCCAAACATGTATCTCTCCTCTTGCGTTCTCTGGCCTAATACTGGACGCTCGGATTCGTGGTGTTTCGTGTTCTGAGCCTCAGTCGGGCGTTGACACTCCCGATCACTGGATAGTCTTGGCTCCATTAGGACGCGCAGTCTTGACAACTGATGAAGGAGACTACTCACAGGATGATCGACTAGTGGGTTCAGCACAATTCGCAAAACCACGATGTTTCTTTGCCCGTAAACCTTAAGACAACTATCTATGCTGTCGAGAGTCACTGGAACGGTTCCAGGGTCTCACAGGTGACGGTGAGGCCATGGTCGCATTCGTTGGAGCGGTGTTAGTCCCAACGTGCATTCTCTTGGGTTCCAGGCGCAATACGAAACTCCGATAATAGCCAGTACAAGCTGTTCTGCACCGGTGTGCTCTGGTCGTCCGTCGTGCCATGCGTGGGCCTTCTGTTCAATCACTTCTGCCACAAGTGCTGGAATCAGAATAGGCCAGTGGACGCTAAACGCCACCATGTCGATGTCGGTGACATGTCCCCTACTCCATGAAGCTTGTCTCACCAAGAAGCTTGCTTCTTCCTGGTCCAGGAGGTCAGACCCAAGCTCCATGACCAGACATCCCAACCACACAGCCAGAGTTTCTTCGGGTCGGATCCTGGATTCTCTACACAAATTCTGCAGTTCAGCTCTGGAACGAGCATAATAGGTGGTAACATGAACTGCACTCTGCGGACCAATGACTGGGCTGCTTTGTACTGCAGGCTGATCAATTTCCTCATGAGTTATCGTTGCTGTTGCTGTTTCTGCCGGAGCTGTAGTCATTGTTCGCCATCTTGTTGGGGCTTTTCAAGATCCCCTTTCTCAGCCGCTTCTCCGACCGCCCGAACGGCCATATGCAGCTGGGTCTTTAAGCTTAAAGTTTCACTCATTAAATCAGCCAGTTTGAAACGTTGCATTTAGTTTTCCCCCCTTGTCGCACCGTAGGACCACTCTCTCATTTACGGCGCGGTCCTCCGTCTCCGGGTCTTCGCGGAGCTCGGAAGGACGCTCTCGACTCCTTAGTCTAGGCACCACCATGCAAGGGGAAAACCAGCCGATTGGCATCGTCTCTCCCATCTCTCGGGCACACCGTGAGCAACGGACACACTCCCGGGTGGGGGTCGGGCTTACTGCGCTCGCCGGGTCGACTTCAGCAAGGGTCACAGCATCGAGGGGCCTATACAGGACCCGCTCATCGCCCATGATACACCCGAACACCGCGGGGTGAAGATATACTTCTTTCCCTTCTAGGGCTCCGACTTCTGGAGTTCCCTCTTCTCCCCTTAACGAAAGGTGTCCGCGGACACATCTCTTGCCCGTTCCGCCCGCCCGGTGGTACGCGAGGTGCGCCTCCAGTTCTCCGACACTTGCTACGCTGCGTCTCCCACTTCTCCAAGGGCAGTTCTCAACTAATTCTAACTCCAGCGAGCCCTCTCCTGATCCCATCGCCATGTGCCGCGGTGATCCCGATCCCATCCTCGTCGCCATGTGCGGGCCGGGTCAGACCCCGGGCCCTTTTCGTTGCTTTGCACGCGGGCTGCGGCCAGCAGCCCAGGCAGGCCAGGTCGGAGAGGGAGGTCGCCGAGCTAGAATTAGGCACAGACACGTAACGGTTGATTTTAAGATTGTTTACTTACACCGAGATGGTCGTGGTGCAGGCTGAGAACTTGCTTGAGTTGCGGTTACAACAGAAAACACGAACACACGTGGAGTTTGCTAGGCTCCACGCAGACAAAACTCCGGATGTCCAGGACAAGCACGCATTAAACTTGTCGTTACGTCTTATAGTAGGCTCCGTTCGAAGACGGGAAGAGGTGGGCGGTGGATCAGGCCGCCAAACTCCTCTGAGTGACACACAGGGTTTCTATTACCCTGCCGTGCACACCCAGAGTCCCCACGAGATGGATGCGGAGTCCTCTTCGGCTTGGGCGGAAACTGCTCAAGCCTCTTATACGGCTAGCAGGCCAATCGCTAGCTGCCACGTGTGAATAATTTAGCACTAGCCAATTGTGGGGCACGAATTTGCATACGACGAGCGGGAACTCTTTGCACCGTGCATTTCTGTGTTGCAAAGGGAAATGCACCCTGCAAAGATAGCTGCAAAGTGGCGGGAACACTCCTTTGCACGCGGGTTCTCTGCGCAGCAGAACTCCTCCGTGCAATGAAGTTGTAAACCCACGGGGATAATTCTTAGTGCTGAAGCACACACAAAAAAATCAGACTTTTGGGTCATGACGCCTATCATTGAGGAGAACTGGCTGGAAAATTGGGGTTAAAAAAAAGTATTTGCAGTGGAGGAAAGCAAAGGAAAGGGTGTTGTGGAAATGTCAATTCACTAGAATAGAGATGGTCTTCTTGACAAAACATATGTTTAGAAAAAGTTTAGAAATTGCTTAGCTATTTTGCTGTGATAGTCTCTGATATTAAACTTCCAATGTTTTGGTTTGAAATGGTTTTCATGTAGAAAATGTAATCTAATTATAGCAATATTAAACAAAAATAGCGCAAGTTAGAATGAAACACTTCAAAGTCATTGCTCTGATGTTTAGGTTGCGTTTGGACTCTTTCAGATTTTTGCTTAACAGTTTTTGGAGTTGTGACTTTTTGTTCTGATTCAGGATAAGAATTTTTAAAAATTCTTAGCGGTAATACTCATAATGTTTTTTTAATTACAAGTCAGGAAAACCATGACTTGTCAGGTCTATCTCCAAGTGACAAACTTGTGTGTCTACTCTGTGAAGAGCTGTACAGAAGAAGAAATGAGTTGTTGGTGTCCAAACAAGCACATGACATGCTACATTCATGGGCAGATCTAGAGTTTTGAAAAGGGGGGTGCAGATGGTGAGGTGCATCATCACATATAAAAACAACACTTTTTCTCCAGTTAAAAAGAAACTAAAAGCTTTACTAGTACTGTAGACGCCTAGGGCTGTATTATTAAGTTTAAGATGGAAACAAAAACAAATATCACTTCATTGCAATGAGTTAGAAACAATCTACAGGGCTGTGAAATAGGAGCTTCGTTACCAGGAGAAGCTAGCAGACCGCAGAATTGCAGAACAAAGGATAACTTGATTGGCAGAACATCAAGACCATTAAAAAGGAGAGGGCTGTTAACACCTGTGGAATGAAGAGTTTAGAAGAGATCAGGTAGATTATAATGAGCTGTTAAGTCAATTGACTATCCAGCACTGCCTGACTAGAAATGTTGCTGCCACTGCTAAGCAGTTGGTTTTAAACTTGGGGTGAATTGGGAATCAAAGAGGGGTATGAGTGCACCAGCGCGGCCCCTTTGGATCCTCCCCGGTTACATTTAGTGCATCGCATCCTCAGCTGGTGTAAATCAGCGTAGTTTCACTGGCTTACACCAGTTTACACCTGTTGAGTATATTGCCCCATATAGAATTTGCTGAGATGCTGGATTTGCCAAACTGCCTGTGGTCCTGTTGGCATGTGGCTTTTTGGTAGTAACAACTTAAAACCTTGCCCCTGGCTAGCCTGATGATTCAGTTGGCAATGCACAGTGTTGTTATCATGGGAAATGAGGCTTTTAGATGGTCCTGAGATTCACAAGCTACAACATAGCAGAGACTATTTGCATAACCCTTTGGAGGGACAAACTCAAAGCATGTCTCCATGGCACATTGAAGTGCCATATAGATATACTCAAGCTATGTCTAAATGAACTGGAAGCAGCGTAGCTATCTTAGCATGGTGGTACATAGGCTAATTAGCTCTGCTGCAAAGCAGGGTATATTCAGCTTAGCTGCTAATGTAGCTGTATTACTCATGGTACCTGGTTTGGGTACATTGATGCCCACACAATAAGAGCAAGAGCTGCTTACCAGTAACATCTCCCTGGGGGCATTTCCTCTCTCATGAATTCAGAATAGGCAGAATGTACTACCCTCATGCAAGGAGGGCAATTCCAAAGGGTGGCTGGGTAGTCTGTTAGTTGTTCAGGTGACAGGCTCAGTATCATGATGTTTCTGCTGTACTAAACATAGCAAAGAGGTATCAGAGATTATCCTGAAGCCCCGACTAACCCAGATGCAATTTAAGCTTTCAATTAAATTAATGTCACTGTAGTTAATGAGGAAAAAAAATCTTGGAGACACAAAATTCTAGTGTCTTGGTCTTAACTGTCACCGTTTCTTTTGGATAACAAGCTACCTCTTTTATGGCAACTTTTTTCAAAAGCCCTGCCTGGGGGAAAGTAACTTTACCTCATATTTGAAGAGTTGTTTTCGCTGCAGAAAGGTGAAGCAGATGCAATTAGTCTGGATGGAGGACATGTCTACACAGCTGGCACATGTGGCTTGGTACCAGCTTTTGGGGAATATTATGATGGTAAGTGCCATACAGACTGCCCATCAGGCTTATCCCTGATTAGGAATTTACGGTGACAGAAGGAGCTATTTCATTCTGAATTGTGGAAAGTCATTGCCCCTACTTCTCTACTCTGGCCCTAAGAGCCTCATTATTGGAAAGAGTAGTGGGTAAAAGTGGGTTTATTTCACTTTAACAGCCTCCAAAGTCTAGAGGCAGGTGGGGCCTGAAGCAGTGCATAAGCTCCTGCAGCTCCTTTCACACTGGACCACACTTGCCTCCCTCCTCCATTTAACCCACTGCTTCTTCCCAGGCATTTAAGTTTACTGTGGAAGCTGTGTGATGAGGGCTGGCACAAGCCTGTTCCATTGCCCGTCTTTCCTGGGTACACTCAGCCTATGCTGTGCCTAGATTGTGTAAGGGTTCCTACTGTCCTACCAGATGTGAAGGAATCCTCAGAGGAGCCACTGACTCTTAGTGTTGTCTGTCATTTAGTAATCTTTAATTATGCAAAGAATTCATCATAAGCATTGTGTCACTGTCCTTCAACTCACTTTTTTTCTGCCAGAGGAAAGGGTAGGGGCAGCTCTTTGCTGTATGAATGTGGCAGCTTTTAGATCACCTGCTCCTGACACCTTTTAGATTGAAGGCTGTTTTGGAGAGTAACTTGTCAGCACACTCTTGAACAACCCTTGTTGTGAATAGAATCTTTGTCCAGGGAACCTGTTTTAATATTTTCTGCATTTTTGCTTTTGAGCTACTCTTGCTTTCTCTGAAATCCCCCTTTTTTTCCATTTCAGGTGATAAAGAGAAATGCCGTCATCCAGCGAAAAAGCAAGGTAATTGCTGCTAACAAAGGATTAAGCTGACTGTTGGCATAGATGACATTGAAATAAATAATTTGGTCATGGGTCAGAAAGCCAAAGGTTTGAATAAATGGCCAGTTTTGAATAGAAATATCACTACTGGAATCATTTGTCCAACATATTTAATGAACTGAAAGGTGGACTAATTAACCAGCTCCACTCTTCTCAGCTATTTTGATTATGGAGAACTGGAATGAACTCCATGGGGTTCTAATTTAACCAGTCATTTGGAAACTCCATCTCAGATAAAATGCAGCAGGCATAGAAAAAAAGAGAAGGCAGTTTGCACTGGAAGCAATAAGTTAAATTACCCAAAAGATATAAATAAATGGAGTTAGGAAAAGACTTAGCCTTTGAAATGACTTGTTCAACTGACAGAATGGATTAAGCCACACTCTTAATTTTTTGTCTCCCTCTGAAATAACCTTGGACCCAGAGCACAATCTGCTCTAGACCAGTGATTCCTGTGGTTACAAGAATGTTTATGCAAATCACAGTCTCTGGTGTATTATGTACCACCCCCCTGCCCCTATCGGCTTATCTGCAGATGTCTATAAACCCGCTAATGCTTAGTACCTTATTGGAACTAGTAGGGACTCAAGCTTTAATGTTGGTGGTCTTGGGTTCAGCCCCGGTGCGAGCCCAAGTAGAAGTGAATAATGGGGAAATCCATAGCGAATGCTCAGCTCTGTCAGGTGCCTGTGTCTGAGGTCTCTTTAAGCACAGGTTGAAAGTCTGCACCCTAAGTAACATTGGAATGGTGTTGTGGGGCTAACTGCATTCATCGGCAGAGTGCTCAGTGGCCCTTGGGTGGAAGATGCTCTAGTGGCACAACATGTTCTCCTCGCTCCCATCTGCAGTTTCTTCTTCAAAGAAAGGAAGGTGTGAAACAGCTTGGAACATTCAAAGTCCATTCAGGTGCATCACTCGATCTCCTGTTTCCCTTCCTTTTGTCTCTCTCTTGTGAAAGGTACATATTTTGCTGTGGCTGTTGTAAAGGCATCCAACCGAAATATCACATGGCAGGCTTTGGAGGGTACGAAGTCCTGTCACACAGGGCTTGGAAGAACAGCTGGCTGGAATATCCCCATGGGCTTGCTTTACCCTAATGGTGAGTCACGTTTTGTATCCCCTTCTCCAGGAGCTATTTGTGTTCCAGCTGGCTCTAGGGATTTAGGTGAGGCCACCGCTAGAGAACAAAAGCATCATCCCATAGCTCTTCTCTGGCCCTAGAGGTTCTGGTGACTTGAGGTTTCTAGCTGGGAGAGAGGAAGTGGGAAAAGCTGTTTTTGTTGAAAATTCCCACCAGTGAAGTTTCACTGAGAATGCCTTAAATATGTCTTATGCTGATGGGGTCAGCACTTGGATATAGCATTTCAGCTCATTTATTTGGCAGGGTCCATAGACCGTGAATAAAGAATGAATGCTCATATGTGTAAGGTGACAATCCGGAGTTATGATATCAAGGAAAAGGCAAGAGTTTGGAAGAAACGTTTCCTGTTGGCACATTATCCCAACAGCTGCATACTGGAATGTGTCTTCCACTTTTACTCAGAAGTGGCAATTATGCAATGTCATATGCAACAGAAGTAGCAATTATGGGTGGAGGCTGAGGTGCTGGGCTAGGGGAACATTGATTTGGGTCCAATGTGATAGACCTGACTTCCTCTGTGAAGATGAAAAACATCCCCCATGTTGGTAGAGTCCCAACTGAAATCTTTCACTTTTTGAAATCTCTGTCATTTTTTATACTGAAAACATTACGCAGACTGGGGTAGGACTCATCTTTCTTTTGTGGTTGTACAACCTCTAATGCAACCAATGTAGTCTGAGGTATTAAAATGATCCTGAAAATATACATGTAGAAAATGCTAGCCTTTGACTCTTATAGTGAAAAACTGGAGCACATGGTTTGCTTCCTGTAGTAGAGATGTGTCTTTTCTACTGTGGGTTTCACAATTCGTAACTCGGGAAGCTCTGGTTTTGTTGTTGTTTTGTTGGTTTTTTTTAACAGAAATGATCCATTCTTTAATTTAAGAAAATGCCTCTTCAGTTTCATGAAGTTATTTTAATTTGGTTTTAAAATAATTTAAATTATTTTAAGGCTGAACAATAACTATTCACTAGCTTGAGTAATATAATGTGTCAGGGAAAAGCAAGAGCAAGAGGGGAGATCGTAGAGTTGAGAAGAAGGAGGGCTGGAAGGGACCTCCAGAAGTCCAACCCCCTGCCGGAGGCAGGATCATCCCTATGCAAACCATTCTATACAAATCCACTTTACTCACTGGGTGTTCTCTATTCCTTCCTTCAGTACCCTTCAATGAAGGCTGTGCTCCTGGGTCTCCCATGGGCTCACAATTTTGCAAGCTGTGTGTTGGCTCAGGGGCATGGGCATGGGCATCTGGCAAGTGCTCAGCTGCTGACAGATACGCTGGGTACGCTGGGGCTTTCCGGTAGGTAGTTCAAAAAATAATCCAAAATGTTCCTGCCATGGGAATGTAGTGAGGGCCCTGTACCTGCTGAGAGTGCTTTGGAAATCCTAACCTCTCCCCACTACCTCCCACTGCCTGCCTTCAGGCCCTAACTGGTAGAGACCATCCTTCCACTCCATGCACCCTATATACCTCAATAGCACTGCTCCTTAATATGGGAGAGGAGTGGTAACAGGAGAGGACTCCCGAACTGGGGATCTGCTATAACTTTTCCAGTTACTGAAAGGGAAAACAATGGATCTTGCCTCAACTCTCCTCAAAGATTCCAGAAGAAAATGTGAGGGGGCAGATCCCACTCCAGCGTCCATCCCTATTGTACCCTTTCAACAATAGCTCGTGTCTAAGGAGCTTATATTGGGCATGAGCTCAGCCTGGCAGTAACTTGTGCGTTGATACCATCAAATAATAAAGGCAAGGATTCTGGAGGTGTTGTCTTCTACTGAACCAACTGCATGGTTGGGATAGACTTAGGCAAGCTTTTGGGTACCACAGTATACCTTTCTCAGGCCTCAGTATCTAAGAAAAGGTATGGGATACCTAAAAGCTTTTCTAAGTCTATCCCAACCATGCGGTTGCTCCAATAAAAGATTTCACGCACACAAATCCTTGCCTCATGTATTTCTGGGACCATCAGAACTACAATATCACTTCTGTGCTATCAAACAGCAAGGAACTTATCACAACCCAGCTGTGCTTCAGGGCTTACAGTACTTTTGCTGGAAGTTCATCTTTTTACATGTACATCCAGGCATCTACCCTGAAGGAGGATTCAGAGAGCGGCAAATGAAGGCCTGTGACAAAATAAAATAGTGATTAATATTAATAAGACAAGCTGTTTTTTGGACAACTTTTGTGTTTCATGATAAATTCAAGAATCAGAAACAAGATATGTGCTGAAACAGATTTGCTTCTGCTGTGGGGAGGTAACAGTTTAGCTACTTAAAAAAAAATTGTGTCCCTTCTAACAGATCTAGAAATGCTCACAAATTAGGCTCATGAAACATGACTAGTGTCAGAATTAGATCTTTAGGGAGGGCAAAAAATTCCAAATAGCTGCAGCTTGCTTTTCTCTTATATTTTACAGGTGTCTGGTGGAAAAAGGGGATGTTGCCTTTGTCAGGCACACAACTGTTACAGAGAACACTGCGGGTATGTGATTATTTCACCTTGATGTTAGAGTCCATCAGAGGCTTGAAGCTGCAGCCAGGAAACAGAGAGGCTGGCTGCAGGGGTTGAGGAGCTAGGTCTGTCAGCAGTTACAGAGAACTGAAATTGCTGTGGAATAGAGGAAGCCTTTGGTGTAAAGGCCCCCTTATTGACCAGGTTGCTTAGGAAGAACATTTCTGTATTTCTAACAGTATTACTACATTTTATTTAATTATTAGTGTGCTGTATGGGCCCAGCCCAAAGCCAACTGAAGTCAGCGGCCAGCTCCTGTTCCAGAGTTTGTTAGGAAACATCCGGACCTTACTCATCATCCGGACCTTTGATTCACCCTTCAGAGGTGCATAAGTCCCATGACTGCACAGTGACCCAAAGTGCCAAACACCATTCTTTGAATCACCCTCCTGAGACCAGACATTTGATTTTCAAACATGCTGAAGCCAAGACTGGATGTGCTGAAGGGACCAGTCTGGATTTTTTCCTAATAAACTCTGTAACAGGAGCTGGAAAGACTCCTGCTGACTTCAGTTGGCTTTGGACTGGGCCCACAGAGCACAATAATAATGAAGTAAGATGAAGCAATACTGTTAGAAATATAAAACTATTCTTCCTAAGCACCTTATTCAGAGCCACACATTTGGATCCTTCATCCCCCTCAGATCTGGAAGAATGTGGTCCTGTCCTGAGAGAGGAAGCCTAGCTGAGCAGAGCCCACTCTTGTGGTTTGAGCCACGCACATTTGTCATGGAGTCAGAAGGAGAGCAAGCAAGAGCCAGGCTGACTGACATTTCTCATAGAAGGACTTTTGAAAGAAGCTGACTCAACTCTTGTCTCCTCATCGTTGGGATAGTCATTTGTGGGGTGGGGGAATGACTCTTGGGTTCTAAGCCCTGTTTCCAGGATTGCTTCTATATTAGACAGTCATTAGCAGTAGTGTAACTAAGGATGGGAGGGAGCAGGGCACCAGTCCCAGGCACTGGTCTAGGTGGATGCACAAAAATAGCAGTCACGGTCTCTGCTGGTCTGGTTGCTGCAGCTGTGCACTACTGCCACCCAGGGCACAAAACTGCCCAAGTATACCTCTGGTCATTTGATTAAAAACCCCATAATAATCCTGAAAGCAGGGCTTGGGACCTGACACTCCCCTTCTTCCTCTAGTCATGCTTTTGCTATACTTTTGTCTGAATTCAGTGCTGTGGATGTGTTCTGGGTATATTCAGAGCATGAATAACAACACAGTCCCTTATCCAACCAATTCTTTTCAAGGAAACAATAAAGCTGACTGGGCAAAAGATCTGACAGCAGACCAATTTGAGCTGCTGTGCCTTGATGGGACCCGGGCAAAGCCTGGAGAATATGCAGATTGTCATCTGGCAGAAGCTCCTACCCACGCTGTGATGACACGTCCTGATAAAATAGAGCTCGTCCATCACATACTCCAAGAACAACAGGTCTGTGCTGTGGGTGGAGTGTATTCTATTGGTTTTTGTACCCTACATCTTAGTTTGTTACAGTGAACCAATTGCAGTCGTGCATAAGTAACATAAATCATTAGACCCATTAGAAAAGCCACATACTGTTCAAATCCAGGCATGGGTAACTATAGCTATTCTGCTTCTTGAAACAGGTTGTCCTGTACCTGCCTCTCAGGTTTAGGTGTATTCATAGGAAGGATGTTGACTATAGTTTCTCTTTCAGGGATCATTTATGGTAGTGGAAGAGTGTTGTACAACATCACTCTCACACTACTGTAACATGCAACATACTGAAATCTTACAGTGGAAAATCCACAACCTAATCAGCTTCTTTTCTTCTGTTAACTGTGTGTCTACTACCCCTGATAATTTCTATCAACCCTTCCCCTGTACTGTGCTTCTCTTGCTGTGCCTGGCTTCTTGGAATCAGAGACCCGATGAAGAATGTCTGCCATTCGAAAGCTTGCTTGATTTGATCCCAACTATGTAGTTTCATAGTTGATGGGGTCGGAACGGACCTGAGTAGATCATCAATTCCAACCCCCTGCCATGGGCAGGAAAGAAAGCTGGGGTCAAACGACACCAGCTAGGTGACTTTCTAGCCTCCTTTTGAAGACCCCCAAGGTAGGATTGAGCACCACTTCCTTTGGAAGTTGGTTCCAGCTCCTAGCTGCCCCGACTGTAAAGTAGTGCCTCCTGATATCTAGCCTGAATCTACTCTTGGTCAACTTATGGATGTTGTTCCAAGAGTTACTCCCAGTAGTGCTTGGGGGAACATGGACTCCCTTGTAGCCTGCTGGTCACCCTTGGCCAGTTTGTAGACGGCCACCAGATCCCCTCTCAGACTTCTCTTGTGGAGGCTGAACAGGTTCAGGTCCTGTAGCCTCTGCTCGTAGGGCTTGCCTTGCTGCCCCCTGATCAAGCAAGTGGCCCTCCTCTGGACCCTGCTGTTCACATCCCTCCTGAAATGTGGCGCCCAGAACTTGCAGATGTGTTCCTGGATAATTTTCTCAAAGAGCTTCTCCTGGGCCAAGGTAAGACTAATGGGCCTGTAGTTTCCTGGGTCCTCCTTCCTCCCTTTCTTGAAAATGGGAACTACATTGGCCCTTTTCCAGTCCCCCGGCACCTTGGTAGAGCACCACAAGTACTCGTAAAGCCGTGCCAGGGGTCCCGCAATGTCCTCTGCTAATTCCCTCAGCACTCTGGGGTGGAGATCATCAGGATCTGCTGATTTGAACACATCTAGCCCCACCAGAAGTTCCCTATGTCCTCACTGACCCTGGGCCTGACAGCACCTCCCCTGGGTCCGTTGGGTATCCCAGTGTGGGGGATGCCCCGGTCCCTGCTCAAAAAGATGGAGGCAACGAAATTGTTAAAGAGGTTAGCTTTGTCGTCTGGTGTGACCACCAGATTTTCTAGCATATCCTGCAGAGGCCCTACGCTACCCTCTACCTTCTTTTTACCCGCTATGTATTTAAAAAAGGACTTCTTGTTATCCTTGATCCAGGTCGCTAGTCCCAGTTCCATCTCTGCCTCAGCCTTCCTAACAGCCCCCCTAGTTAGCTCAGGACAAGATATCTCCTTAACAAATCCTTACCTCAGAAGTCACCAGATAAAATATATCTTGTATAAAACATATAAACAGTTCTTGTAGCAGGGACTGGAAGCCAGGCCCACCACTCCCACCCCCAAATGTGATGGCTCTAGCCATAAGGCTAGGGGGCCATGCTCCTTTTTGTATTTTTTGTCTGACCCAATGTATGTTGAATTCTTTGTCTACAAAGTGGCATTGCTACACAAATTGCAGACAACTTGTGGCCTAGTGCTTAGGGTGCTTTTCTGGGAGGTAGGTGATACTGAGCTGAAATCCCCTCAAGTAGAGAAGGGAATTGGCTCAAGGTCTCCTGCTGGGTGATTGCTGTTGCTCTAAGATTATTGTACAAAAGGGATGGGAGGTGGGGGGTGCACATCACCACTGCCAACTTCTTCTCTGAACATGTTTTAGTACAAAATCCACTTGCAATTTTTGCAGGTTTAATCCAGTAACGTTCTCCAAAAATACCTATGGAATGAAACCTCCAGGGAAGAGGGCTATAGATACATCTGGTTTGTGTATCCCAATAAAGTTTAGGAGAGAGATGGGCACTGAGTGCTCAGACTTGTAAAGACTGAAGCACTTCTGGGCATGTGCTGAAGCAGAACTTTAGGTGCTTGGGGAACTTGAAGGTAGAAAAAAAGCGGAGGCTCTGGAGTTTAGGTGCTTCCAGGGAAATCAGATTTGCAGATCCGTAGTAGATCTACTGGGCTGTTCTGCTAAGGGGGCCCTTAGATGACAAAGAGAGGTCATTTTGAGGTACATGCAAAATATTTTTTAAATGTTCACTTCTGGTGAAAGAGCTTTCTGAATCTTTCTCTTACATGGTCTGATTTGCATTAGGTGATCTTTATGTGCGCATTTTAAATTTATTTTAGACACGGTTTGGATGTGAAAGAGATCCAGATGAAGATTTTGCGTTGTTTGAGTCTGAAACCAAGGACCTTTTGTTCAAAGACAAGACCCAGTGCCTGATTGAAGTGCCTAAAGATACAACCTACGAGGAATTCCTTGGAAAGCAGTACACTGACTCTGTTGCTAATCTCAATAAGCAAAATCCATCAGGTAATTGTAACAGTCTTAGATAAGAAATAGATGAAATGGCTTTCTTTGTTTATAGACATGCAGTATGTAGGGAGTTGGAGCTGTAGGCAAGTATTCCTGTCCCTTTTTTTCCCCAAACAAAAATGAGGACAAACCCCTAGTGTTAAAATATATATGAAACAGTTAATTGCATGGATTGTACACTTGCTCAATGCGCTGCACAGGAATGGTCTGTTCCCAACACAGTTACAGGAGGAAGATGGTTATAGAGCCTTTCCTATCCTGCTTGTGTGCCCAATCTGGTTCTGTAGGAGCTGCTTCTTAAGATAAGAGGTTTCTAATTCAGTTTTTTATGTCCTTGCAGTTCTTGACTTTTCCTCTCAGGTGGCCACCTAGGGTGCACTCCATGAGTGGGAACATAATGTGTTTCCCTAGGGATAAATAGCAGTGGCACATATTTAGTGTTGCTTCAGGTGGGGTAGGGGAGGCTGGAGCTGGCACCTGGGCTGGCCCCAGCAGCCTTACCTGGGACTCTCGAGGCCTCCCGGGGCTGCAGCAGCAGTGATCTGGGTGCGCAGAGGCTGGCTGAGAGCTGGGGCGTGGCTCTGGCTGGCCAGGCTCCAGATTCGGGTGGGGCACACTGCCACCATGTGTGTCCTTTTGCTTTTTTCTGGTACAGTTTTTTTGACACCAGGAGAACCCAGTGACAGAAAAACCCCACCACGCTGCTAATTAGTGTAGTCCACCATATACTCTTTGAATGGCAATGACTTTTGACCACTTGTGACCTGTGGTGATTTGAAATAATGTCATGACAAGTCCCTTGAGAACATGCAGTCCATTGGATGCCAGAATTAGGACCATATTTAATCCCTTATGTGGAACTGTTGTGTGGAAGGAGCAGATGAGCTACACGGCTGTAAAATCTCTGCTGCCCATTCAGTGCTCCTGCACCCTCCCCCATGGCCTTTCCTCTTGGAAGAACCCATGGCCAGAGTAGATTCTGGTGGGACTGGGGGAGCTCTTTATAGCACAGTGCATGTGTGAGCCCATGATGTGTTTTCTCTATGGTTAAGTTGCTGTTATTGTTTTAATTGTCTCTTTTCCTCTTATAGAACTCCAGAAGCTCTGCAACTTCCTCCAGTCTCATTAATCCAATCAATGGGATGCAAAACCAGGAAAGTTCATTCCTCCTAGCATTCTCAGCACTTCCTGGGGACCCCCTGCTTCCATCTCTTTCTCTCCCTTTAACTCACCATCATGAGGAGGGGTTAGGCTTTTTTTTCATACAACTTTATATTCCTGGCTGTCATCAGAACTAGAAATAAAATCTTGACATTTTACAAATGGGCCTGCTGTGATTTATTTGGGACTATTCTGGAGGTTTTCTGCTCTTATTAAATACAAAGAACAGTGCAGTAAGAGCTACCAGATTTGGTTTTCAATGCACCCATCATGTTTCTGGAAGTACTAACACACAGTTATGTTTCAGACTTCTGGGACTTGTTCAGATCCAAGGCCCAGTTCTCAAGTGGAACTAATCAGAGCTGTTCAGTTGAAGTCTCTGCTAGGACTAGATGACCTGCATTTTACATACTGGAGGGCTGTATAAACAAGCACCGTTCGCTGCATGGAGAAATTGGATAGCTTGCTTTTCTACAAGAACATTTCATGGAAAAGTAGGGCTGGAAGGGACCTCAGGAAGTCATCTGGTCCAACTCCCTCCTATCCACACATCTAAAAGTACTGAAATATTGATACATCCCATGCAAGAAACATGCACGTTGACTGCCAGGCCTAGTCATCTCAGCAATCCCAGGTCTCCTGTGAAAACATTCAATTCCCCTCTGCTTTCCAGTTGCACAGTAAAGCATAGGGCATACAAACAAGGACAGAGGGTTTGAAGATGGCTTCAGAGGTCTGAAGCCAAAGAATGAGGCTTCAGGGGATGGAAAATGTGAATGGAAAAAGCTCCAAAGGCTGGCTGGGTCTGGTGCATGACGTGAGAATTACTTCTACATGGTAATGCTCTTTAAAATGCATGCTATTTACTCACAGGCTCCAGTGTTAGAGTTCTCTGAAATGTTTATACCTTGGTTTAAGATCTACTTAGTTGTGAACGTTGTCCTGTCTGTGTCTATCCTACGTTGATACACACGTAAAAGCATACTACATAGGTGGTCTGATGGCTATTTGCACAGCCTGGATCTTCATGGATTTTCCTAAATTTCAGGGCTGATGTGTGTGTAACAAGCAATGAAGCCACCTTACTTGAGAGAACAAGGTCCCAGGGTGAACTCAAGCAGGCAGCAGCGCGGGACAGCGCGGCTCCTCAGAGACCATGCGATACTCTCTCCAGAGCCAGCCATGCTGGAAAGGGGAAAATGGCTCCCCGGAGATCATGCGATAAGGGCAGATGAAGCCCACTGTGAAGGACTCATCTTGGGGAAAGGGAGAGAAGCCTGGAGACGTAGGGAGAGCTTGGGCACGGTGTCTCGTCTCCACAGCTGCTGGAGCTTGAGGAAAATGCGGGCTGCATTGCGCTGTGCCGCAGGCTGGATGGTTGGGAAGCCCAGCTGCCATGCCTCTCTTGCTCCTTTTCCCCTGGGAGCCCTGCCCGAGCTGCTTGGAGGAGCACCCGGCCCTTCTGGAGACCCCCCCAGCAGGGAGGACTCTTCTTCAAGTCCCCATGTGGTGTGAGGTGCCCCAGGGGTGGGGGGCTGCAGAGATTGATCCAGCTCCCCATGGGCTTGGGTGGGAGGCCGAGCTAGGGGACATGAGCCATCCTCACATAGGGCAGGGCACTTGTGAGAGAGTTAAGACCCAAGGGAGGGGGCGAACGTTACCGACCTGGCAAGTGGGTGTGGGCAGGGGAGATTGCTGGAGTTGCAGCCCAGACCCTGCTCCCGATGTGTCGGCGGGTGAGGGTCTGGGTAGGGTCAGCTACCTTACAGGAGTTTCAGTGAGGGAGGCCCTGCCTGCAGCACAGCAACCCCTGGGGCATGCCTCGTGATACTCTTACAGCAAGGACCCCCCACACTTCTCACAGGAGGGGCATGGAAGCAGCTCCTCCTTCCTGGGCATCTGGTCCAGGCTACCCATGTATGCATATCATCCGAGGCCATCATCCTGTACAACGTTATTGACTGAGGGTGTGAATATGTTTCTGACAGTTTATCAGTTGTGTATTAATTCGTTTCTTTTTCTTTAATCCTTTGTAAATAAAGTGTACATAATTGTAAATTGTGTGGTGTCTAATCGAAGGTCCAGGAATGCTAGGTGCCCTCCTGTGAGGTTCCCTCCTGCACACCAGGAGGGCGGGTGGTGACTGTGGGCACCTCCAGGGATCTGGACTCAGGTTGTGGCTTTGCTGGTAGCCCTGCAGCCAGAGTTGCATGCAGTGTCCTCAAGGACTCCCAGAAAAGAGATTTTTATCCTGAGTTTGAAAAATTGGTCCCAGATCAGCACCTGGCAGCAGCCTGTGCAGGACCGGTGTTGGCAAACTCTGCAGTTGCATGGCTCCAAAAATAGACAATCTGGTATCATTTTCAGAGCTGCCATCGGTGGCATATCTGGGACTGTGTCATTGATTTTGCTTTTGAAAGTTGGTTGCTTTAAATATTTTCGGTGAAGAGAAAAAGAAAAAAAACCCTTGAGAACTCTTGAGTTTCTCTGCCCAAAAGGATCTTAGTTTTGGACCCTCAAAGGAATTCAGAGCCAGATCTTGGGACCATAATATCTAACTTAGGTGTGATCCAAAGCCCAGGGTTAGGTCTGTAGGCTCCCTGTCTGGTGCATGGGGAGACTTTGACATCTCAGAATAGGATCCCTCCACCATAGCCAAGACAGGCCTTGTCTACACAATAAGCTTACTGTGCCTGGCTACAGCAGTCTTAACTGCATCACCCTGCTCTTTATGTGCTACTGCCTGACGGGAAGCTGTGTAGCTGTGTGGATGGGGTGGGAATGCAGTGGGATGGCTAATTAACAGTCATGACCGTGCTAATTAGGTCACTCTTCCTGGCAGACTAATTGAGGCACCCCAGTCGGGATTATTGGTCAGTGTCTCAGTCCAGTGGGAATCCAGAGCTTGGAATTCATCCTCCTCTAGGCGGGTGCTCTTTCAAGGGAAGGAGGAGGATTCGGTGGTCTCTTTGAAAATGTGACTGCAGGTGCCTACTCTCTCAGGAGAGCGACCTGAACCTTAAGCATCAGGCCGGGGTAGGAAAATTGTGGGCTATGAGCCTCACATGGCTCCTGCCCAGGCTAAAGGCAGCCTGTGAAGAAAGGCGAGTGTTTAAATAAAAACATTCTTTTTCTCTCTGTCTGTTCATTTATTATTTTTTAATGTTTGTTTTCCATGGTCCTTGTTTTTCACTTATTCTAAGAAGTTATTTAATGACAAACAATCCTCTGAACTGCATGCTGTGCACAGATCATTGACTCTGGGGATTTTCCCAGGTTTTGGTTAGCAGCTGGAAGTTTGCCCACTCCTACAGCAGCCTAGAGGATTCACGGGAAGAGGTTTTCTTCATCCCTCCTGTTGAAACTGCTTTATTTAATCATGGCATAAATAAATATTTATGAGGTCAGATAGATAGAGGGCACAGGAACAAGCACTACTTGGTAGCCTAATAGTGGGGACCCTCCTATGTAAGTGCCCTACCACTAAGCTAGAGAGTCAGGGTCCCTCTTATGCTCTTCCCCTAGCTCAGGGCTGTCCACCTTCTACGTGGCCAGGGAACCGCATGCTGCATGAGTTACATGATTGGGGACTGTACCATTGCAAGCCATAGGCCCCCTGGCTGACATACCTCCTCTTCCCCATTGCACTGGGTCATGCAGCTGTCCCAGCCCCAACCCGCAGTGTCCCATGCCACAGGCACTCCCAACCCTGTGAGCTGCAGTGACCATACCACCTCATGGGGTGGGAGCAGGAAGCAGAAGCTGGAGGA
The DNA here is from genome assembly GCF_030867095.1 of Alligator mississippiensis. Classification (NCBI taxonomy): domain Eukaryota; kingdom Metazoa; phylum Chordata; order Crocodylia; family Alligatoridae; genus Alligator; species Alligator mississippiensis. Next base: position 36,473,888 of record NC_081830.1, on the reverse strand, counting down.
GAGAGGCAGAGTTTGGAGCCCCTGACTACTTCTGCCTGGGGGAACAGCTGCTGGTTGGGAGCCTGGGGACTGCTAATTAACTGCTTTGCAGACCACGTAGGACCCACAAGTTCAAGAGCCCTCCTGTACCTGAGCCATTCTCTCATTCTGTTCTGCTTTGTGACCCAGGCTCAAGAGAATGCCCCACTGCCCCAAACAGCCTGGAGCTCGGTGCCTGGAGTAGTCTCTCAGGAGATGTGGGTTTGAATCCCATCACATGAAGGAGGGCCAGGCACCCAGGTTTACCACTTCATTGACCGGTGCTCTGCCCACTAAGGTACTCTGTGAAGTAGCTTTGTGGCCTCTTTGAGAACATGACTGCAGGTGCCTGCTCTCTCAGGAGAGAGCAACATGAACTGTGATCTCTGGGTGGATGGAGGTGCCAAGGCCCCAGAGAGGGGCTGGTATCTAAACACAGGCATGTGCCTAATTTTGTAGGCCTGTGCGAAGCAGCTAGTATTCGCTTCGGATTTGGCCAATTTGGGGGACAGTGATTTGATTCGGTGATTCAAATCACTGTCTTGAATCGATTCGGCCCAATTGTTTTCTCCAAATCACACAGGCCCCATCCCCCGCACGCCCCACTCCCGGCTCTTCGAAAATAAAAAAAAGCCTGCACTCACCGGCTCCAATCCCCACTGCCCCACGCCACATGGGGGGGCTTTGTCATGGGCCCCCCTGGCCACTCTCCTAGCTCCCCTCCCCCCCATGGCTGCCTCGCACCGCCCCAGCTCCCGGCCCTTAAAAAAGAAACAAAAAACCCTGGGCTCACTGGCTCCTGCCAGGCAGGGGGGGCTATCCCCGCTGCCCCCCCACTGCCCTGTGCTGTGTGGCAGCCTTTGCCATGAGCCTCCAGAAGCCCCAAGGCTGCTGCAGCAGCTGGTGAGTGCAGGGTTTTGGTTTTTTGTTTTTAAAGGGCTGAAGCTGGGGCAGGTGGGGCAGCCCTGGGGGGGGGGGGGGGCTGGGAGAGCAGGCAAGGGTCAGGGGGCTCATGGCAGAGCCCCCCACACAGCGCGGGGCAGTGTGGGGCAGCAGGGATCACCCTCCACACCTGGTAGCACCCGGTGAATGGGACTTTTTTTTAAACAACAGGGAGTTGGGGCGGGTGGGGCAGCCATAGTGGGGCTGGGAGAGCGGGTGGGGGTCGGGAGGTGCTCGGGGTGCTGTAGGAGCAGGCAGGGGATAGGCCTGATGGGGGGTCCCCCAATGGTCCCCTCCCCCTCCTCCAGCCTCCTCTCCCCTACCGCCTACTTACCAGCTCAGAGTCCGGGTCTAGCTCCCTACTGCAGCCAACAGGGACTACCTGAATCGCCGAAGCTCTCCAAATCTTTTCTGAATCGATTCAGAGAGCTTCAAATTGATTCGGACTTCTTTATTGGTCCCCTGATTCGATTTGGATTTGCAGATTTGGCCACTGAATCGGGTCGAATCTCCTCTGAATCAAGTCAGCACCCAAAACTTCGCACAGCCCTATTAAGCAGGTCTCCTCTTAGCACACTCTCTGTTGTGGATCCCATTCAGAGGCACTTAACTTTCCCCATGTACTGTATAGGAAACTCAACACAGACCTGAGAGCCCTGCTCGAGGGACTAGGTTCTTACGAGTCAGACACTCCAGTGTGTCTTCTAGGCATGTAAGTCCAGTATTGGAGCATGGTGCAGAGATCACTTCATGCAGGGTTAAAGAGCTGGCTGGGACTCTGGGAGCTGTTTCAGACAGCTTGGGTCCCCAAGCCCTGGCACGTGGCACATGGCCAGGCTGCCAATGTGGCAGCACCCCCCAGAGAGTCCAGGAGCCAATTGAGCCCCAGTGTCACACAAGGTGGCCTGGTCCTCCAGCCCTTGCCATAAGGAGTGAGTTAAACAGTGCATGGGTCAGTGCACAGGGCCATGAGCAGGTCTCAGGATGGGAGAGAACCCTGGGCTGCGGCTAGTCACCATGCCAGGAGAGGTGCCTGTCCCACAGAGTTGAAGCAGCCCTGCATCACCAGGGATCATGAGTGTTGGGAACAAGGGTGTCCCACAGGGGAGCGAGCTCTTGGGAGGGAGCCAGCAGGGGCCCCTGTGAGGTAGGGTGTCCCATCCCAGTCCACGAGAGGTTGGAGGGGCCTGGAGCATTGTCCCATTTTCCCCTGGCAGAGCTGCGGCCAGGCTTCCCCTCATTGAATAGGGAGATCCTAGCATAGTAGCACCTTCAACACCTGGAAGGGTGAACGGGTGCCTCATATTTTGTCATTTGCGCCATATATTTTGTCAGTTGAGATTTCACTGTTATATGAGTACAAGTGTATTTTATCTTTGATTTCCACTGCATACATGACAATGTTCTTTCATGGACTGTAAATAGTTAATTGTGTTTATCCCTGTTGATGTGCTGTATTTACCTGTGTTTGCTTATACTTATCAGTTCCAGATCCATTACTTACCTGTGTGGATTGAAGCTCTATAGGAGGTATAAGTCATGTATATAATATAGTCCTGCATCATTGAATAAGTGATTACTTTTCTGTAGATATGTGTGTATGTAACTTTATTTTATTATTTAATAAACCTGTATATAGTTAAGCAGTTGGGTCCTGGCCTGACTCTATAGGGAACTGTGTACAGTTGACAGTTCTCTCCCATAGTACCTCTGCCTGCTGACAATCCCCTTCAATTTGGAGAAGGGGGGTACATACCCTGTGTACGCCTGGACTACACTAGTGAGGAGAGCTTTACACTAGGTTCGCCGGGGGATGGAGACAAAAGCTCTGAGGTACGTGGGGAAGCAGGAGACCTGGAGAAAGAGCAAGCAGGAGGGGTCAACAGGGGAGGTGCTCTCCTACCTCCTGAGAAATCAGGGCAATCAACTAGTTACTTCAGGTACTTGTACATAAATGCATTGAACCGGGAAAACAAGCAGGAAGAATTGGAAGTCCTTGTACAGTCATGAACAGGGAAGAATTGGTGGGGAATGTAGTAGTGGATGACAACTTGGGCAGCAGTGACCATGAGGTGATTGAGTTTAGGATCCTGAAGGAAGGAAGGAGAGCAGTAGAGTAAGGACTCTGGACTCTCCTTTCCCTGCAAGGCCAAGCTCCAAAGGGAGAAGAACCCCACGAGGTGCCCTCCATAGCGGAATGGCCGACAGTTCCCTCCAGAGCCAGGGCTGCTTGTGGTGGTGCAGTACCAGTTGCCCCAGTCCAGCTGGGGAACAGGTATGAGGCTCTGGAGACATTGGAGGAAGAGGAAGGAGAGGAGGAAACCCCTGGAGAGGAGGCCAGTCCACATGCAGAACAGGCTGAAGGAGGCAAGTTGACCTGGAAGAAGAGACGCCGGGTGCTCATCATAGGTGACTCCATCCTTAGAGGTACAGAGGGTCCCATCTGTCGCCAGGATCCTATGTCACGTGAGGTCTACTGTCTGCCCAGAGTGAGGATTCAGAATGTGATGGAGATGATCCCGGCCATTATCCAGTCCACTGATTACTACCCCATGGTCCTAATCCATGCGGGCACTAATGATGTGGCCAGGAGCAGCTCAGATCACCTGATGAAGGACTACCAAGCTCTGGGGAGCAAGCTGAAGGGGACAGGGGCACAGGTGGTCGTCTCATCTGTCCTTCCAGTGAGCGGACGCGGATGACGCCATGAGACCTGCATCAGGGAGTTCAACCTGCGGCTTCGGAAATGGTGTCTCGAGGTGGTCTTCGGCTTTTTGGACCACGACCCATACTTCAGAACAAGAGACATGCTTGGGTGGGATGGGCTCCACCTCTCTCCCAAAGGTAAGCGTGTGTTCTCTTTCAGGTTGGCCAATCTCCTCCAGCGGGCTTTAAGCTAGGCTCATCAGGGGAGGGGGAAGATGAGGATGGAGGGAGCCATGGAACACCGAACCAAGAGCCACCCACCAGAACAGCCCAGACAAGGCAGGTGACGAGCACAAGAAGTACCCAGGTAAGAGACAGGGGCCCAGATAGTCCTGGGATTAGCGGGGGCAGTGCATGCACCTCCAGAAGGCCTTAAATGCCTCTACAATAATGCTTGCGCATGGGGAACAAGCAGGAGGAGCTTGTCCTCCTGCTAGCTAACACTAACCCGGACATAGTGGGGCTCACTGAAACTTGGTGGGATCCAATGCATGACTGGGCAGTGAACATCAAGGGCTATAGGCTGTACAGGAGGGATAGAACAGGGAGGAAAGGCAGGGGTGTGGTGTCAAAGAGCAATATACATCCTCAACAAACAGCACTGGGTCAGAGGAGGGACAGACTGAAGTGCTCTGGGTCTGTATACAAGGGAGTCAGGGGGAAAGGGACTTAACAGTAGGGGTTTACTACAGGCCACCCAACCAGGGGGAAGAGCTGGACTTGGAATTCTCAGGTCAACTCACGGAGGCAGTTAAGTCAAGGGACACGGTCATCATAACCTAAACTACCCAGACATCTGCTGGGAGGAGCAGTCAGTCAGGTCTGACCGCTCACGTAGGTTCCTAGCCAAGTTACAGGACCTCCATCTAACCCAGAAGGTGCACAGTCCCACCAGGGGAAACGCCTTGTTGGACCTGGTCCTGGCCACGGGAGATGACTTGGTGGGAATCTACTACAGACCTCCCACCCAAAGTGCTGAGCTTGACCCGGAGTTTGCCCGGGAACTGGCTGAGGCAGCTTGCTCCAGGACCATGGTTGTCATGGGTGACTTCAATTACCCAGACATCTCGTGGGAGGATCGCTCAGCAAAACCTGAGAAGTCGCAAAGCTTCCCCTCGTGCGTGGATGACCTCTACCTGACTCAAGAAGTCTATGGGCCAACGAGAGGCAAAGCGCTGCTCGACCTGGTACTGGCTACTGGGGATGACCTAGTCGGCGACCTAGTGATCGATGGGAAGCTGGGTGACAGCAACCATGAGCTGATCACCTTCACCATCCGCCGAAAAGCTGGCAAGTCAGCCAGCAACACGGAAGTCTTTGACTTCAGGAAAGCCAACTTTGACAAGCTCAGGAGGCTTGTCAGTGAGGCCCTAAGGGACCGTGACCACAGGGAGAGGGGAGTTCAAGAAGAGTGGTTGCTCCTCAAGGGAGCGATCCTCAATGCACAAACTAAGTCTATTCCATCTCGGAGGAAAGGCAGCAAGAGGGCACAGCAGCCCCCCTGGCTCTCCAGGGACCTAGCAGACCTCCTGAGGCTAAAAAGAAAGGCCTACAAAGGATGGAGGATGGGAGTCTCCTCCAAGGAGGATTATTCTGCACTGGTCCGGTCCTGTAGGGAGCAGACCAGGAAAGCCAAGGCTGCAACTGAACTCCAACTAGCTTTGAGCATCAAGGACAATAAAAAGTCCTTTTTCAGATATGTGGGGAGCCGGAGGAAAAGCAGGGGCAACATTGGACCCTGCTGAACCAGATGGGGCAACTGACAACTGACGCCCAGGAAAAAGCCAACCTATTAAATGGGTACTTTGCGTTGGTCCTTCATCAGTCCCATGGGACGCCCATGCCCGCTACGGGACAGGGAAGTCCGGGTGAGGGTGATCCCCTGCCCTCCATTAATGCTGATTTCGTGAAGGAACATGTTGAGAAGCTGGATACCTTCAAGTCAGCCGGCCCTGACAATCTTCACCCCAGGGTACTCAAGGAGCTGGCAAGCATCATAGCCCAGCCTCTAGCGCGGATCTTTGAAAACTCTTGGCGCTCTGGTGTAGTGCCCGAAGACTGGAAGAAGGCCAACGTGGTGCCTATCTTCAAGAAAGGGAGGAAAGTGGATCCGGCTAACTATAGGCCCATTAGCCTGACTTCTATCCCGGGGAAGATCTTAGAAAAGTTTATTAAAGAGGCCATCCTTAATGGGCTGGCCGACGCCAACATCTTAAGGGATAGCCAGCACGGGTTTGTTGCGGGTAGGTCTTGCTTGACCAATCTCATTTCCTTCTACAACCAGGTGACCTATCACCTAGACAAGGGAGAAGAGATTGATGTCATATATCTAGACTTCAAAAAAGCCTTCAATCTGGTATGCCATGATCACCTCTTGGTGAAACTGGCCAATTGTTGCCTTGGGTCCACCACGATCCACTGGCTGGAAAATTGGCTCCGTGGTCGGACCCAGAGGGTAGTAATTGATGGAAGTCACTCATTATGGTGTCCTGTGACCAGTAGGGTCCCCCAAGGCTCTGTCCTTGGACCCATACTGTTCAACATCTTCATTAATGATGTGGACACTGGAGTCAGAAGCGGACTGGCCAAGTTCGCCGATGACACCAAACTTTGGGGCAAAGCATCCACACCAGAAGACCGGCGGCTGATCCAGGCTGACCTGGACAGGCTCAGCAAGTGGGCGGACGAGAATCTGATGGTGTTCAACGCCGATAAATGCAAGGTTCTCCACCTTGGGAAGAAAAACCCGCAGCATCCTTATAAGCTCGGCACTGCTATGTTGGCTAGCACTATGCAAGAAAGAGACTTGGGGGTCATCATTGACCACAAGATGAACATGAGCCTGCAGTGCGATGCTGCGGCTAGTAAAGCGACCAAAACGCTGGCTTGCATCCATAGATGCTTCTCAAGCAAATCCTGGGACATCATTCTCCCCCTGTACTCGGCCTTAGTGATGCTGCAGCTGGAGTACTGCGTCCAGTTTTGGGCTCCACAATTCAAAAAGGATGTGGAGAAGCTTGAGAGAGTCCAGAGAAGAGCCACGCGCATGATCAGAGGTCAGGGAAGCAGACCCTACGATGACAGGCTGAGAGCCCTGGGGCTCTTTAGCCTGGAAAAGCGCAGGCTCAGGGGTGATCTGATGGTCACCTATAAGTTTATCAGGGGTGACCACCAGTATCTGGGGGAACGTTTGTTCACCAGAGCGCCCCAAGGGATGACGACTAGGTCGAACGGTCATAAACTACTGCAAAGCCGTTTCATGCTGGACATAAGGAAGAATTTCTTTACTGTCCGAGCCCCCAAGGTCTGGAACAGCCTGCCACTGGAGGTGGTTCAAGCGCCTACATTGAACACCTTCAAGAGCAAACTGGATGTTTATCTTGCTGGGATCCTATGACCCCAGCTGACTTCCTGCCCTTTGGGCAGGGGGCTGGACTCGATGATCTTCTGAGGTCCCTTCCAGCCCTAATGTCTATGAAATCTGTGAAGTCTATGAACCCTTGGATGCAGGTGTCGTGGTGGACGTAGTCTTTCTGGACTTTAGGAAGGCCTTTGACATGTCTCTCACCCCATTCTCATTAAGAAATTAGGCAACCATGGCGTCAATGCCTACACAGTCAGATGGGTGGCAAATTGGCTGGAGGGCTGCACCCAGAGAGTGGTGGTGCACGGGTCATTTTTGACCTGGAGGGATGTGGGCAGTGGGGTCCCCCAGGGCTCGGTCCTCAGGCCCGGACTGTTCAACATCTTCATCAGCAACTTGGACGAGGGGGTGAAAAGCACCCTGTTCAAATTCGTGGATAACACTAAGATGTGGGGAGAAATGGGCATGCTGGAGGAGAGGGGGAGGCTGCAACTAGATCTAGACCCATAGTCTACATTCCCCATAGACCCATAGTGGGACCGGGGAATGTACGGCCTGAGATGCCTATTAAACTTAGAGCTGTGTGCGTGTGTCTTGGGTGGGGGGGTGGGGGGGGAAGTCCTTAGTAAATCCAGATTAGAACTGGTCTGATAAATGCTGAGCTGGGTGTGTGTGAACATGGGTTGATTAACATTTGAAGCACAGATTCCCCATCATGCAGTACTCCCCTGCTTCCCTGGTCCCAGAATTCACTGCAGCCTCTGCTTCAGGCTTTCTGTTTGCCATCTCTCATGTAAATGAATGGTCATCTGGTTCCATCTCGGATGTAAATGAGACCTAGGGCAGTTGGTTCACTCTTGTCACCCTTATCTGGAGGGTCTTAGGTGTGTCTCTCACTGCATCTTAATCAGTTTCGTTTAGGTAGAGGAGGGGAGGGGGGGGGGGTGAGTCCTTTGTGAGTCAGACAGACTGCATCCTGTGCCAGGGTTGCCCAAGAATACAGAGCTGAGGCGTAACAATCCAGATATGCAGGAAGACTAGCAAGGACGGTAGAAGACCAGAGCTTAGCAGGGAACTCTTCTGTAAATTAAGTCACAGAAAGGAATCTTCTAAGATTCCAAGTGGAAACTTGGACAAATAACTAGGGAAGAATATAAGAGCATTGCTCGGGCCCGCAGGGATGAAGTCAGGAAGGCCAAAGTGCAATTTGAGTTGCAGCTAGTAAGGGACATGAAGGGTAACAAGAAGGGTTTCTACAAGTATGTTGGTAGCAAAAGGAGGATGAGGGACAGTGTGGGTCCCTTACTGAATGGGGGAGGCAACCTTGTGATGAGGATGCAGAAAAGGCTGAAGTGCTTAATGTCTTTTTCATCTCAGTCTTCACAGGCAAGGTCAACTCCCAGGCTACTGAACCAGGAAGCACAGTTTGGGGAGGAGGTGAGCAGCCAACAGTGGCAAAAGAACAGGTTAGGGACTATTTAGAAAAGCTGGATGTGTACAAGTCCATGGGGCTGGTTGGGATGCACCTGAGGGAGCTGGCAAATAGGTGTGCATCTACACATGCACATACTAATGCAGTTTAATGCGAGTGTGCGGGCCAATTTGGGACTAAAGTTAGTCCCAAGTCAATGGACAAACATTGCATTAATGCGCATTAGCACATCTACACGTTTGCTAATGTGATTTAGCTATTCGCGCATAAATTTGATACCTGCTTTATGCAGGTATCAAATTTAGGCTCAAATAGCCTTAAACTGCCATTTTAGGCTAATTAAGGGTGTGTACATGTAGACGCGCACCCTTAATGTGCCTTAAATTGGGCTAATGCAGGTCAAATGTGCACGTGTAGACGCATCCAATTGGTACCTGCCCTACTGGAACTTGTAACAGAACATAGGATCTTGACTCTTCCCTTTCCTTGCTCTAAGACTGCACTTAAAAAGACCCAGGAGTCCAGACTTTCTTGCCTCATTGTTCTAACCCTATAGCTCCATCCACTTCCCTCCCAGAGCCAAAGACAGAACCCAGGAGTCCTGATTCACAGCTCACATTGCTTTAAATCAACAGACCCCTCTTCTTTCTGAGAGCTCGAGACAGAACCCGGGCAGTATTATTCATATGCCTCATGTCCTAATTCTCTGCACTGCTTGAACTGGAAAGAGAAGCCAGGAGCCTTGATTCCCAGTTCCTCCACTTTTCCTAAACTTGATATGAAGAGGAACTGAGGAAAATGGGTCTATTTAGACAAGTAATGAATAAGCGACAACATATTGAGCTGGTAGAAAGTCATGAATGGAGTAGCGAATGCAGCTCATCCAAATACACGTATGGTGATGCTGAATCAGACCCAGAGTCCACCCAAGTTCAGGGGCACACTGCTGATCACAGGCAGCCCCAGATGCTTCAGAGGAAGGGGAAGAACATGATAGAACATGAAAGCAGTGTCATACTACATCAGATCAAAGGTGGGTCCATCTAGCCCAGTGTCCTGTCTCTGCAAATGGCAGTAGTCTGCCTCTCTCTCTTACCTGAGAAAGGGCACTTGAAAGCTTGTCCAAGAGCTCTCCTAACTACAAAGTTGGTCCAATAAAAGATAACACAAAAAAATCCTTACCCCTTAGATTACCTGGACTATTATGGCTACAACAATAAATAAACTGACAGGCTGTGATGTAGATGATTAGTGTGGCGGAGCACAAGGTGCTCCTGCCACTTGCAACCAGTGGGTTGCGTAGCCCCGGTGTGAGGGGGCGGTAGTGAGAGGCCCCGGTGGGAAGGGGGCCACCGATGAGGAGCCCGAGAGGAGCGGTACATCGAGCCCGGTAAGGCCAGCACAATGAAAGGCCTCAAGGGGGCAGGGTCCTGCGGTAGCAGCCCGAAGGGGAGAGTCCCCTCGACTGGCCCATGCTGGGGCCAGGACCAGGATGGTCAAAAGGGCCAGGGGCCCACCGCGAGGGACGCCCAAGAGCCGGGGGCCTGGGGTCCCGACTGGCCTTGAGGTGGGCCAGGGCTAGGTAGCCAAAGGTTCGGGGGGAACCACACCCAAGAGGGGAACAAAGCTTCGGGGGGGTGAGGTAGCCCAGATGAAGGCGGAGTGGCCGCCTGAGTAGAGAAGACCATAGTGGGGTCTTGCATAGAAGTTTCTGGGGCCCAGTGCGGGGGCCGGTGAGGAAGAACACCATGATGCCATCTGCGAGGCTTGGGCTGCGGTATTAGGGGAGGTCGGAGCCGCAGAGCGCCCCTGGGCATCGGGGCAGTCGAAGGGCAGCCTCCCGCTTAATTATCATCATAATTGAACTCATTATCATCAAAGGCGTGGCGGGCGAGATGAGCGGGTGGTTGCCCAGAGACAGGTGGGCGGGCCACAGAGCTCGGCCCCGGGAGGCCCCCCCTGTCACAATTACACTGTCAGATTGGTGGCAAATTGTCTTAAGGGTTGCACCCAGAGAGTGGTGGTGCACGGGTCGATATCGACCTGGAAAGATGTGGGCGGTGCAGTTCCGCAAGGCTCGGTCCTTGGACCGGTGCTATTCAATGTCTTCATCAGTGACTTGGATGAGGCCACAGAGAGCACCCTGTCCACATTTGCAGATGATACCAAATTATGGGGCAGTTAACACACCAGAGGGTAAGGAATGGATCCAGGCAAATTTGGACAGGTTGGAAAAACGGGCAGAACAAAATAGGCTGTAGTTCAACAAAGACAAGTGCAAAGTGCTGCACCTGGGCAAGAAGAACCATCAACACACTTACAGGCTGGGGGATGACCTTCTCAACAGCAGCAGCACAGCAGGTGGAAAGGGATCTTGGAGTCATAGTTGACTCCAAGATGAACATGAGTTGTCAGTGTGACAAAGTGATCAACAAGGATAACTGCACTTTATTGTGCATTAGCAGATGCATGATGAACAGGTCCAGGGAGGTGATGCTTCCCCTCTATGCGGCACTGGTCAAGCTGCAGTTGAAGTACTACATCCAGTTTTGGGCACCGCGCTTGAAGAGGGATGCAGAGAATCTTGAGAGGGTCCAGAGGAGGCCACCTTTACTGGTTTTACACCTTTACACCTTTCCTTTCTTGGAAGCCCATTCCAGATTCTGGCCACCTTTACTGTAAAGAGAATTCTTCCTAATATCTAACCTAAATCTTGATAAAAACGTTGTCATTCCAGACATGCCCTATTGATATTCTTTGTCTCTAAGGCTGAGCTAATATCAGAGAAAAGAAGAAGATATAATCTAGTGTCAGTGGAAGAGGGTAGTTATTACTTGTGAAGTGTTTTCAAGGATAAGAGATCCCTCTGAGACTTAGAAGTGTTCAAAAAGGGGTTGGAATTGGTAGCAAGTTTATTCCTAGTTTTGGTAGAGTGGATCTATTTGTAGCATGGTCCAGTTATAAGCAAATGAGTTACTGATTGGTTGAGGCATAAACTTTTCTTGAGGTCTGGTTAAGAAGGCCCTGGCTTTCAAATTGCTGTTGTTTCTCCTGCTGTTTCCAAGGCAGTCAGCTAACCAGTTCTGATGGAGCTCTCTAGATTCTGAACTGGCTCCAGGGTGGCTTTCTGAGATAAGGCTTTGCAAGGCAGAAAGAGCCATAATAAAGGAATCAGCCCCCTTTAGTGTATTTTCAGCCTAAAAGGAACTCAAATGACATGAAACGAGAATTTGTAGCCTCTTGGACAAACTAAGAACACCTTGTCCTGCTGCCACCAAGATCTGCGCTGTGATTCAGTGGGCAAATTAAATGCTTCCTGAAAATGTAATGGGGGGAAGGGGGAGGAGGAGGGTTGATTTAGGAGTTCTTGGGAAACAAGGAAGCGTTCATACAGTTAGATCATGGTTTCTCCAAATGCTGCCTGACGTCTTTCTATAAAAGGGCAGAGGTAGCTTGAAAGCCACTGTGGACTCAGAGTGGGGGAAGTTTATGACAGAAACTTCAGCAACCTCCAACTATAGACTCCAAAAAAGAAGGATGAAACTAGTCCTCCAGGCCGTGCTGTGCTTCGGGATACTGAGTAAGTGACTGCAAAGCAATAGCTTTGGGACTGTGGGGAGAGGGGGTGCGGGTGACAGGGGACAACAGCATTCTCTGTAGCCCATGACTTAGGTGGCTGGGATATGCTATAGGAAAACCAATCGATTTCAGTAGAAAGAAAGCTCAGACCAGGTTTCTTTAGAAGACATTCTTTAAAAATGTGTAATACACAGAAGGCAAACCGCTGGAGTGCTTGACTATCTGCACTCCTCCAGGAGTCTCACGGTATACTTTTAATATTAGTAGCAGCCATTCCTGCACACAAAGACATTTCCACTAACTCTTCATAACAATGTGAGGAAAGAAACCTCATGACAACAAAGACACTGAACGTTTTGGAAATGAGAGTATTAGAATGCTTAGAATATGGTAGTTAAATACCTGTCCAGACCCATTCTACTACACCAGCCCTTCCATCTGAGATCAGTGATGTGAAAAGGAGTTTTTCCATCGACTTCAATAGGATCGTATCCTTCTAATCTAGGCTATACATATCCTCATTCAACCTTAATTGGCCCATAAATACTTTTATATGTGTTTCAGTTAAGTGGACAAACATTCCTGACCCCAGTGCCTTCATTCAGAATTCTGCATTCCTAAACAGAGAAGATGATACACAATGCATATAAAAATACCCATGTCGATGCACAACAAAATCTTTAAGTATGCTGGAATAGATCACACTTAGGTATCTAATTTCTAAATACTGGAATAAAGACTGTGCTGTAGTCTCCAACACACTGCACTGTACAGCAAACTGCTATGAATACCCATACACAAAAGTTTTCTCCATTTCCAGCATCCTCCCTACCAGTAAAAGGGCCATGCAGGTGGATCTCTCCTGCTAGACAACTTTAAGTTTGTAAGGTAGGAACTCTCCTCCTCCATGTCTCATAAAGTTTGCATGGGAGATAAGGAGAGACCTTTCTCCTTGGGGACCCAGGGGCCCTGATGTCATGGATCTCTTCATCACTGCATGCCAGAAGTACCTTTTCTTAGGTACCAGGGAAAAATGGAAGAGTGGTTCCCCTGCAGGGAAACAAGTGCACCTCTGTGGAGGAACCTGGAATATGGGTTTGTCCAGGATTTCAGCTTAGCCTGCTCACCCTGACCACGGAAGTTGTACTTCTGCTTGAACTTATGCCATAAAACTGGCATAACTCCACTGAGGTCAGTTATTCAGGGATGGTGATAGGGTACCAGAGGGCAGATCTTGCTCTTGCATCTTCATCTTTCCTGAGAGAGGAAAGGCTGGTCCTCTTATAACACAGACCTCTGGGATCTCACTCCATTATGTGGTGAGGAGGTTTAGTAGGAATCTCTTGGTGATCTGCATCTGGATAAGCCAGTTAAGGAGAGTGCGAGTGCTGAAACTCAGAATACCCCTTGCCTTGTCTCCTGGGCCAAATCCATCTGTGCCGTAAACTCCAGAGCTAGCTAATATGGTGATACCAGAAGTGAAACTGGTGCACATTCATAGCCTGTGAAATCCGGGTGCTGGGAGCAGCTAGGGATTGACAGCTATAACAGAGGGATCTGTAGGGAGAAATGCTGATTCTTTCAGTGGGGCACCTGTCTACACCTCTGTCCAAGGCTAATAAAACAGCCCCCATCTTCTTCTGCTCTCTCAACAGCTCTATGTCTTACTATCAAACACCATCAGATGGTGCACAATTTCCAGTGCAGAACAAAGGAAATGTCTTGAACTGAAGGTGGCCATGGAAGATCTGTTCCCCTCACTTACTTGTGTGCAAAAACAAAATCACTTGGACTGCGTACAGGCTATTAGTGTAAGTGAAGATGAATGTGGCAGGTGGGGGCTCTCTTGCATTCTGTCTTTCTAATTAAGGCTCAAAGTTTCACTGGGTTAAGTTGCTGATTACATCCCTCATGCCATTGCAGAGCCTCTTCTGAAAGATCACGAGAAGAGGTGTTCTTAATACTCGATGCTTTTCGGCCCTCACTTACTTGAAGCTGCTCCAGCTGATAGGCAGAAGTATTTCTCTATTGTTCTTTACTGATTTAGCTCTTTTGTGTTTCAGATGAGTGGTGCAGATGCCATTACTCTTGACAGTGGCCTGGTTTATCAGGCAGGCGGTTCCCCATATAACCTCAAGCCCATTGTGGCTGAGGTCTACAACCAAGATAGAGGTATGTTTTCATGGAGTGTCATCTGAAACTCTGAAGTGATGGCAATATGACAGTAAGCTGGATATGAGTCAGCAGTGTGCCCTTGTTGCCAAGAAGGCTAACAGCATACTGGGCTGCATTAGTAGGAGCGTTGCCAGCAGATCCAGGGAAGTAATCATTCTACTCTATTCTGCACTGGTCAGGCCACATCTGGAGTACTGTATTCAGTTTTGGGCTCCCCCACTATCGAAAGGATGGGGACAAGCTGGAGAGAGTCCAGCAGAGGGCAACAAAAATGGTTCAGGGACTGAGGCACCTAACTTATGAGGAAAGGCTGAGGGAACTGGGTTTATCTAGTCTGCAGAAGAGAAGACTGAGGCGGGTTTTGATAGCAGCTGTTAACTCTGTGAAGGGTGGTACTAAACAGGCTGGAGTTGGACTGTTCTCAGTGGTGACAGATGACAGAACAAGGAGTAGTGGTATCAAGTTGCAGCAACGGAGGTTTCAGTTGGATATTAGGAAACGCTTTCTCACTAGTGGGCTGGTGAACCACTGAAATGGGTTACCTGGAGAGTTGGTGGAATTTCCATCCTTGGAGGTTTTTAAGGCTCGGCTTGACAAAGCCCTGGCTGGCATGATCTAGTTGGGGTTGGTCCTGCTTTGAGCAGGGGGGTGGATTATCACTAGATGACCTCTTGAGGTCCCTTCCAGCCCTCATTTTCTCTGATTCTATGATGGCAATTTTACCTTTGCAGTGCTGGCCAGCTGTGTGCTGGTTGGGCCATGAGACAGAGGGAAGTGCAACCACCAGGCAGGACATCATGCTGGAGAGATGGGTGCTGTCTATTACTGTTCAGTCCAGCATGTGTGCTCATTCAGGTCTGGCCATCAGCTTGGGGACAGGGTCTCCATTACTGTAAGTGGGCACTCAGCCCGCTGCAATGGACCTGGTCCCTTTCACAAAAACTCAGCATCCGGCCCAAAAATATTCTGGCAGGAAGCAGCTATGAGACGTGCTTTTGTTCCCTCTCCCATTTTTCTGGCTCTGGGATACATCACCCTTCCCAATTTTGGAACTGTTCCAGACAGTCCTTTTTCTCCACTCCCACCATTGTTTCCTCTCTTTCCCATGAATGGATGGGGCCTTTCCTAACCTGCCTGGAATTTTGATTGGTTTGTCTTTCACATTTCTCTGAATATTAGGGCTCTGGACTGGTTCCTTCCCAGTGACTAATTGAAATCGCGTTGTCATACCAGTTTTATTTGCAGTTTAGAGCAGAGCAACCATTTCAGTGTAATTCTAGGTGACATCCCCATGTCAACATGCTGCCAGTAACTAACCTAAATGTCTTTTTTGTGTGGTGCAATGTACAGGGAGGGGAGGTCTAGGTAGGAGAGAGGAGGGGCTGTTGTCCACTAGCAGTCCTACCACCTCCCTGATGGAGGAAGGGCTGACAAAGTGGAAAGATTTGACTCCTTGCAGAAATCCAGTACCCACAGAAAGGCATTGGCCACTTTTACGGCATCCCAGCCTCTCAGTGATATCGCCAAAACATTAGTAGTGAAGCACTATCACTCCTAACCACACACACATACTCCTTTCATGGTGTCTGACAGTTCAGAGCATTAGAAACTTAGGATGTGGTTGGCCATATGAGGGAAATGCAAAGGTAGAATGGTTTTTCCTAGTTGCTCCTTCCACTGCTGGGTCACACAGAGCTTAGCTCATGCTGGACCCACGGAAGGGATAAAAATGCCTACAAGAAGAAAATCACATTCCAAGCCAACCTTCCCTCTCTGAGCAGCACCTTTATGTCTTTTCCATTGAGCATCTGAGACTTTGTTTCTTCCATATCAGAGGGTGGTAGCAGGTCTGTAATCTAAAATGTAATCTAAAATGGCAAGACATTGCACTCCCCTTCTGACTACCAGTCTTGTTCCAATGGGCAGAACGGTGATCAAAAGGGAAATGTCTTCACCACGGAAATGTGTGCAATGCTGTGTGCTACTGTTGCTGTTCCCTCTGTGGAAATTCTGCAGCCAGTACTGTGGTATTGCAATAGCAGAGCAAGGCTAGTGCAACAGTGTGTGAAGAATTGTGTAAGGCTAGCTCTCCTTGATTATGAACTGCCTCAACATAACTCTGCAGGCAACAACATGGTGACCATTATGACCAAAGTGACTGGGCTGAGAGTGGGGTATGGCAAGTCAGCTTTAACAATATAGGATAAGAGTGAATGTAAATTTGACCTTTTGCTTTGTGTCCAGGTTCTTGTGTGAAGGGACAGTCATAAGAATGAAAATCCAGTGTGTTTGTTTCCTTGTTTCACTACCTTTTGCTTTTCCTCCTTCTTTCTCTGCAGCGTCAGCCACCAGCTACTTTGCTGTGGCTGTGGTGAAGAAAGGAAGCAGCTTTATGATAAATGATTTGCAAGGCAAGAGATCCTGCCATACAGGCCTGGGCAGGTCTGCCGGCTGGGTCATTCCCATTGGGACACTTGTACGCCGTAGGGCCATAAACTGGAAGGGACCACGCTATGAGCCCATTGAGAGAGGTAAGTTGGGAAAAAGCCAGGTGAAGAGGGGGAGAATAGTTAAGCAGGGGTGGGCAGGACTGGTCCTGATTAGGAATAAAGGGGTGGTTTTTCAGGTCTCCTGAGGAGCTTTGGAGGAAATGAACACACCAACTGAACTGTCTATGCTTCCTATGTCTCTTATTTCTCCTTTTTCACCAGTAAGGACATTTCCAAGGCAATATCTTCTTTGCTTAGGATTTCACCATTATCTCCTCAGCCACTCACTCAATGGGTTTGTCTTTTGCAAGAGTGAAGGTTGCTAACCACATAACATTTCTTCCAGAAACAAACCAAAGGAAGTGGGAAGTTAGGCCACATAATGTTACATAACCTGCTCTCCTTCACATGTATCCCTCCTGGACCCCTGCCATACACCAGAGAGCATGCCATGCAACTTTCCCTCTGGTAGGGGATGCCAACCTTGCAGCATCCCCTTTTCCAAACCACTCTGGCCCAATGTGCCTGGGTACAGACTGCTTTCCCCTCTGCTTTGGCATAGCTGGCTCCCATTCATTTAGCATTGGGAAGGCACACCAATTTCGGTAGTCAATGGCACTTGAGGGAAAGATGATTAGTATCTCACTCACTGCTTTTCACTCCTCAACCCAGATGACCAGATCCCTGTTTGTGACTTGGTCGACTTGGGACAGCCTTAGGTACAGGCTTAGAGCAAGATTTGAATTCACATTTTTGGAGTCATGGCATTGTTACCACTCTTCCCTGTTCCGAATGCACGGGGCCCCCCACACCAAACCTGTACATGTAGGAGAAACCTGGAGAGGGCAGTTGGTAGAGGGTGCATGTGTTAATAACTATTGTATATTTTCTTCCACAGCTGTGGCCAGATTTTTCTCAGCCAGCTGTGTCCCGGGTGCCCCCCCAAATGAGCCATCTTTGTGTTTCCTATGCAAAGGAACAGGCCCTGAAAAATGTTCCAGTAATGGACCTTATTCTGGCTATTCTGGAGCCTTTCAGTGAGTAAAGGTTTATTCATATTTTTACTTGGTTGACTATCCCTTCCCCACACTCTCATGTTCTAACTGCAACAAGGAACACCTCTATTATAACTGGGACTCCTCACATGAGTGAATTTGAAGGGTTTCATTACATTTACTTTCTTTTGAGCAATGGAAGAAACAGCTCTATTCCAGGGGATATATACTGCCAGTGGTGCCTTCCCCCATCTATAACCACCACACAGAGACCAGAAACTGAGCTCTATAGTGCACATGACAGCACAGATCATTAGCACTGGGCTGATTCTCACTGCATTTTATTAAAAGCTTCTTCTCTGTCATTGCATTTCCTTCCCAGGCAATGACTCTTTTGGGAAGATAAATGCTTGGGAGTTGGGTTTTGGTGGTTGCCTGTTGTCTGAAAGGGCACAAGGATGGTCTGGGAAGAGAAACAAATACAGTACTTTACTGCTCTAACGTTTCTTTTTTTCTGCTTTCTTCCATTCTCAGGTGTCTGAGAGATGGAGCCGGAGAAGTAGCTTTTGTACGACATACCACCGTTCTAGGTAGGCCTGTGAGATCATTTTATTTTTCCAGTTTTTTGTCAGGTCTTTCACTGCTACCCCATCCATGATTTTTTTCTCTAGTGCACCCACCTTTATTTCTGGGACACAGTATGACCTGGATGTTGTATGGCGGACTGCAAGATAATTAGCATTGCTAAGTTGGTTTTTGCCTCTTAAAAAAGATGGTTCTTTCTTGTTCTTGAACAAAGCTACTAGTTCAGGGTCCTGTTTACATGCTTCTTTCTTGACGTGATATAGAAATGTCCTATGTCATGATTACAGTTACAAGTCTGAGAATGAAAGCCTGGGACTGGGTATAAGCTATCCTAATCCTTCCATTCTGCATAGGCTTCAGAATCCAGAATCATAAGCCATGCCACACACAGAGACCAACCACAACAGTATCACTGCAAATGCAGGACAGGAAAGTGTACAGCTAAAGTACACTGCTCTCTGAAAGTTGCCATATGTGATGGGGCTACACTAACATTATGAGCATAATGTATGACCCTCCTAAGAGCGAGGATGGAGCCGTGGATTCTCATTTCAGCTTTTTGACTATGAATAACTCACTTCATCTCTCTGGGCCTCGGTTTTCCAATGTCCACCTGTTAAAGTGGGATAAAAGTACAGACGGTCTTCGGATTTATGACACAATTGGTTCCTGAAAACCGCGTCTTAAGTCGAAACGTTGTAACTCAGAACCAATTTTCTCATAAGAAACCATTTTATAAATGGGGGATTGGTTCCTGAACCAAGGCCCAATACCCTATTTCCACCAAAAATACCCCAGAATTCTGTACTCGAGCAATTATAGATGAGTCATATGCTACATGTATGTATTTATATTGTAAATAGCAGTCATATTGATTTGGAAGGACTTCTTTGAGGTGACTTTGCTGGACTTTTGGAAGGGCTCTTGGTTGGATTTTTTTAAGGGTTCTTGGCTGGGGTCTTCTCAGGAGTTTTGGCTGCAGGTTTTTCTGGGGTCTTGTCTGCTTTCTTAAAGAAAATGTCCAAGGAAGTTTGGACAGATGTTCTCCAGGGAGATGAGCGATGCAGCAAACTTGTTTGCTGGCGTGGTGCCGCATCGGATCAAGTGTTGTAAAGTCAAAACTGATGTCATAACGTTGAAATAGGGTGTCAATTTATAAATGTTGTAAGTGCGAAACGTTGTAACTCAAAACATTGTAAGTCGAGGACTGCCTGTAAAGATAAGTTCTCCATAGACTATCTCTTAGTATGTGTTTGGACAGCACCTACTACACAAAGTCTCTGGTCTTGTTTAGGGATCTAGTCCCTAATACAGGATTACTGTATCAGAATAATGACAAATACATATATACGCATAGATATACACATAGATATATGCATGCAGCCCATAGCAGTCCCACATGCCCTAGTACTGATTCATCACTACCTCAGAGAGGGAAAATCTGTCTCACAGAAGATGTCCCTCTTTTGGGTCCCAGTTAAGGACAACTATTAAGTGGCATCCCAAAATATGTGCTTGACAGACCATTCTTGCACGGTTGCATTGCTCTAATCTGTGCGCTTTCGTTCCTCCCAGAAAATGACCCGAATGGAAGGAACAAATATGAGCTGCTGTGTCTGGATGGCACTCGGAAGCCTTTGGATAAGTACAAGGAGTGTAACTGGGCCAGGGTCCCTGCCCATGCTGTTGTGGCACGAAGCGTGGATGGCAAGGCCAATGAGACCTGGAGCTTCCTGGCTCAGGCTCAAGTACATGCTTTCTTCCCATTCCACACTTTCCACCCTCTCCAGACCCTCTCTTTACACTCTTCTGTTGTTCCCTGTTTTGCTCCCTCTTTTGCTTTGTCTCTCTAGTTTCCTCTGTCTCTGACTTCTGCTCTTCTGCTCCTTTCTCCCCTGTGGCAGGCAAGGTATGGCAAGGGCACCAAAACTATGTTCCAGCTCTTCAGTTCCTCTCATGGGAAAGACCTGCTCTTTAAGGACTCTGCTTTAAGGCTGGTGCGTGTCCCCCACCTCATGGATTTCAAGCTTTATCTGGGCCTTGAGTATTATACTTCTATCCAGAGTCTCAAGGAAGGTAAGCAGGGAACTGGCTCCATGGCAAGTGATCACAAATCCCCAGGGTGGGAGAGGACCCATTCTCCCTTAGCAATGTTCAATAAAATATATGGGAATTTCATTGCCTTCTGCCACTTGATGTGAATGGCGATGCAGAGATTTATGTTGGTGTACTTGAGAGCTGGACTGAGCCACCTGGATTTGCGTTCTGTAGTAGGACTGCAACATACAGTTGTCTCTGGCACTGCATTTCCTGGAGTGGAGTTTAAATGATGCGGTCTCAGGTACTGGGCTCTTGTCCATCTTCTCTCAAGCTGCACTCCAAGAACGAGCAGTCGGACAGCTCACAGCTTTCCCCAGACTATGATACAGATCCTCAGCACACTCTCAGCTCTGTGTGAGCTGCACTGCCTAAGAAACTTCCCAAGGAAGGAGTCATGCCACAGAAAGCCACGTTGCCTTCTCTGCTCTCTCCTCCTTTGTTTCTCCTTGTAGCTGTAGTAGTAGGCTGCTGGACAGCCCAAGGCCAAGTACTTTCCCTCCCCATCCATGCTGGTTCAGCACAGTTAGTGGCTGAGGGGAGGTAGAGGAAGCCTTTCCCCACTTCCCAGCCTTCTCCACACAGCTGCACAGGAAAGGGTTGAGAAGCCCTTGCTTTCTCTGTGGTTTTCTCCGGAGGGGCTGCCAGGGAGCTGCGAAGGAAGTTGAGGAAGTGGTTATTCCTCCGTAGTTGGTTTCTGGGGCCAGAGCCTCAACTGCCACAAATCAGCAGACTTAAGCTGAAGTCAAACTGAAGTGCCATCACTTGAAAACTTCAGCTCAAGACTGAATAATTGAAAGCCTTGCTGGAATGTCCTATAATCAAACACAAGGCATTGATCTAAATGCAGGGGAAACTGGATAAAACCCTATGGCTTGTGTTATACAAGCAGACCCTATAAATCTCTCTCTGCTGATTTCTAAGCACCCTTCTTCCCAATGTAAGACTCAGACCTTGGCAATTCATCGTCCTTCCTGCACATTCTGTGCTTGGTTAGGCCCAGGTTTGTTAAATGAGAGAGTTTAAAATTGAGCAGCAGAGAGTTTGCAAGAGTAACAATTTCAGTGGCTGCTGAAATCTGCCCATCGATGGCTTTATGGTTGAGCCGATTTCTTGGTTTATTCTTTCTATCTTTGCTGCTACCCTAGGCACACTTTTTCCTAAGCCCCCGTTGCAAAAGGTGAAATGGTGTACGGTTGGTAACGATGAGAAGACAAAGTGTGACAAATGGAGTGCCGTGAGCAGAGGCAGGGTGGGATGTGCCACCGCGTACACCACGGAGCAATGCATTATAATGATTTTGGTAAGGACCTTTCCTTCGGCATTCTCCTTCCATTTGGACAGCAGCATATGACCCCTTTGTATCTTTGGTCAGACCTTGGTAGAAATGTTGGGGTATTATTTGTGGGAAATATCAATTCGTTGAAACTTTAATATTTTGTGGGAAAGTGTCAGTTTCCACAAATATCTGGACTTGGGGGGGAAGAAAGTTTAGCAGTTGCCCAAAAGTTATTGTTGACATTTTTAAACGAAAGATTCCATTTTTTGTTTGACTTGCAAAGGGGATTTTCGTTTAGAAATTTAAGCTAAAGTAAAAAAAAAAAAAAAAAAGGATAAAAACTGAAAACGATGAAAATCAAAATGAAAAATTGCAGACATGTTATAAACATTTCCATTGATCTGATCTCACTTCTTATTTTGAGTTTTGGTTCATGAAAATTTGTGAGCTTTTGACTTTTTTCTGTCCTGATTTAGCACAGGAAAGTTCTTTGAAATCTCAAAAAAAAAAAAAAAAGAAAAAAAAAAAGAAAAAAGAAATAAATCTTGTGACATGGGAATAAGTACTAATTTGTTGGGAAGGGTCACATATGAACTGAATAAATAAATAATTGGCTAGCTGTCTCTGGCTAGCTTGTACATCTCATTTTCTTCTGGACACTGGTGTTTAAGAACAAGTAACTTGCAGTGATCTAGACAAAGAAATGTTACGTTACAGTTAATGGTGCTTATCCTCATTGGGGTGGTATAAGGACACGTCTATTGACTTGCAGCCATTAATGGAAGCCGAGGGTCTTGCCTCTGTTGCATAAGCTGATACAAGGAATTCCCCACGTTGTGCTGGCCTTGCTGACCTGTGATTTTTTTTTAAAGAAAAGCTGATTGTTCCTTTAACCGGGACTCTGGCTAGTGGGCTGATTCAGCTGGCAATGCAGAGTGCTTTCATTTCCTTGACCAAGGTTGACGTACAGCTCTGTGATTCCCAGCTGTGTATCAGGGGCTGCACTCATAACCTCTTGTGGGGCAGAAGGATAGAGTGCATTGCCCTAAAAGGCTGCCATTACAAATAGCAGAGGAGGCTGTTAGCAGTACAGGTGGCAGCGTTGGTAGCGTGATAGTCCTTCCACCTAGTACACACCAGCATGAGGTATAAGGGTACAGGAACCCCATGCATTTATTAATTATTCCTTTATCTCTGATTTTAATCCACAGTAAATTTACTTCATGCCAGGTAAAGAAGTTTCACCCCACATGACCAGCTCATCCACACTTGTTGCCAGAACTAGACCTGTGACACACTTTACAGCATTGCTGTGTGGTAAAGTTACTACATACTTTTCAAGGGGTAACCTTACCTGTGAATCCAGGGTAAAGTCATCTAGCAAAAATTACATAACTTTACCCTGAATTCAAGTGATTGACCCTATAGCAGGACCAATCTTCATATGTTTGCCTCACTTTATCACAGAGTAAAGTTATTTTACTATGTCAAAAGTGTCATGTACCGGTACCCTGAGATTACTCCCAATCTTGGACTTAGTTCATATCATTGCCAAAGCTGTAAACAGTGACCAAATGCATTAACAGCCCTGTACTTACTAAGGAAAAAGCTTGGATACACAGCATCTTTGTCTTTCAAATAGCCTTAACTTTGGCCTTTTCTTCCTCACAATAAGCCACCTCTTTTGTGACTGTGTTTTTGTAAAAAGCCCAGTACTGCAGGAAGAGTAGCTCTGTTCCAGTTTGATGCATTGTGTTCATTGCAGACAGGTGAAGCGGATGCGATTAGCGTGGATGGAGGATTTGTCTACACGGCTGGTGTTTGTGGGCTGGTGCCCATTTTGGGAGAATACTACGGCAGTAAGTGTGGTGCAGACTGCTCTTCTTGCCTGTTCCTGATGAGGATTTGTTATGACAGAAGCACTGATTTTACTCTGAATTATGGGAAGACAGTGACTCTTGTCCACTCTGGCCACAATTAACTCACTGCCAGAAGTGGGTGGCAATCTAAGGGGGCTTTACCTTGTCTTTGCACTGTCTGGATCCTGAGGGCAAATGGAGACTGTAGCAGCACTGGCCATAAGTTAGAGCAATTCCTTTAACGCTGGAGTACAGTGTGCTCCTATCACACCATTCCCTCTTTTAACCAATTGCTTCTCTGCGGGGCCTCAAGCCTACAATTGAAGGTATATGGTGAGGCCTGGCAGTGCTGTAGCAAGGGCGGGAGGGCAAGTGGGGCAGCAGCCCCGGGTGCCAAAGCAAAGGAGGTGCTAACAGGTGCTGCCCAGCTAAGTCAGGGTGCTGGATGGAGCCGTGACTGGCTCATTTGGGGGGTGTGGGGATGGAAGAAGGGTGGCTCCCGCTACTCCATGCGCTCCCAGCAAGCATGGTGGGGGCGTATACCCCCCTGGATCTGAACAGGATGAGGGCAGGGCGAGGGTAGGCTACCACTGTGGGCTTTGCCCCAGGTGCCAACCTTTGGTGCTTCGGCACTGAGGT
Source organism: Alligator mississippiensis (assembly GCF_030867095.1). Classification (NCBI taxonomy): domain Eukaryota; kingdom Metazoa; phylum Chordata; order Crocodylia; family Alligatoridae; genus Alligator; species Alligator mississippiensis. The sequence continues at coordinate 36,449,729 of NC_081830.1, read as the reverse complement.
TTGGCATAAAGCTCTCTCTCTCTCAGGAAACACCTGCCCTCTGTAAGAAGTGTTCCCTGGTGCCATTTCCAGATGGTGCAGAGCCCCTCTTTGCCAGCTGGGAAGAGTTGAAGGCACTGTCTGGAACCCAGGATGAGATCTAAAAGCTGGGGAAGTTGCCTATCTCTTTAGGAATCCTTGATTAGTTACAGAATTAATTGCAATCACCATATTTTACCATCCTCGAGCTCTTATCTCCATGTAACTGGCTGTGCAAGCTCCCTCTCAGCGGACATCATTTCCTCTTTCTCATTTCAGATGACACAAGCAAATGTTTCTTAACAACAGAACACCCAGGTAACTACTGATTAACAGAGGAGCAGAAGATAAAAACTCAGTGTAGATAAAGCTGAAAAAAAGAAGAGTCAAGAGACAGAGCTAAGGGTTGGGAATAAATGGCTCATTTTCACCAAGAAAATTCTGTATTATGGTCCATTAACATCCAGTGTACTTAGGAACAATCTGGGCGATGGAGTTTTTAGTGAAGTCAAAAGTTTGCTAATGGCTCACTGTCATTTATAATAAAGAGAACAAGGAGCACTCTAAACATTCATTTTGACAACCTGACTTCAGAGCAAAATGGTAGATGTTAGGGTATCCAAGGGACATAAATGAGTGGGGTCAGGGAGACCTATAGCTTCTGATCTAGTATTTCTCAACTGTCCACATGGATCATGGAGGATTTTTATTGCCTTTCCTAAAACATCTTGTACTTGCCTCTTCCAGAGACTGTAACACACCTGATCTGGTGCAGCATTTCTTATGTTCACACAAAGGTTTATGTGAAGCAGTGGTCAGAGTATGTTACTTCCCCCACTGTTCTTGGCCCATGTGTAGGCATCAATGAGCCTGCTGCTGGTTGGTGCTGCCATTGCCCTGGGCAAGGGTGAATGATGAAGACCTCTATAGAGAAGAGAGAGAGTTAGCCATGTGAGTCTGAAATCAGGCAGAAGGCAAGGTAGAGATGCCTTATAGACTAAACCCCATATACAGAAAGAAACTCAAGTGCTCTTCTGACATCTACAGGGTATGTACATATTCTAAAGAAAAAGATAACTTTTCCATTTGTCTAATTTGGGAAGGCAAGCCATTTGTCCTGTAGGGAAGGACACTGTGGAAACATCCTTCTGGAAGGTTTCAAACCTGTATTCTCTCACCTCGGACACTGTTGCATGAAGTCCAAATCCAACACCTTTCTTCCTTTGAAAGCACATGACCTGAGGGGCATTCAGAAATGGGAATGTTCCTTAGTAGGGAATGGAGGTGGTCAGCTCAGGAGGACGGTTGGCCCAGCTTTTGTTGTATACGGCTGTGTTATGCCTTCGTGGAGCATCATTGTAAGTAGTGCAGTGTGTCTGACTATGTGGACCTACCAGCTGTTTTCACTGCAAAAGGTAGAATGTGGCTGCAGGACTTGGTGTCCTCACTCCATGAAGAACACCCCCATGCCAAAACATATTTCTTACTCCTGTTGCTACAGGTGTGTCAGGTTTTTATTTTTCCAACTTCAGAAGCATTGGGTGTTGGCTGCAGCTAAGGCTGGGGGCTTAACTGGAGTGCGCTAGTGCTCTTACTGGAACTAAAACCCATAGGTTCCTGGTTAGCGGGCCTTGTGCCTCTGCTCAGGGTCTGACCGACTGCCACGTTTGGAATCAGGAAGGAATTTTACCCCATGGTCAGATTGGATGGACTCTGTGTGAAAGAGTGTGTGTGTGTGTGTGTGTGTGTGTGTGTGTGTGTGCGCGCACGTGTGTGCGTGCATGCATGTATTAGGGTGGGGGGGGGGGCTTACCTTTCTCTGTAATGGGATGCATCATCTTCTTCCTCGGATCTCTTGAGTGCGTTTTAAGAACATCTGTACCAGCAGGACATTGACAGTGCCGCTGTCCACCTGATTTACTTGTGGTAGGTTAGGATGTTTTTGGTGTTTTTAGGCAATGTGCCTTGTAGCTTGGTGACAAAGTTGCTTGTGGAGTGTTAGGAAAAGGTTAGACAAGCACTTGTATGGGATGGTTTGGATAGGGATGATTCTGCCTTGAGCAGAGGGGTTGGACTAGATGATCTGCTGAGGTCACTTCCAGTGCTATTTCTCTATGGTTCCATGACTTGCAAGGGTAGAATATAGGGAAAAAAGTCCCGGCCTGCACTATAAAAAAACTTTTTGTGGAAATGTTTCCCCAGACAGAGGGAGGAAGAGTGGGTTTGTAATCAAGGGACAGGGCTGGCCCAGAATAGACCTGTGCTGCAGTTTTGTGGGGGAAAAATGTAACGAGGTTGAGAATGTCAGAGGAGTGTTGTGTGGCTAAGTGTATCAGTCTGCAAAATGCTCAGTGACCTTTTCAGTTGGCGGATATTTTAGGAGCACAAAGTGCTCTTTATGTTCCCATCTGTTGACCCTTCCTCAGAGAAGGGAAGATGTAAAGCAGGTTGGGACCTTCAGCATTCATTCAGGTTCATCGTCCGATTTCCTGTTTCCCTTCCTTTTGTCTCTCTCTCTCTTGTGACAGGTTCATATTATGCAGTGGCTGTTGTAAAGAAGTCCAACCACAGGATCACATGGAGAACTCTGCGGGGTAAGAAGTCCTGTCACACAGGTGTTGGGAGAACGGCCGGCTGGAATGTCCCCATGGGCTTGATTCACCGTCAGACTGGGAGCTGCAGGTTTGGTGAGTCTGCTGGTGTATCAGCTTGTTGGAGTGGCTTTTTGTGTTAGGGTTAGGGTTAGATGCCTAAGTCTCCCCTGTTCAGTGGTGGAGAACAAGAGCGGCATCCCACAGCTCTTGTCTGCCCTTGTTGTTCCTGGTGATTTGAGGAAGTGAGAAAAGCTGCTTTTTTCAAGGCATCAATGGGCAAAATCTCACTGTGATCAACTGTTCTTACTCTAACGTAACGGGGTCAATGCTTGAGTATAGCATTTCAGTCTATTTATACAGCCAACTCCATTGAATATGAAAAAGGTACGGACATATGTATGGGTAATATGATCATCCAGACGTACACCATGGATGAAATAATATATATTGTGCATAATATAATGAAAATGATGAGCCTGATGGGAGGAACTTTTCTGTGGGCAGGTTGTCCCTACTCACCTTTTGCACAATTCCTGTGTGAAGAAGCAGTCAGTACCAAATACCGCTGGAGGCAAGAGGTGGAGTAGAGCAACGTTAATCTGTTCTGATAGGAGAGACTTGTTGTCTTATTGTAAATGATAGCTAAAAGTTGATCTATCATGGTGGTGATGCAGTTTGCATTTCTTAGGAAGAGGATGTGACACTGATCGTTGGTACTTCGGTCATAGGAGTGATGGTTCGTTTGTTTGGTTTAAAGAATGAGCCACCTTTGGATCTAGGGATATGCTTAGTTGATCTTCTTCAAGCGTACTGTTGTTTTCAAGTAATTTAAATTGTTTTAAGGCCTAACAGTGACTAGTTGCCTGAAGCTTGAGGTTCACTGAGGCTTAGAGAAGAGCAAGAAGGGAGGTGCCCAATGGGTGTCTGTGTTCCTCCTCTCAGATAAATTCTTCCATGAAAGCTGCGCACCTGGGTCTCCACTTACCTCGCCGCTCTGCAGTCTGTGTCGGGGCTCTGACACCTTCCCACCACAGAAATGTGTAGCCAACAGCCATGAGAAATACTTTGGCTATGCTGGGGCCTTCCGGTAGGTGATAGAAAATAGTGCAAAATGCTCCTTTTGTGGGGATGGAGGGAGGGAAGATCAGTTTCCAAGGTACCCTAAGCTATTGCTACCTCCTTCCAGGCCCTGCCTTATAGACGCCACCCTTCTGCTCAGAGCACCCTACAAAGACTTGGAAATTGTCCCTTAATGAGGGGAAGGAGTGACACCAGACAGGGATTTGGCAAAGAGTGTCACCTCTAGATCCTCCCCATTAACTAAATGGAAAACAGCAAAGCCTGCTGGGAAAGCAGGGAAGAGTTTTTTAAAACCTTCCCTCCGACTTTTCTATGAGACTCAAAAAGAGAAATGAGAGGGCCATATCCCTTTCCAGAGTCCCCCTTTGCAGTCTTCCAATAACAGCTCAGGTCTATGGAGCTTGTGACGAGTCCAGCCAGGCCATCATTTGAGCGCCAGCCCCATCTAGGGGCAGAGAAATTATTGCCACAGGGCTTCAGGGCTCACATTCAAGTGGTCTTCCTTTCACAAGGCTGTTGCTATTAAAATATGCAGCCAGGCATCCTAACTGCAGGAGGGTCCTGAGAGCAGTGATTTGATCGTTACACCCTTAAAATGAATAAAACAAGGCTAACCGTCATAGGCTTTGGTAGTGTTCAAATGATAGCATAACTAGGGTGGTCCAGAAAATGTGTGAGGATTTTTATTGGTGGTAGCTTTTTGTTGGACCCACTGGATAGACTTAGCAAAGCTTTTGAATGCCGTGTGTTCTTGAAGAAGACCTGAAGAAGAATACACTGCATTCAGAAGCTTGGCTAAGTCTATCCCAACCATACAGTTGATCCAATAGGAGATCACCCACAAAGATCCTTGCGTCATTCACAGGATTTGATTTTTTCCCCTTGGACTGGCTTTATATTTCCTTCTAAGCTGAAGTGTCAGCAGGGCTGGAATAGATGCACTGCTGGTGTTAAGGTATTACATTTTACCTATCCCCCAAAAGTCCATTTCAGTTCTAATGGGCTAGAAATCCTCCTAGTTTAAGCTCACAAAAGGTGATAGGTATCACAATCAGCATTTGCCAAGCACCTGTAGCTCTGGGTTTCCTCTTTTCTCTGCATTTTGTAGGTGCCTGGTTGAGCGCGGGGATGTGGCATTTGTTAAGCACACAACCGTCTTTGAGAACACCGATGGTAAGTGACTATTCCACCTTGACAATAGGCTCCCTCTGTGATTTGATTCTGTACCTGTGAAGCAAAGAGGCTGACAGCAAAGGGCAAGGCCTTGGATCTGTCAGCAGTCACAGGAAATTGAAATGTCGGTAGGGAGGGAGGGCACCTCATCATGCCGGTGAGAATGTCCCTGTGCTGACTCAGCTGTTCAGGAAGATTTGGGGTCTAGAAGCCTTGCATCCGGTAGCTTAACTAGGGCAGGGCGAATGGAGCAAATGCCCCAGGTACTGACTCTGGGAGGTGAAAAAATGGCTGCGGCTGGCAGCTGTGTGATTGCAATCATGGGGCAACTGGAAGTTGCTGCTGCTCCTTTGTCTTGGGCACCTAGTTGTGTCCCTATATTACTGCTTGCATCCCTTTAGTTCATTATTTCTGTGCTCTGTGGGCCTGACCCAAAGTCAATGGAAGTCTTTCTCTTGGTCTCAGTGAGCTTTGGCTAATGTCCTAGAAGGGCACAGCTGCAATAGTTCATCAGGGATACAGATGTGCAGATGTGTGAGGCAGATGCACTATCACTGTAATCAGAGTCCATTGTTTGTTTACTGCTATCATGGGCCCAAATCCTGCTCCCTTCAGATGGTGACCCCCACACCTACTGCAGAGAATGGCTAAGTCGTCTGTGTAATGTCACTTAGTCTACCCTTTACTGGAGTCTGACTCTATCAGGACCTCAAACAACCACTAACAGAAGATAAACCTCAGCCCAGGCTTTCTCCTCAGACCAGGCTGTTTCCTGGGCCTTCCTGCAGGGCTAGTGGTCTCTTCCTGGGTGAACTTAAGGTATTATACCTTCCAGAGTCAGCTGAATTCACACGCAACAGTTTTATGAACGGTCCTAGGTCCTGTTACAGAGTCTGTTAGTCATGATCTTTTAGGGTAATGCTTTCAAAGCTTTTTAGGCTATTGAGATGCATCTTCTCATCAAATGATCACTATTCAAAGTGATGTGAATACATTCTGATTGTTTAAATGTTTCAGTCCCCCCTTGCTTTCTGCTGACCTTTGGTTAATGCATCCTTTATGCACCTATTGTATCCAATTAAAAGTGCACGTACACAAACCTTTATGAACAAATCCCACACTTGTACTCTGAGGATGGCAAGCGCACTGAATGGAAACTCACAGCTACTGGTGTTTACAGGATCTTCTAACCAATTTTTTTTCTAGGAAACAATAAAGCTGACTGGGCCAGAGGCCTGAGAAGGGACCAGTTTGAATTGCTGTGCCTTAATGGGAGGCGGGCAAGGCCTGATGACTACCTGCATTGCCACCTGGCAAAAGTCCCTACCCATGCTGTGATCACACGTTCTGAGATAGCCCGTGAAGTCAGTGCAATAGTGAAGGATCAAGAGGTCTGTGTTGTGGGAGAAATATATTGACTTTGATATTGCATGTCTTAGATTTTAGAGTGAAACAACTGCAGTCTATACATAAGGAGCATAAGTCAGGCCATGGGCAGTAGTTGGATGTGCAAATGAATGAACCACCTAAATCCAAATTTAGAAGACTGTATTAGTGTTTTGATCCATAACAATGGGTGACCTGTTCCTGTCACTCAGGTACAGTCAGTGGGTGCTCATGAGAAGGCTGTAGTCAGCAAACCATACTCTTTATTGGCCTAGTTATGGACAGAACAGGGTTCTGAAGCAGCAATGGCTGACAGCTGACGTTTTCCACTCCAACTATGCAGTTACATTAGGGTATCAGCAAGACATACTAGGTATAGGTCTGTGATGCTACAAAGAAGACATAACCGGGGTACTTTTTTGCATTGACTGTTTCCATGCAATCTCATTTCTAACGACTTCTGGAGCCTGAACCTAGGTTCATAAAAGCTAGAGGGTGCCCACTGATTTCATTGGACACTAGATCAACTCTCATAAGAGGTGATATGGGAAACATTTTTATGGTATGATAGAGCATGTACTCAGTCCACTTCAGGTGCCTAATAAGTCTGTTTTTTGGACCTTATTCCAAATTTTTTCCTTGGTAAGACCCACTGTGGACTTTCTGGATTCTTCTCCTCTTTTCCCGTCCATGGTAGAAGAATGATCTTTTTGGGGTACATGCGTTTTTATTGTTCTGTTGATGGTGAGAGACTTTCTCAAGATTTATGCTGTAAAGATAGTTTGACTGCATTCAGCTGAGCTTTTGCTTGCTTCTGTTCATCTATACTTATGCATTCGCTCCTTTATTTTAGGCACACTTTGGAAATGGTGTGAAAGGAAACCAACGTTTTAAAATGTTTCAGTCTGACACCAAGGACCTTTTGTTCAAAGACAACACCAAGTGCTTGATCAAAGTCCCTGAAGGGACGACCTACCAAGATTACCTTGGAAAAGAATACTTTGATTCTGTCTCTAGTCTCAATAAGTGCAACCCATCAGGTAACTGTAATGAACACAAAAGAACAATAGCTGAACTGCTTCTTTGTGTTTCACGGACATGTGGTACATTGGGAGATGGGGTTCAAGGCAGGCATTTCTGTCCCTGCCCCTTTGGTTTTCAAAGCCCAGTGAGAACAGAAGTCCAGGCTGTTGACAAAATATTTTTTTGTAAAGTTACTTGAATGAATTTAATACTCACTTGAAATGGGTTGTATGAGCATCATCAGATGCCAACCTTTTTCATCTGTCCCTAGTGTAGATGCAGCATGGGAAATGGTAGCAGAACCTTGCCCCTCCTGCCAGCGTGCTCTGTCCTGGGTTGTAGAAATTAAGTCTTAAGATAAGGCACAACTAGTTCATTGTTCGTGCCCTTTCAGTTTTTGGCTTCTTTGCTGAGTTTCCCTACAAGAAAGCAAATTAGTAGCTATGACAAAGGCGAGTCTTGTGATGTGGACTCTGTTTACTAAGGAGACCTGAGACCACCCACTTATTTTGTATAGCCTGTCATAAACACATTGAATGGAAATGACATTAGGCCACTCTTGGCTTAGAACAGATTTGACGTAGTGCCTTAGAATCCTATTTCAAGATTCATTCAGAGCACTGGAAAGTGGAGGCAAGATCCTGTTCTACCTATTACTTACCTACGGGGACTCGGGTACCTAACTGTCATCCTATTCCATCTCGCTCAAGTCCCCCATAAACAGCTATCGCAAAGGGCAAATGGGTACTCCTCCTGCTCAGTGGTTTTGTGACTTCATCTTAAGGCTACAGTAATGGCGTGTCACAAAATAAGTCATATTAACAGGGGTGCAGGTTGTAGCTGTATTGGTCTAAGGACATAGGCAGACAAGGTTCTTTGGGTGAATCTGATATGTTTTATTAAACCAACTTAAATGGTTGGAAAAAATAGTTTTGAACCTGAAAACTTGCTTACATTTTTTTCCCCAACTATTTAAGTTGGTCTAATAAAAGATATCAGATTCACCCAAAGAACCTTGTCTGCCTAAGGCATATTAAGGTATTTTCAGGGACTTGAGCAAGGTAGAATAAGATCATACTTAGGTCCCTAAGTTCACTTAGCCTCCCAATAGATTTGGGCCCTTGAACCGGCCGTGCAAGTAGAACTATTGTGTTGAGAGAGTCAGAGATAACACATTTTTGCTGTAAACTCTCAGTGTTCCTTCTCCATTCCCTTGTGGTGCTCAGTCTTGGGAAAACATGTGGCCAGAGCGGATTTGAGTTCCCTGGCCCTATCCCATTTCAAAGAGGAAAACCTGCTGAGACAGGAAGCTCTTTGTAAGCACTCTGGGCATGCAAACCCCTGGTGTGTTCTCATGTGGTAAAATGATTGCGTTAGTTTTATTTGTTCAGGTAGAAAATTATTTGTGATTTGTTTTTCTTTTCAACAAGCTGCTTACTGTGCCTGAATTCCTGTCTGTTCTCTGTCTCTTACAGAACTCCTCCAGGTCTGCAAATTCCTCCAGTCTCATTAATCCAATGAACGGGGGCTCCTCATAGTGGGAGGAAAACTGGAAAGTGAATTCCTCCTTGTGTTTTCAGTACAGTATGTGATCTACCTGGGGATCTCTCTGCTTGTTTGTGTTCCCCCCCCCCCCCCTTCTTTTAACTCATCCTTCTGAAGAGGTGTTTAGGCTGTTCCCGTAACACTTTACAATCTCTCGCCACCATCAGAAAAAGATAGAAATAAAAATCTTAATAGCTGTTAATGGGTTTGCTGTGATTTATTTTGAAATATACATTGGTATTTTGCAGTTCCTCAGCTCCTACTGAAAGCCATCAAGTGCAGAAAAGAGTACAATAAGCCCTTTCAGAAACAAATGTCTTTTTTGTGTGCATCTATCTAGGAACACTATATAATGTTTCAAACTGCTACAGCCTGTTCAGCTGAAACCTCAAGTTAAAAAAATGTTCAGCTCCCAGGTTTAGTATAGCTAGAAGATCAGTATTTCAGATGCCACAGGTCTGGACCTCTGAAACACCAGATAAACATCGCTCACTGCATGGAGAAGTTAGATTGCTTGCTCTCCCAGAAGGGTGTTTGTAATCACACCTCTAAAAATCTCTTACATATTGATACTGCTCACAGGTATTGATTCTCATCACAAGGAACATGCAGGTCATTACCAGGCCCAGTTCTTTCAAGCACATCCAGGCCTCCTAGGTATGAATTCAGTTCTGCTCTGTCTTCCAAGTAACAGTAGACCACATCACAGAGAGGGAAGGTGTGAAGGTGGCTGGAGGCTGGCAAAGAATATGGGCTTAGGAGTGACAAATTGAAATGGAAACCATTCCAAAGAGTTCTGAGAGGCTGGACCTTGGGCTGTGGAGGCCTCCAGAGGGATTTCCACAAGGCAATGCTCTGAAGGGTACAATTACCAATTCAGGGTGTCCGAGTTCCATCTGCAATACTTGCACAGGAGTTCAAGGTGTACTTAGTCATAGACATAGTCTCAAGCATCTCAGTTATCCACACTGAGATGCTGCAGGAAATGAAGCGGACCAATAGTCCGATTACAATTTTCAATTAAACTAGGAGAAAAGAAGGGAGAAAACAGAACTGCAGCTGGTGACAGTGACCTACTGAACTGATCACTGTTAATCACAAGGGACTGCTCCCAGACCTTGGTCTGAGAGTGGAAGAGTTGCATAATGCCATGCATGAGAAAGGTGATGGGAAGAGGCCAGAGACTAGGAGATGCCAGAGTTGTAGTTAAACCTGGAATTGCAACACCATCCAATAAGGCATACCAGATTTTGTACACTCATAAATAGTGAATCAGCAATTTTGTGGTAAGTGACATGGGCTAAGTACAGATAATCAAAAAGCTGGAGGCTGAATCAATTCAGTCTTCACAGGTTAGTCTAAGCTGTGTAGATTGAACTGATAAGCAAACGTACAGACATTCATTTTTTATTTCAGAAATGCAGTCACATGCCTGCAGTGGCACAGGCCAGAAGCAAGGTGTGTGTGGGGGGGGGAAAGGTGTGCTAAAGCTTGACAGGGGAGGTTTGTGGGGGAGGTGCAAAGCATCCTGGGCTGCTGGGGGACTGTTCGCTTGAATCTAGAGGGGATCTGGCACATAAGTTTAATAAATTGATTTAATTGATTTAACCTAATCAGTTCAGTCTGATACCTCATCCATACAGGTTTATTTTAAACCAGTTTTGGCCATTTTGAAAGCAGTTTATGTGCACTGAACTTCTGTTGTGTTACAGATTTGAACTGGTTTCCAATCACTTATACTGGTTTATGTATAATTTCTGTTTGAAGCCATAGTGTGCAAACTGAAATTGGTGCAGGTAATACACTAGCCTCCCTGAACATTGGTAAAGCGAGAGAAACGTTGGAGGGTTTTTTTTAGTGAGAGTATTTCTGATTCAGGATGATGATGTTAAATACAACTGAAGCCATAAGGAGCAAGAAGATTCTTTTGTTTGTGAGTGAGGCTCCAGTTTTCCACACTGCCCCTTTATGGCAGTACGTATTACAGTCTAGCCTTGCAGAGCACCATGCAAAATTTGTAAAACTTTGTGGGATTTAGAAATGACTGATCAATGTATTAAATCTATCTACTGGTCAGCTGCAGGACTGGTGACTGCTCTTTTATTTAAAGGCTTAATTTTCTGAATGAGCAGCTTCCATTTAAGTTGGTGGGAGCTACTGTTGTTCAGAGACTTTATAAATTATATCACTGCATACTGGAGTCTCCCTTCAGGCCACACCTATTGGAATGGCCAGACTGTGCCCAAATCTCACATTTCATTAAAGAACAAAGATTGCCAAGGACATCTTGAAAAGAGAAATGAGTCCAAACTAATGTCTGAAAGAATCAAACAACCAAGACAAATTGTTTAAAATTATTTTAAAAGAAGCCCAATTGTAAAGCTAATTCTGTTACGTACTGTGGAGAAGAGAGGCTGTCTTCTCATTAAAAGTATTGAACTGAACAGGGAAGGAACAGAGGGTAGCAACTTTCATCAGCTAAGCACCATCTGAGAAGTACTTCATGCATCTTAAGATTCGAATTATTAAGATTCGAATTATAAGATTTGAATGATAAGATTCGAAGCATTATACCAGGTCCTGAGGCTTTGATGTTAGAAAAGCAAGGTCTGAATCTTTGTGGGGCAATAAAATCAAGACTGCTAATTATGAGTAGTTTCAAAGGGTTTATTTCTACCCACTATTCACTAATGACTTTGCAACTCCTACACCCAAATGAGATTGGAAAAACAAATATGTGCTCATGTAATTAGAGATAATAGCCTATGTACACACAGGGAGGCAGAGTTAGTTCCATGGGAAGCCCTAATCCTGACACGTCCGACTTCTGAATTCTTGACTTTGTAATGCTACCAGTGCTCTCTTATTTCCTTTGACTGTGTAGCACACACAGGGCTTTTTGCACAGCTGGATGAACCCAAGGGGTGAATGCCACTGCTGCTGTGCTCCCCACCCTCTTGCCTGCTACCAAATTTGGGATCTTCAGTTACCCCCATGGGTTTTGGACCCGTGTCAACTTAGTGGCTCTAACAGCCAACCACCAACCTGCCACTACGCTGTTGAAGGTGGACTGTCTGGCCTATGAGAAGTCTTGTGGTATGGATCTGATCCGCAGGGCCAAAGGAGTTATATACCTCACTATCTGACTGCATCCCCCACCCCTATGTAAAACTTTAGATCTAGTCCTGGAAAGCGGTAATAGTAAACTTATGGAAAGATGGAATAATGGAAACTGGATCCTGGGGCAGGATCAACTATACTCTAACCCTCCCTGACAGATGTTTGTCCAATCCCATCCTGAAACGCTTCAGTTGAAGAGACTCCACAGCCCTTCTAGATATCCCATTCCAGTGCTACACCATCTTAAGCATTAGAAGGATTTTCCTAATAAGCAATACAAATCTTCTTGGCTGCAAATTATACTGATTTCTTCATATTCGTTTTCAGGGGTCATGGAGAACGACTGATCCTCAGCATCATAAAAAATACTGTTTTATATGCTGGAAGATGGTTATCAAGTCCCTCCTCAGTTTTCTCTTTGTTCAGACTAAACAAACCTAATTTATTCAACGAGCTTTAGTTAAAGCATCCCCGCCGCCATTTTCCAGCGTGGGAACACTGATACACAAGATGCTCCAGGCACTTTAATTAGAGTGGCTTTTGGAGCTGTTTTAATTAAAGTTCCTTCCCCTACCTTCCCTGCCTCCCAAAGCATGTGTATAAATGCCTATCTATCCCAGCACGTTTGCCACAGTAACAGCTTGTTGTGGTATTCCAGCTCGAGGCTCGCCAGCATTGACTGGACTGGAAAGGTTGCCTCTTGTGTTTTAATTCAACGCTGGTGTTAATGCCTGAGAAATTAATGTTTTCTTCTTCTGCAACAGCATCACAGACTTGCCTCCTTAGTTTGTGATTTGCTATGACCTGTAGGTCCTTTTCTGCAGTACTCCACCTATGTACTTATTTTACTTTTATGCATTTTGATTTCTCCTTCCTAAGAGGAGTACTTTGCACTTGTCAATACTGAGTTTTATCTTGTTGATTTTGGCTCATCTCCTCAATTTGACAAGAGCATTTTGCATTCTGATCCTGGACTCCAGACAGTTTGCTGAACTCCCTGTTCCTTTATCCAAGTCGTCAAGAAAAATATGGCATAAATCTCAGTCTAGAACAACCTTGGTGGTGAAATCCACTTGAAATGTCCTCACAGTGAACCATTTGTAGCTGCACTTTAGGAGACTTACAGAAGTTTGATGCTGTTGGAGCAATGGGAGAGGAAGAAAGTTTGGCAGTAGCTTGTTGGGTAGTTTATAGAATTGAGAAGCTCAGGAGACCAAGATTGAGAGCAGGAGAGGAAAGGAGATGTGAGAGGACATGGTGACAGAAGTTTTGCAAGGCACTTCTACCTCCAATATTTCACTCTAGGGGTGCATCTACATGTTGCCGTACTGCAATGTTGCTATGGCACCACGCTAAAGCACAGTGTAGTGCAGGCAATTACTGTGCCATGTGAGTGGCATATGCTTGGATTTCCCAGCTACATTACACACTACACCTGGAGAGTGCGCCACTATGGCAATGTAGCTGGCAATCATGTGATCGCGACTTTGATGTAGAGCATTGTTACATCTAGAGGGGAATGGACAGGGAGACCACCAGGCCTGGAGACAGCGATGGTGACAGTAGCAGTGTCAGCAGCAGCGGAAGCAGTGGTGGCAGCAACAACGGCAGGGAATGAATTGAGAATGTAAATTCCAAAATCAGGGCTAGAACTAAAAGCAGTTGGGTTAGGGAAAGGACTGTGGATAGGTGCGCAGGTCCACGGGTGCATTTATTATAACACGTGCGCAGGCTCTAAATGTGTTGTAAGGTGTGTGAATAAAAGCTTTTGCTAGATGATGATGAAGATGATGATGATGTGTGTGTGTGTGTGTGTGTGTGTGTGTGTGTATGAGAGAGAGAGAGAAACAATTTTTTTTAAAGAAAAACAACCGCCCCCTCCCCCCGCAAATCGCCAATGTGTAGACGTGACCTAGATGTACCTATAATACAGTAATGGACAGGGCATTCAGATATAAGCTATGGTCCCTCACCCCTGCTATGGTTGCCTCACCTATGGGAATGCCCAAAGCCCATTTAAAGTTACAAAGTGTTTACAAATCCTATAATGTAACTGTCAGATGCAGTTTTGATGAATCAAGTCTCACGTCTATTTCTCAGAGTGGTTATTTGTGTGCCCATTCCCTGTATCGATTTAAGTGAGGCTGGTGTTAAAGCTCTTGTCTGCCTTGGAGGTTCTGGGGGACTTGAGGATTCTTGCTGGGGGACAGAAGGTTAGAAACACTGTTTTTGTTCAAGTTTTCAGTGAGCAAATTTCACTGTGGCTAACTTCACATTTCACACTTTAATAGGGATACAGCATTTCAGCCCATTTACCTAACAGAACTCGCTGAACATGAAAAAGGAATTGACCTTTATATTATAGCTCATGGTTGTGACAGCAAAGATGAAACAACAAGGGTTTCAGAAGAAACTTCCCTTCAGGGCAAATAGTTCATAGCTACCTTCTGTAGGTATTGCTGCAGGTTAGTCAGAAACAGTTAGTAGCAGCTGTTCTTGGAGACAAGATGTGGGCTACAGGGAAAACTGGTCTGGTCCCATATGGCAAATATGATCTTGCTACTGTGAACAGTACAGGAAAAATGGTTTGGGTGTCCTACTGAAAAACAAGCGTGTACAATTGCTACCCACAATAGAGATGCATCCATTTACTATTGAGTGTTTCATATTCATTCAGTGTAGGAAACAAATTGTGTAAGAAGAATGATATCTTGGAGAGGAGAAACAGCTTTTCTGAGATAGCTGTCTCCCTAAATATCTTGGAAGGGAGGTATCTCTCTCCCTAGGTAACTCAGGACAGAGATGTCTCTCTCCTGAGATATCTGTCTCCATAGATGGTGGGGGAGGGTGGTGAGTTATGACTAATTTAAAATATTTTAAGGAAGGATAAAGACTAAGTTATAGAGAAAAGCAAGAACAAGAGGGGAGGTACTCATTGTATTTCAGTGAAGTCTGCGCTCTTGGGTCCCTCAAGACCTTACCACTCTGCAGACTCTGTAAGGGCTCAGAAATGCGCACATTTCTGTTTCTAATATGAAGCAGGCATGAGAGATGCTATAAGAATACCAGGGCTTTCTGACAGGCGATTAAAAAATAATGCAGAAATAATGCAAAAATAATCCTGTGCTGGGGCTGGAGCAAGGGCCCTGCACTGGCTGCAAATTTCCTGAGAACTTCCACAACCCCTTTTCCCTCCCCATCACTTCCTCCTCCTCCTCAGTCTCCATATGGATGACATTGCTCCTTTGTTCAGAGCACCCGAAAGCCTGCCTGCTGAGGATGGGGGAGAAAGGCAGTTCCTAATGGGGAACTAAAAGGAAAATCAGGGAAACCTGTTGAGAAAGCTTCCCCCAAGCTGCCCTGTAATATCCCAAGAGAGAAACAAGGCATCAGATCCTGCCCCAGAGTCCATCTCCTTTGCACACTTTCAACAACACGCTGGAAGTAAGACACTCGTGCAGTGCATGAGCCCAGTCAGGCTCATTTTGGGTGACCCCCCTCCCCTCTAGCGGCAGGATTTACCACAATGCAGCAGGGCATTAGTGGTTGCAGCAGTTTTGGTTTAAGCTCATGGTTTCACAAGGCTGTTGTAAGGCGGTGCACATCTTTATGTCAGAAAGATTTTGAGGTGGCAAATTGATTGTTGTAACATTAAAATAAACAACATACAGTTCCTGTTAACAGGACACAGGGCATTAACCGGGCAAGGCTTTTATTTCCTGCTAAGCTGTAGTATTAACAAGATATACCCTGACATAGGTGCATTGTCGGTGTTAAAAAGTTACCTTTTAGTTATCCTCTCCCCCCCGCCCCCTCCCCCCAAATGTCATGCCGATTCTAACAGGTGAGAAATGCTCACCGCTTATGCTCCCAAAAAGCGATAAGTATCGCAATCTGCTCTGCAGCAGTTTCCAAGCACCTGTAAGTCCAGGTTTTCTTTTGTCTTTGTGTTTTACAGGTACTGGGTTGAGCAGGAGGATATGACCTTTAAGTACACCAGTGCCATTGAGAACAATGATTATTTCTCCTTGACATTAGAGGCCCCATGAGAGAAGTATATTTTGTCTGTTTTTATATTACATCTCTTGGTTTTTAGAGTGATTTCAAGACTTTCTCACCTGTGCCTGTCTCTCAATCATATCTTTGGACCATATGGGAAGACTGTAATCAGCCAGTTGTACTCTTCATTGATTTTTATGGGAAGATCAGAGTTTTGAAACAGCTGCTGGCTGTTCCTACCCTATATAGATATACATGTAAGCATCCATCACTGCAGTACGTGAGCACTGCATACGTTTTATCTTTGCAATACTGCTGTCAGGCAGGGACGGTGTCTTATCCCCATTTTACAGATGAAGAGCAGAAGTACAACTGAGACCAAGTGACTTGTCACATGGAGACTTTGAGGGGGAGCAGGGAATTGATTTCCCAGGTTTCCCAAGTCCTACTCTGGTATGTAATCACTACAGTACCACCACATTTCTCAAGAAGTAGGGTAAGGGAATTGTCAGTTTTTCTCAATGGAGCTTGTGTAGTCCCATCAGTCTTGTAAGATGCCCATGTAGATATAGGGCCCCTCAATATATCAAACTCTTCATGGGCCACCTGGAGAAAAATTTACCGGCAACTGTACCATTAAACCTGCATTACATAGATGATATTTTCATTATCTGGACTAACTTGTTGGATTACCACCACAGGTTTAACAACTATCATTTGTACACACATTTTCGTGCTGTAACATGCCGGAAATCTGGCGCGTCAGATGTCTCTGTCTTTTATATTGCAACTCTGCATGTGAGTTGACGTGCACTGCACTGCATTGCTTGCAGTTGTATAAGTGGTGAAATGTGCATCAGCGTGGAGAAAATGGTGGCGGTGTGCTTTTGAACACCTTCGATGTGCTTTCGTTCAAAAGGGGACCACTGCCATTTTCTGTGCACTGACGTGCATTATGCCACATACACAATTGCATGCATTGCAGTGCCAGGCACTTTCCAAAGCACCCGGCACTGCGGTGCATGCATGTGTAAAAATGCCCTAACATCCCTTGATCAAACTGCCTTGGCATGCCTGGCACAGCTACTTATCCCAGCCTACCATCTCCTCAGCCAAGTGTTTTGGGTGGAGATAGGTTGCTAGAATCCACTATCGGGGCCTAGCCACCCACCTGCTACCTGCAACCAGAGTGGCCATCTAGGGTCAGCTGACCCTTTACCCCTTTCTATAAAAGCCCCTGACCCAGAAGAAGTGTCTAGGCAACAAGGCCCAATCTTCAATCCAGGCGGCCTTGCCCTCAGCTTGTGCCTCTACTGGCTCTGATGTGTTTTCTAGCTACCTGACCTGGCTTGCCCACACACCCTGAGTTTGGCTTGATCCTCTGGCTCCCTAACCCAACTCTGGTTTGATACTGAATGCAGCTGGCTTCCTGACCCCATGCTCTGCCTGACCCTCTGGATCTCTCATTTGGTTGCCCAGACAAATCTTCTGGCTTCTGGTATCCTGCTCCCCTACACGTGGACTTGGCACACTCCCCTTGGAACTTGGTTGCTTCTTCCAACCCTGTGTGACCCTCAGATGCGGCTGCCCAAGACCTGGCATGACTCAAACTTTCTCTGGAATACTCCTACACTAACATCAACTTTCTAGATACCACAATCCATATCTAGCATGGCACCCAGAAATCACTATATACAGAAAACCACAAGGCACCCTACCTACGTCCACAAGACCTATGCCATTCCAAAAACTCTGTAATCTACAGTCAGGCCCCCAGATACCATCTCATCTTCTCTGAGGAGAAGGCTCATGATGCCCACCTGACCAGCCTCAAATCAGCCTTTATGCAACAAGGACACTCCAGTACAAAAATAGACCAGACATCTGAAACAGCTATCTAAATACCCCACAGTAACCTGCTACAATACAAAAAAGAAACCCCGCTGTGACTGCACACCCCTGGTGGCCATCTGCCTCCCCACAGTGGAACCAATGAGAAGACTCAGCAAACAACTATAGCCTAAACTCAAAGATAAAGATCCTTCACTTGTGGCTGTCAAACAGCCCCCTAACCTTGCCCATCTCATCGTTAGAAGCAGATTTACCTCTGCCCAATAGACATCAACTGGGACACAGCCTTTCTTGGCAAGAAATGCTTAACCTGTCAGCACATCTCTACTACCACTACTGTCAACACCTCCATAAAGAAACCATCAGAATCTATGGTTCCTACACATGTCTTCGCCAAAGTTTGATATATCTGATCCAATGTACCAAGTGCTCTTATGGCAACTATGTGGGTGAAACTAAACAGCAACTATACACCAGAACGATAATGATTTTTTGACCACAAAAAAATATAAAGGACGGAGACGTACACATACCACTAGAAGCACATTTCTCACAGAAGAACCATTCCCTCCCACTATTCTCATGCTCACGGTTAATCTACCTAACACCTTTAAAAAGGTGAACTTTGGAACATAAATGGATACATAAATCTTGGACACAAAGAATCAAGGATAAAAATGGATATCAGTTTTAAGGCACACTATATTTTACCCAATTTCTGATTTTTTTTCCAGCACAGGAAAGGCGAGAATGACCCTCCTCTCTTTTAGAGGGCTTGATCTCCCAGGGATCAGCTTATTTTCTTCTGTTAATTGCGTACCTGCTACTCATGGGGATTTCTTTCACCCTCCTTCCTCTACTGTTTTTTCACTTATGCTGTGCCCGCCTCCCTCTGATGAAGAAAAGTTTTGCATTCAAAAGCTGCTTGTCTAACTTTATCCCAACTACATAGTTGGTCCAATAAAAGATCTCACCCAAAGAAATCCTTGCCTCTCATAATTTCTGCACCATCATGGCTACATCATCATTATTACACTACTGACATTCAATATAACATTTTATCTGCTTTATTTGAATTCCAAGTTATTTTCTTTGTTTGACTCCCATCTTTAGATGGCACCCTACTACAAACATTGTCCATATAAAACCTGCACAAGTTCTGTTGGAACTTGGTCCTGCCACATGTTTGAATTAAAGCTGAATAAAAACCAGCTATAGAGTTGTCACATATTTCCAAGCACTAACTTAATAGCTGTAATATGTAGCAGAGGCCTCAGGAAAATCACCTCACTGGTGTCCTTATAACAACAAAGGCTGATTACATTTCCAGGGAAGGAATGTTAATTCAGGTCTTTAACAGAGTTTTTACTCCATGATTGGGTCAAAGGAATAAATGGTAATCACCCCAATCTGTGGTTCTCTCAGCCCCAAGAAGATCAGTGCAGTACATTACCCCATGCAGGATGAATGCCACTGACTGCTCTGATCCAATACCAGCTACAAGAGCAGGCTGCTTGTGGGCTGGGCTCAGCTGGGGATGGCAGCAGCAGTGGTGGCAAACGGGTGGGTTTCTCCCTGTGCCCGGTCCCCCAGGAGCAGGTGCAGGAAGGGGAAATTCCTCCCACACCACCTCCACAGCTGCTATCCCCAGCTGAGCCTGGCCATTGTACAGCCTGGCTGGAGTGGGCAGGAATGGCTCAGGAGCTTTCCCTGCCCCTGGGCAAAGCAGCAGTAGGGTAAGGGGGGAAGGCAGGAGGAATAGAGAGGAGGGATTGTGTATGTCCTGAACCAGACATGACATGTGCCAGTGCGGTGCAGTTCTGGGTTGGAAACTGCATGCTCTAATCCAAAATATCTGAAGGAAGAATAAGGAACTGACTGACATCAGGAACTGCAAATGTGTGGTGGGCACATACTTAAATATCTTTAACTTAATTATCAGTGTGATGGGCTAGCTGGCAGTGATTTAGCCCAGGGGTTTTGAAGGGGCAAAAGATGATTGGAGGACTTGGGATTCCCTTTCCTCACCAATCAGGCCCCAGAGACTCACCCTCTGTGTCCCCTGATTGGCCCCTTGGGTCACCTGGAGGGGGATAAAAGGGGCAGCACAGCTGAGTGAGGGGAGACCAGTGAGGGACCACAAGGAAGGAGTTTCAAAGAGCTGGGCCAGCAGGGTGGGAGCAGTTGCCCCAGGAAGCACCTGAAGGAGTGGGACCTGCAGGCAGCAGTGGGACCCTCAGCAGCGCGGCGTGCGGCCGGCAGGAGAGGCTCCCGCTGGGCTCCAGGATCCCCTACAAGAGGCTGCGGCCAGCAGGAGAGGCTCCCCAGCTCCAGCAAGGATCTGAGCAGCGACCTGAGAGGTTCCCAGCTCTGCTTCCAGCTCCTCTAATAAGAGGCCAGGCAGCTCGTCATGAGGCCGGGGCTCAGCACTTGTGCACCTGCTTTGATCCCTTCAATTGGAGAGGGGGTACCTCTTGGAGTACCACCTGGGTTACATCAATATTTTATGTTAAAACTGTATTTGCACAAAGTAGAAGAAAATCACTCTAAATGGATAGATAAGATTACATATTCATTGCTTAAAGATGTGAGAAGTGCTTGTCCAAAAATCACTCATGCTGGCCAAAATTTCTGTCTGAGAAGACCATTCTGTATTAAATGAGAAAAGCCAATAAGGAAAATGGACCAAGTCGGCACATATTCAACACCATGTACTTAACATGCAGGCACAGGGGGCTGACAGGTGGGAGGATGGCACTTGAAAACCAAGCTCTGGGTTGGGTAGGGCCAGGGGAGTCCCCTGGTGGAGGACGTGTGTGGTTTGGGGTGACCCATTGTGGATTTTGCCCCATAATCCCAGCCTAATCTCAGTCCCTTATTATAATATTTGCTATATTATATTACAGTTTTATTAGTCTAATAAAAATGAGCATAAAAACACATTTTTGATGAAAATCTGACTCTTTAGCAATGAATTAGACATGCTAATTTAGCAGGCTTGTGTTTCAGAGCTTGGGTTGAGGCCCAGGCTTGAGATCCTGCTGTTTTGATTGGTGGAGCCCATCAGGAGGCAGCAAGAGAAATAAAGTTGCACCCCTTTCCTGAGGGGAGGGGGAGAACAGCTCTCCTGGACCTGATTGAAGACTGCAAACTGTCAGGTCTGGACGACCGAGCTGTGCGGGCAGCACGAGGGAGATGCTTCAGGGACAGAGAAGAGTGGGGTTAGAAGAGCTGAGAAGAGCTGCACAGCAGTAGCCCAGGAAGGCTCCCTGAAGACTTCTATCAGTGGGGAGTGATGGATGGCTCCAGCGGTTAGGCTCTTGGTGCACAGCACAGTGCACAGCGTTCAGGCCCTGGGAGCTGCGTTAGGCGGCTCGGGTCTGCAACCTCTGGCATGTGGCCAGAGACATGGAGCACAGGCTGGTGCATGGAGCAGGATCTTTGGAGCCCCTTGAGCAGCTCAGGTCCACAACCCCCAGCACGAGGCTGGGAGCTCAGTGCAGGAGGCGCTGCACAGAGGGTGAGAGACCCTGGGAGCCGCTCGAGGTGGCTTGGGACAGCAGCTCAGGGCAGACGACACTGCCCAGAAGGTCCGGGATCAGACCAAGCCCGGTGCTGCACAAGGCTGTCTGGTCCTCCAACCCCTAGCACAAGGCCAAGTGCCCAGTACACGCAGTGGTGCATGTGGCCCTAAGTCAGGCTGGTGGCAGCAGAGTCAGATGAACAGAGCTTGACCTGGAGAATGGGAGGCAACCCTCTGGGACTGGAGTAGTAAGTTACCCCGGAGAGAGGGTCCCAAGAGGGGAAGGACCCCCCAGGGTTGGGGCCGCTCCTGGGTGATAGTGGGGAGCTTAGGAGTCTTTGGGGTCTTCCTCTCCTTTTTCTTTCCCCCCACCTCCTTTCCTGTAATGGTGCCTTGGGAGTGGGGCCCCTGCCCTGGAGGACACCCAGATAATCTAAGGATTGTTGGTTATATTTGTAGACTGTGCCTTACGGTTTATGTGAATAAGTTGAAGCAATAGCTTGTATATTAATAGTTATAAGGTTGCCTGATCAATATCCTTTGTTCTAGGTTGTTCTATTGTTCATCTGTATTTTTAAATAATAATTGGTTGTGTGTACTTATACATATAAGGTTTATTGTTTTGTAAATGTGTGTGTATATATATATGTAGATATATATATGTGTGTGTGTATATATGTAGATATATATGTGTGTGCATATATGTATATATGTATGCGTATGTGTATATGTGTATATGTGTGTATATATGTATATGTATATATGTGTATATATGTATGCGTGTATGTATATGTGTGCATATACATATATATGTGTGTGTGTATGTATGTTTGTGTGTATAATTTATGTCCTTACCCTTTAATAGTTTTGTTGTAATAATAAATGCATATATAGTTAAGTAATTGATTAACTGGGCCTGACTCTATAGGGAATGGAGGTGGCTGCTGGGCTGTTGTGTCCCTCCGCAGCACACTACCTTGCCAATAATTCCCTCAATTGGAGAGGGGAGTACAAAGCCATGTACACCCGGGCTACACTAATAGCCTCTAATTTTGTAAACAGTAACTTTGAAAAGGAACCAGGAATCAAGAACCCTTCAGCCTCATTCCTTTCTTCCCAGCTTAAGCAGCAAACTTAAAGCCAAACCCAAATGCAATCAAATGCAGCTGTGGTGCCTTTCGCTAAGCTTTCCCTAAGCTTTTGCTCTGCTCTGCTGGCTTCTCCCACCTTGGGTCTTCCTGGGCCTGGTCACAGCTCCCACTCACCTGTGTCCCTTCCTCACTCAGCACAGATGCACATTTCTCACTCTCAGTAACAGAGCAGGGTCCCCTGTTAAGAGCCTGGCTGCCGCTTCTCCCCAAGAGAAGTCTGTTTCAAGGCTTCCCACCCAGTACACACTTTCCAGCCCTCTCCTCTGATCCCTGACCCTCCCACTTAGGGTGGTCATTCATCCGGTTTTATAGAGGACAGTCCAGTTTTCTGGTCTTCTGTTGGACGCCTTTATGTCTTCTGTTTTTCAGTGCTTGGTGGCAAAGCACTCCCCCCCCCTCCCCCCCTCCCGGCCACTGCCTTGGCTGCTTGTGGGAGCTCCCTGCTCTGCCCGCCCTGGCTGCCGACACCACTGCGGCTACCTGTGGGAGCTCCCTACTTGCCGCTGCCATGCCCCTGCCGCCTGCGGGAGCTTGCTGTGCGCCCCCAGCCTTGGGAGGACCTGTCCTCTATTCTTAAGGTACCTTGATGGCCGCTCGACTTCCACTCCTCTCTTGAACACTGGGCTGCCACCATTTCCTTTTCTGGTGCCCCACCCCTGCCCCTTCACCTCCCAGTTCTAGGCACCCCACCCCTCCCAATGGCAGGTTTGAGCCCCCAAGACTGAAAAAAAGCCAGATTTCAGCCCCTCCCCTCCCCACACTGTCAGCCAAACAAGACGGTTTGAGAAAGTCCAACCCCCGCAGGAGACCCCTAGACCTGTGGGGTGGAAGAGAAGATAAGCCAGTTTCAAGCCCCCCCCATGATCAGAAGCAACAGGGTCGGGGGTCCCCAGCTTATTGCACTGAGTGCAGCATGTACGATTACCTGCCCCAGGGACAGGTTTCATGTGTGCAATTGGTGCAGGGAACTCCTGGTGCTGCGAGAATGAATATATCCCCTTGTGGCTAGGCTGGTAGAACCGGAGCCGCTAAGGGAGGCAGCGAGGTTCATAGATGAGGCTTTTAGGGGTGTTGTAGAGCAGTCCCACCTTCATTGTAGCAGCTCCCATGCTGCTGAGGGGACTGAGAGCCATGGGGATGGAGGGCATCAAGCAGGGACGGAGGGAAACTATCCTTTAGATGGGACCCACCTTCCAGCTGATGGTACAGTGTCTTCTGGCACATAGGATACTCCTCCAAGGGAGGGAACCCCACAGGACAGAAGGGGCAGGTGGTGGTAGCGGGAGATTTGATTATCAGGCATATAGATAGCTGGGTTTGTGACATCCGAGAGGACCACATGGTGACTTACCTACCGGGTGCAAAGGTAGTGGACCTCACAGGCTGTGTACATAAGGTGCTAAGGAGGGTTGGGGAGAAGCTGGTGGGTCAAGGTCTATGTGGGTATCAAGGATATGGGTAAGGAGCGCAGCTACATTTATGCTGGAAGCTAAATCTTGCTTGCTAGGTAGAAGGCTTATCCTGGTAACATGTCCTTTTGCTGTTGCACGCAGCGCAGCCAGCCCTTCGTTGCTTCCACAGACATGAGAAAGCCAAGCCTGAGCTTCCCTGAGCACACCCAAGCTTCCAGCTCCCTGTGTACCATTAGATCCGGTGGGTGCTGTCTGTGAGCTGGGGCTGCACCTGCGCAGCTAGCACCCTGCCCGGGTGGCAGCTCATGCTCTGCTGAGAAAAAAAAAAGGAAGTGGCAAGGGGGCTACACGACTCACGGGCAGCTTACCCCCCTGCTGTGGGAGACAAAGGCAGGCTCAGGGAGACAAAAAGGATCAGGCCCCCTGTCACTTTTTTGTTTTTCCCCAGTGGAGCCTGCCCATGTGTGCTGACACCCGGCTGTGCAGCCCCTGAGCTGTGGGGTTCGGGGCTGGTGTTTCTCTTTGTGGTGGTGGTGCCAGGACTGCCTGGGCAGGATGCTAGCAAGCGGTGCCACACAGGGAGTGGTGCTGCCACAGAGGGAAGCACAGGAGTCCCCTGCCGCTCAGGGATTGCTGGCAGCTCACCCCCATGACTGCGGGAGCCGTGGGCAGGCTACAGGAAAAAAAAGGATTGGGCCCCTCACTGTTTTTTTGTTCTTTTTCCTTTGGCAGAGCCTGCCTGCTCCACGGCAGAGGTAGTGGGGGGCGTGAGCTGATGGGGCCAGTACTTCCACCATGATGATGGAGGTCCCTAAATTGAAATGGTGGGTTTTTAATCGGCACAATTAAAAGCCCACTGATTAAAAACCCACTGTTTCAATGTAGGGAGAACTAAACCCCTGGCAGGTGTACATGTGGCCTGGGCGATCAGGGTGGAAAAGCGGTGCTAATGGATGACAGGGCCATTGCTGAGAAACTCAATGAGTTCTTTGCATTTGCCTTCCCTGGGAGGATATTCGGGAGATTCCCTCACCAGATCCACTCCTCTCTAGGGAGTGGAGCTGACCCTAACTGAGGTTTCGATAGATTATGTTGTAGAGGACATTGATAAATGAAACAGTAGCAAATCACCAGCACCTGATGGCATTTACCCCAGGGCCCTAAAAAGGTGAGAGTGGAAATTGCTGAGCTACTAACTAGCATACAACTTATTATTACAAACAGCCTTGGTACCAGAGGACTGGAGGGCCGTCAACGTGATTCCCATATTTAAAAAAGGCTCCACAGGGGATGCAGGAAACTACAGGACAGTCAGCTTAACTTCAGTACTGGGCAAACAGAGAGAAACAATCATCCAAAAAAGAACCATTTGGCTCTGCCCGAGGGAAACCGCACCTCGCCGGCCTATTGGAGTGCTTGGAAGGTGTCATTAAGCAGGGGGATCAGGGTGGTCCGCTTGCCACTGGCTGCCTGGACTTCCACAAAGCCTCTGATAAGGTCCCTGACTTGGGGTTCATCACTGAGCGAGGCAGTCAGGGGAGCACCGGCAATGTCCACTTGCGGTTCAGAAGCTGGCTTCAGGGCCCAAAGCAAAGAAGGAGCAGAAATGGTTCTTTTTCAGGATGGAAAGAAGCGAGCAGCAGGGTCCCCCAGGGGGAGCAGGGCCGTGCTCTTTAGCACAGGCAAAAGTGATCTGGAAAGGGGGCAAGTAGCGAGCTGGTCACACGTGCTGCTGACAGAAAGTTGCGTGCCATGGTCATGACCAAGGCAGACTGGGGGCACTTGGGCAAGCATGAACCAAAAAAAAAGACTGGCCAGGCTGTGCACAACAGCAAAAGCCTACAGCACCCAGTATTCCCGGGCAGTCTCCCATCCAGGTACTAACCGGGCCTGACCTTGTTTACCTTTGGAGATCAGGCATGCTGAGGGTGGTACAGCCATAGGCACCAGCCCTGCCTCGCCCGGCCCTTTTCAGGCCAGTGTACACCCCGCTCCCACCCCGCACGCCTGCTCCCGGCCCGCCCCACCTCCCCGCGCGCGCACACAGCCTGCCCCTCCCCTCACACGTGCGCCCAACACCAACCCGCGTGCACCCATGGCCCACCGCCCCTGCTTGCCCCGGGCGCACGCCGCCCACCCCCGGCCCGCCTCCCCCAACTCCAGCCTGCTGCCGGCCTCCCGCCTCCCTGCTCCAGCACCCCACCCCCGACCCGGGCCCCACCTCTCCCCTCCTGGCCCCGCACACAGCCTGCCCCGCCACCGCACCCAATCCTAAACCGCGACCAGGAAAAGACAATCCCCAGCCACGCTCCACCAACACCCGCACGGAAACGGCGGGCCCAGGCACTGGCTACACGCAAGCTTCCCCCCAACGTCTCGCAGTCCAGCGCAAGCCCAACACCTGCCAGGGACTCACCGGGGCCTTCGCATCCACAGCCCGGCCTGGGGGGCGCTCAAGGAGGCCAGGGCCGCCGCCCAGAGCCTCCAGGCATTCCTTGCGCCCGCCTGCCCCGGGCAAGATCTCAGGGGCGTTCCCTCCCCACGCCCACTCCTCTCCAGGGACAAGGCAGCGGGGCTGACCCCAACCCAGGCCGCAGCACCTCAGGCGGGAGCGGAAACTGACAAACTCCACCGGGGCCGACCACCGGCACCTGCTGGCGTTCGGCCCCGGGCCCTGGAGCAGCTCCAAGCGGAAACGGCCGCGCTCCTAACCGCAGCATGCAAGCCCCCGCCGAAAACCGCCCGGGTCCCCGAGCCCTGGTGGGCTGCCAGCACCCAAGGACAGGCTCCAGAGGGGATGCAGGGCACCACGGGCCAGGCGGCCTATCTTCTGCTCCCGGCAAACCGGGAGAAACAGGCGTCCAATACAGAACCGTAGAATTCATCGGGCGACGCAGGAGCCTGAGCAAGGCGCACCTACGGCCCCACACGGTAAAGGGCAATTGTGATGTGCTTGTGCCTGCACGCTGCCGCCTCGGCACCCCCAGCCCGCCCAGAGCCAGCACCAGGCCCGCCCCCACAGGCTGGGGGCGCAGCACTCCCTCAAGCTCCCCCGCCCGCTCCACTCCACACAGGCCCACGCGCCTCGGGCAAGGGCGCTCCAGGGCTAGGGCAGGGAGCCCAGAGCACACGCGCCTGCCTGCCTGGCAGTGCCCAGCCCAGGAGGCCAGAGGCACCGGGCACCCCGGGCCCCCGGCCAGGGACCAAGAAAGAAGGGCTGGCCAGGCTGTGCGCAACAGCAAAAGTCTACAGCACCCGGTATTCCCAGGCGGTCTCCCAGCCAGGTACTAACCGGGCCCAACCCTGCCTAGCTTCCGAGATCAGACAAAATCGGGCGTGTTCAGGGTGGTATGGCCGTAGGCGCCAGCCCTGCCTCGCCCGGCCCTTTTCAGGCCGAGTACGCCCCGCTCCCACCCCGCACGCCTGCTCCCGGCCCGCCCCACCTCCCCGCGCGCGCCCGCCCAACACCAAGACGCGTGCCAGCCGCTAGGGCGCGGCGCAGGCAGCCCGAGCCTTTCCGCAGCCGGAAGGCGGAAGTAAGGTTCTGGTCCCAGCCGGAAGTGGCGCTGGTCTCTCCAGTGCGGGTCCATTGAGCAGTGAGGCCCCCACTGGCCCTTGAGGGGAGTAGAAGGGGACTGAGCCGCGTCCCGGCTCGGTGCCCGTGGACGCCTGTGTCCCTTGCGGAGCGGCGCTGCCTGGCGCCTTGGGGCCCCCGTTGCCGGGCGGAGCGCGGCCGCGCCCTGCCATTGCCCCCGGCCCTGCAGCGCGATGGCGACGCCCGGGGGGCTGGTGTCCAACCGGGGCCGGCGCTTCAAGTGGGCCATCGAGCTGAGCGGGCCGGGCAGCGGGAGCAGGTGAGGGCCCCCACCCCCCGGGCCGCCCGCCCCGCTCCCTGCGGCGGCTCCGCTCCCTCTGCGGCTCTCGTCCCGCCGCGGGGCTTCCGCTGGGCGTCGGGTGCTGCCCCCGCTCCGGGGCCGGGCCGCTACGTGCGGGGTCACAAGCGGCGGTGGCAGGACTGGGGCCTTGGCGGCCAGGCCGGGGGGAGCTCCAGGAAGCAGCCGCTACTGCTGCCGCCCCCCGGGGAGCTGTAGAGCAGCCCTTCCCCCGAAGTGGCCGGCTGCGCAAGACCAATTGAAAACGATAAGGACCGCCAGCGAATTTCTGTCATAGGAAGTAACTATAATAAATCTGCTGACGCTACCGCTGGTGGTGCGCACACCGCAGGCTGGGAACTGCTGCTGCAGAGCGCGGTGGGGCGCGGGTTGCTGCGTGGTAATACAGCGCAGCCTTTGCTTGCATCCGCTTGGCCAAAGCTTGGGTGAGAGGAGGTGGCACAGGAAGGGATAGGCCAGAGGATGTCCCAAGGCCTGAGCCAATTTAGAAATTTCAAGGAAGATGGAATAGAAAAAAACCCAACAACTTGGTTCAAGGTCTCACTTAAAGCATGTTCAGGAGTTAGAGCTTGTCTAAAATTAGCTTTGTCTATCATATAGAGCAGATAGGAATAGGTGTATGAATATTCATTAGCATAACACCAGTTAGGAACACTTATATGTATAAGATGAAACCAGATTTTGTTCTGTACAGCTTGGCTAAACCATGGAAAAAGCTTCCTAAATAAGGTTGGTTGTTTTTTTTTTTTTTTAATTATTTATATTAATTAAAATTACTGCTGCCCCCCCCCCCCCCCCCCTTTCTCTTATTTAGGAAGCTTTTTCATGGTTTGACTGAGCTGTAGAGTGGAAAATCTGGGTTCATCTCAGAATCTCTGTTCTTGCTTGAACAGCCCATCTGCAGGTGAACTAAGAGAAGATCTCCGTTAGGACTCTAGAGGCGTTTTGAGACTTTAGGACTTAAAGAAATTCATTTTAAAATTCTCTCAAGTGTTAACAAGATAGTTATTTCTTTAGATGAACATGCATTTTATAAAACCTTAATCATTTGTTTAATATGACTTAGTTGTACAGTTTAGTCATTTATGTACTTTCAGTATTTCACCATCACATTCATGATTACAGTTTGTATTTATGTGAGTAAATATTTAGGTTTGAAGATCCAGTCCTGCTAACATTTTTGTTGTGCTCAGAATGTATTTCTTTTGGCTGGTGGAGGTCAACAGATCCCAGATACAAACCACCACCACAGCCAGGATATAGAGTAAGGGCCACCCCTGCCCTTGTACTTTGCAGGGGGGGGGTTGGGCTTCAAAGATTAAGGCAAAGGTAGAGGTAGGTAGGGGTATTTCCCTTCTTACATGGGGGGAAAAGGAGGGTCTTGCTCCACCCACATCTGTATAAGGTGCCACTAATTCAGAAATTATGGAGGGATTTCTTAAGTCTAAAAAAAGGTTGAGAACCACTGTTGTAGGCTTATCTGTTTTCTCTCTCTCTGCTTCCTAGGGGCCGTAGTGACCGGGGCAGCAGCCAAGGTGACTCCCTTTACCCTGTGGGCTACTCAGACAAGCAGGTTCCTGACACCAGTGTCCAGGAGACTGACCGCATCCTGGTGGAGAAGGTACCAAGGGCTCGGGTTGAAGCAAGATCCCATGCTGGCAGATGAGTTTGCAGGCTACCTGGGCTTAAGGTTGAGAGTGAAATCCTGGAGTAGGGGGTGGAAATCTCTGCAAGATGCTGGGGTCCTCTTGGTAGGGGAAAGAGAGGCAAGACTTATATCTTCTCTTTATGTGGAGGGAAGTGTTTGGGATCAAGGGACTTTTGGCGGGGGGCAACTATGGGGAGCATCCCAAGAACAGCTGGGTTCTTTTTGCAGGTGTTAGGAGGGCATCAGGCCCCGGAGAGCTAGGCTCTGAGCATGGCATCACAAAGAACTTCCCCAGGATGCCTGGGGTCAGGATCACAACTCCTGGCTTCTCTTGTGGGTCAGAGATCTCAAGGTGGGAAACTGCTTACAGAATCTGGGCTGCATTGGTAGAAGTGATTATTCCCTTCTCTTCAGCACTGGTGAGGCCACATCTGGAGTACTGTGTTCAGTTTTGGTCCCCCCACTACAGAGAGGATGTGGACAAACTGGAGAGAGTCCAGCAGAGGGCAACAAAATGGCTTTGGGAGCTGGGGGACATGACTTATGAGGAGAGACTGAGGGAACTGGGCTCATTCAGTCTGGAAAAGAGAAGATTGAGAGGATTTAATAGCAGCCTTCAAGTACCTGAAGGGGGTTTCCAAATAGGATGGGGCTGTTCTCAGTGGTGGCAGATGACAGAACAAGGAGCAATGGTCTCAAATTGCAGCAAGGGACGTTTAGCTTAGATATTAGGAAGAATGTTCTCACTAGGAGGATAGTAAAACCACTGGAACAGGTTACCCAGCGAGGTGGTGGAAGCTCCATCCTTGGAGGTTTTTAAAATCTGGCTAGACAAAGCTTTGGCTGGGATGATCTAGCTGGGGATGGTCCTGCTTTGAGCAGGGGGTTGGACCAGACGTGACCTCCTGAGGTCCCTTCCAACTCTCACTTTCTGATTCTATCCATGTTCTCTCCTCAGCGCTGCTGGGATATTGCCCTGGGGCCACTGAAGCAGATCCCCATGAACTTATTCATCATGTACATGGCTGGGAATACTATTTCCATCTTCCCCACCATGATGGTGTGTATGATGGCCTGGCGCCCTCTTCAGGCCCTCATGGCTATATCTGCCAGTAAGTATCTCCAGTAATGCCAACTCTCATGAAATTATTGCGAGTTGCGATTTCTAAGTAAAATTAAGTCTGACTCATGATCTTGTGCGAGAACTCTCAAATCTTAGGAGTTTTTTTTCTTCTGGCCTCAAGCAGGCTGGAACCGGCCACATGGTCTCTGGAAGCCTGGGTGGGGCCCAGCTGTGTAAGGGTGCAGGGAGTCCTGCCAGGGGAGCAGGACTGAGCTCAAGGCCATAATGGGCAGGGGAACTGCTCAGGGTGCATGTGCAAGGGAGGATTAGAAAGAAGCATCTCATAATTTACATACCAAATCTCTTAAGAGTTTGTCTTTTGATTTTTTTGATACAGTGGGGTTGGCAACACTGTATCTCCCACAGTCTTGTTAATATTTAGTCTTCTACAGCCTCCCCCACTCCATCCACAAACCACGACCATTTCTGCTGCTAAGTAACAACCAGCCCTGTCCCCTGCCTAGTCCCCTCCTCTCCCACCCTCCTCCAGTTCCAGGACCAACCTCATCTCCTGCAGCCTTAGCACCTTTCCATATTTGAGGTTGTAGTGTGGGAAGGACACCCAATATCTGGAGGTCTCCACGTCTGATCATCTTTTTCTCCTTCCCTCAGCTTTCAAGCTGCTGGAAAGCTCCAGCCAGAAGTTCCTACAGGGGCTGGTTTATCTGATTGGCAACCTATTAGGACTGGCACTGGCTGTCTACAAGTGCCAGTCAATGGGGCTGCTGCCTACCCATGCCTCTGACTGGTTGGCTTTCATTGAACCTCCTGAGGTGAGTCGGTATAGACTGGCATTAGAGGAAAGAGAGGGGGAGGGTTTGGCTCTGGGAAGTCAGAGGACAAAGGTTGGGGGGATGATAGAGTTGTGCTAGTTTGATCTTTTCTCTCATTGCAGCGAATGGAGTACACAGGTGGTGGGCTACTTTTGTGACTACTCTTCCCAGGGATACCAGGGCTTGGGCCCCCATCAACTCCAAGCTGGATGTTGTACTGCTAAAGTATGCTGTGGGGGAAGCAAGACAAGCCCTGGTATCTTCCTTTCTCTGCTGTGTAGGGACTAATAAAGCTGCTGTGTATATGAGGCAAAGTCCAGTGTCTGCTGTCTGAGAAGGAAGAGGGTATGGTACACCACAGCTCAGCCTCTCCAGCAGGGAGACAGGCACTGTACTGTCAGCAACAGTGTCTTTCCTGTACTGCTAGATCTCATGTTAGCCAGGCCCTGTGCAGTTCTATGTTAAAGTGCTGTCAGCATGAGGAAGTAGTAGGAGAAGCACTACTCCCTGGAGTGGTAGGGAGGGGATATCATTGTTAAACACACAACTTCATCCCCAGACACTGCAAATCATGTACAAAATTTTTTTATTTTTTACAGTTCTGTTACAGAGCAAAAAAATGCACATAAAGAGTGACATGTAAACAGGGGCCTCTTGTCCCCTAATAAATTAAAAATCCCACCCTCACTAAAAAAAAAAATCCCTTCAAAATAAGTAAGCAAGGAAGAAGGGGTTTTTTTTTTGTTTGTTTTTTAAATTATTATTGGTTTTGAGGCTCCTGGGTGATTTAAGGTCCTAGTAACCATTTTAGCCAGCCATGATTAGGAATACAGTAAGCATCTCCTTGTGCTCACTAACACAAAGGGAACTTGCTCTCCCTTTAGGATTGCACTTGCTCTTGGCCAGGCATCCCCCAGTGCATTTGCTGGGGGGGGGGTTTAAACAGTTTTTAAGATAAACAGATTATGGGGGAAACAGGGAAAGAAGACTTCTAAGAATCCCCCCACCCCACCAGTGAACTAGGGTACCATGGACTGATAATGCTCCCTTTCCTCATTTATCTTGGGTCTATCACTGTGAGGTTAGAACAAGTAATTGGTGAGCTTGAGCCATTGGTGGATCGTTAAAATAGTAACACCAAAAACAACTCTGAGTGGTCAGCCAGACCTTTCACTACAGCCACCAGAGAATTACAGCCAGTGATAGGATAAAGCTGGTGCTCACTCCTAGGCAGCCCCTCCTGGGAAGGAAGGGGCCCAAAGGAGTCCCTGATTATTAGGACAGGGAGGCAGAAAGGGAATTTTGTGCCAGTGCCTGTCGGTGCTCTGCTCTGGCAAACCAATGGAACAGTCACCAAAGCCCCAGTTCCTGAAACACCAGATTCCTTTGAAGCCAGTCTAAGTGAGAAGAAAGGTTATGGGGGCCTGGGTCAGACTAGACAAAAAGGGGGGGGGGATAGTCCAGAAGAGCCTGAAAAGTCCCCTACTTCTCTTCCATACATGCACTCACTCTTTTTCTCTACTTAAATAATACGAAAAGCAAAGCAGCTTTGGCACTGCATGGAAAGTGGAATTGGAGAATACCTGCTCCACATGACTCCTGGGGAGGGGGAATTCCCCCACTGCAACCTATCCATTTTAGATCTGTCCTCTACTTCATTCTGTACCATACTACCCCTCCCTGCCCTGCTGTGTAACAATCTCTACCTCCATCCCACCCCCTTCAGGTTACGTCCCTTCACTTCCTCCCCCTTCTTACCACAGATTAGATGCTCAGGTAATGGCTCAGTGTGGGGTGTGCCCCCACCACATCTACTATCCCACTCCATTTATCTGTCCAGTTGCCCCTAGCTACGCTAATTCTGATCTGTATCAGCTCCAGGGTTAGGACCAAGGAAGTGTCAGCTTTGAGCCACCCTTCGCATACACACTCCATTGAGCCATGGCTAACAACCAGGTAGCCTGTTAAGGAGAAAGAAGCAGGCCTCATTCTGTGACAGAAAAAGAAGGCTGCAGTGGCAGAAGATGGCTCCTAGGGGGAGGCAGGCAGGTAAAGGAATGGTCAAATGTGCTACAGTGTAATGAAGGCAGGCAGCCAGCCAGATGCAGGAGGGCACTAGGAGTAAATGGTGATGACCTCACTGCCACCCCCACGCACCAGCAGCACACGTTCCAAGCCTTCTGTAAGCACCTCCAGGAACTCCATATCTGGGAGGAACAGTCAAGGAGGCAACATGGAACTAATGACCACTCTCACTATTAATTTCACATGATCAAGGATACAATTCTCATCGCCCTCAGGGTTACGTGGAGGTCCAGGCATGTTCAGCAGAACCAATTTGGCATCATGCGACTTGTTCACAATCACTTCGTTGAGCTTCACAGCTGTGTGCATACGCCGCACATTGGAATGGTCCCTGTGCACCAAGAAGATACAGAGGCTGAAATTCCAGCTTGCCTGCCTGAGAGGTTACAGGGATGTGAACCCAAGGAAGAGAGCAGGAATGCAGGGGAAAGACAGCTTGAGAGATAGGCAAGGTGCAGAAGATCTTTTTCAGGTCACTGCCCCTACAGGTGGATGGGTGAGGAGGCACTTATGACCTTACTGAACAGGTTGATGGGACTTGCTGGGATGTCCCCACTTCACTGACCCAAAGGATGATGGGAAGTACTTACGGCTTCATGTTGAGCAAGTCCTGGAAACCCTCTAATGTCTTTGCTTTCTGGACACGGGATGCCATGTACTTGTCCTTGGTCCAGGTCATGTGCACCTTCTCCTGGTAGGTTTCAGTCTCCTCATCTTCATCAGAGCCGATACTGGTTAGGCGCAGCATGGAGTTGCGATCTTTCACCAGCTGAGCCTTCAGGAAAACTCTAGTGAGTATCCCCTAAGCAGTAACTTACCACCATACTCCTTTTCCCTCCTAAGCACACAGAGCTCACCCACCTCCCGATCCCGCTCTGTCTTGGAGAGCCTCATTTGCCGCAGCATCTGGGAACGCTGTTCCATCATCAAAGTCCGCTCATAGGTATATGCAGAGATGTCACTGTCATGCTGTAGAGGACAAAAACCAAGCTGAGACTAGAGATACATGCTCTCCCTGGCCCCTGATGTCAAGGGTTGCCATCTGCCCATGAGCTGCCCTTTTCTGTCTATGGAGATGGACAAACATGCATTTGGCATGGTTTCCAAGGAGCAGGGGGACTGTTGTTACTCAGGCATGAATAGCAGCTGTCAGGTTCTAACAGTTGTGTGCATACAAGCTAGGAGCAGAACATGGTATCAAAACTGCTCCAAGCCAAGGTTGAAGTTGGAACAGTTTTGCTACCATCTGTTTCGTTCCTGGCTTATATGCACAGTTAGAACCTAACTGCTGCTGCATGTTTCCAAGCTGCAGCTCCCCCTTTTCCAGTGCACATTTCTCTATGTCCTGTATTACCATGCAGCATCTGCAACCACACAAGGACCACACGCTGTAGGACTCTGTTTAAAGAGCTGCCAGGAAGTGGCCTGTCCATTACGTCTCTCTTCTGTGCTACTCTTGGCTCTAATTACAGGCAGTAGAGAAACAAATAGATCACAGATGGGCTGGAAGTTTGACTGGTTTGGGCAGTGGGGTGGCATTAAGTGATAGAAAAATCCAGGAGTTCTGAGTACTAGTGCCTCTTCCTGGAGCCCTGATTCTAGCTGGTTGGCATAGGCATGGCTCTCCCACACCTCACCATCCCCTAGAAAGTTGTAGCAAGTGCATCTCTTGCAAGCCTCTCCCCCCACCACTCTAGGGGCCTCAAGGAATGCAGCTCTTTGACACTCCTTTCCTTTGGAAACTTTACAGCTCTGCATGCTCTCACCATTTCCACCACCTCCACCTCAGCTTCAATTCGTAAGTGGTACAGAAAGGTAGCCAGGTCTTTCTTCATCTGGATACTGTTGTCCTCCAGTTGGGCCACCGTGAAAATACGGATTTTGCACTTACGCCACACCTGGGACATGAAAAGAATATAGAAAGGAGACATTCTCCATATGGATCCAGCCCATATTCCCATGCTCTCACTTAAAAAGCCCTAGAGGAGCATGAGTAGAATTGTACCAAGACCCACTCCTTTCCTCCCTGTGCCATTCAACTTCCCCACCCATATGCATTCAAAGCTATTTCTGTCCAGATTCTAGTGGCACCTTGTGCTGCTTGAGCAGGAAGGGAAGCAACATGAGCATGCCACCATCATGGACAATCCACCACACATCAATGTTGCCTTCCACAAATGGGTCTGCGTTGCTAGGGAAAAAGGCTACATTCTTGGCCACCAAGAGGGCAAGTCGGGCAGCTGTAGTGACCCTTACAGTGCCTGTGAGAAGAAAAAATGAAGTCAAGATGGGCAGCATGCACCAGTGCCCTGGTAGTTGAGGAATCTGACCAATCCACACCCTCTTTGTACCAATAAAGGTCTTCCATGCACGGGCATCCTCACTCTGGCGCCAGCCACTGGGCCAGCCCATCACGACCGTGTTGTGCTTCATGCCCCCAAGGCCACAGGATTGGATGAGGTGGGAGATGCCCTCCCGAACCTTGGCAGCCACCACCACCTGGCAAAAACCCTTTACCCGCTCCGACTCCATCAGATGCTTAATGGTCTGGAACACAAATAACACAGGTAAGCTGTTAAGGGGCACTGTATTGGCAAGCAGTGGAGGTGCAGGCACTTCCCCTCTGCAGACAGTGCTGGCCTCAGTGCTTCAGAAGGACATGAGGGAAGCCTGGGGTGGGGCTCAGTAGGAGGTGCCTCTGTCATCCCTTACCTGTTCAGCTGCTAGGGCTTCTCCATAGGTGTCCAGGAAGTTGCCCACCATGACAGAACCCACAATGGTAAGGCCCTTGCCAGCTTTGAGCTGTGATGCAAAGGTGAGCAGGCGTGGGTGCTTCACATGCAGGTCCTCATCTAGCTTCAGAAGCACTAACAGCTGGGGTCTGTGGAGAGGAAGGAGTTAAAATGGAGGACAGAAGGGACGTCTCTCAAGTCAAATCCACTCTCTTCCAGCAGAGAGCAGCACCTGTGTGCAGAGCTCAGATCCTGTAGCAGATGTTGTTGTTGGAGCTGTGCCAGGATGCATCCTGATGATCTGCTTCACTGGGTGACATAGATGTCACCCAATGTGCTATAGGATCAAGCCTCTGCCACTCCCAGAGCTTCAGGGGCACAACCCTGCCCAACAACTGCAGATGAGGGAACCCTAGGTCCCAGAGCACATGCATCATGCTGTTGTGCCTCATCCTGTGGCACGCCTCTACAAGTGGGGGAACCCCAGGCTTTTGTAATGTTAATGTGGATTTTCAGCCCTTGGGTTTTCCCACTGACAGAGGCACACTCCAACTCTGATGTGGCAGTACAATGTGTATGCCCAGGAAACCCCAACCCTGTTGTGGGATTCCTGGGGTGCGCATCTGTAAGCAGGAACCCAGGCAAGTGCTCTTCAGGGGCCCAATCCTGCTCATCCTGGGAATGGGAACTCCTGGGCCATGCAGGAGTGGGCCCCTGAAGCTCCAGGAGCACCTATGCAGAGCAGCTGTACAGTGTAGGCACCTCCAGGCTGCCTGTGCTCTCTCACCAAAAAGTGAACAGATGTCCGATGCAAAAAAAAAAAAAAAAAGCGACAAATTTTTAAATCGACTATTGTCATGGCGTTTCTGGCATTTGTGGCATGACAAGGGGCATGGAAGTCTGTTTGCCTGGCCTTTTGTGCTGCCATAAAAATGCTTATTATGGCACAGAGGTGACGTCTGTTTCCAGCTAAGGCACACGCAGTTTCAGAGCTGAAGTCTCTCAAGTCTCTCCTACCTCCAGTTCTTGGTGTGAGGGGGTCCCTCCTCCAGCCTCAGCAGAGCAAAGCGGGCAGCACTTAAGGACAGGCCCCGGATCCCATCACCCCACTCCTTCTCAGCTCTGCAGGAAAAAAGGATGCACAATGTTGACACAGACCTGAAGACCGCTCCCTTTCTCCCCACACCTGCCACCCCAGGAGATGAGGTTACATGATAAGATAGAGAAACTTAGTAGGGAAAGGGACAGGTCTCAAGCCAGGCTGAAAAGAGAACCAGGAGTCCTGACCCCTCCCTGCTCTTGCCACTGTCCTCCCCATCTGAGGTTCCCAGCCCGACTATCAACTACACATAGTTTTCCTCTTCAGAAACACAGCAATGAACTTCAACTGTGTGGGCATGTTTTAGACCAGCGGTACAATGAATTGGTGCAGACAGCCTGGTTCCTAGCAGGGCAGACACTGGTGGTAAGCATCTAACAGACTCCCTGGCTGACAGGCACATCACAGAAGGAAAGAGCTATTGGGCCACAGATATCCTCCTCTGATCCCCAAGAGGAAACAGAGCTACAAACAAGGAAAGGAAGAACTCAAGAAGCTGACACAAAGGAGTCTGATCTGCTGGTTCAGTACTTCTCAGCTCAAAGTGCCAGTGTTCTACTTGGTCAGCAACTCACCCACGATGTATTTGTAGATCTGCCTTTGGAATGCAAGGGGGAAGGGCATGTGTAAAAGTGTTCTGAGGCCCTCACAGTGGTGATGTCCCTATAACCCTGGCCTGTTCCTCATTCAGCTGTCAGGCCAGGATCTGCATGCTCAGGATGAAAGAGGAGATTGATGTGTACCGCAGTGCAAGCATATGGTGAGTAAGTGGCAGTGCTTAGGGGCACCTGGAAGATCTGGGCTCAAATCTCTTCTCTGAAACAGACTTCCTCTGTGACCCTGGTCATGACATGCATCCAAAACACTGTGTAATTATGCTACCATAGCTGACACAGGAGTTTAGGGGCTCCTGATCCAGCATCTCTGTTCAAAGTGCCAGTTGCTTGCCTGGTCAGCAGGGTGTTACTCACCCTTGATACTCGATGTATTTGTAGATCATGCCAGCAATCACCATGGCTATGATGGCATAATACCAAGAAGAAATGAACATAAGTGCCAAGCAGATGCTCATGCCCATGAAGGAGAGTGCCCTGCAAAGAAAGATGAGAACTCTTGAATCACTACCCACTATCTCAACCTACCAAGCCACACTCACCTCCCAGGAATCAAAATATCTGGGTCTGTCTCAAGATCCCATTATCTACCGAGTGCCCTGCACAGAACCCAGGTGACTAGCTTTACCAGTGATAGTAACGGAAGCGGGGTCTCCAGTTGGGGGTACGCAGCAAAGTCTGTAATGCACAGGCCAGGTTCACAAAGAGATAACACATGAGGAAGAACCTACAGACCAAGATAGATAAGGAAAGTGATGATTAGCGGTGTAGTAGCCCCAGGGAGTGGGGGAGATTAAGGCTTGAAAAGCAGCCTGTCAACTGCCCAGGGACTGCCCCTTCCCTCCACTGGGACCGAGGAGAGACAACCCATGGGTGAGAGATGCCTCTCAATTAGGTCCAAGGTGACCTTACATAGACAGGATAGGAGCCACAAGGTCCAATGAAGCAATGAGGATACCCAGTTCAGCAATGCCTGCTGTCAAGAGCAGTGCCCATGTTGGTTCCCCATTGGCTTTGCCATGGCCAAATACCTGAGGGAACAGCAGAAAACAAACCCATTTTAGGAAGTTGCAAATGCCATCAGTTCCAGCAGGAAGCAGCTGGATAACACAGCAATGTTGCAAGGGGGTGGTTCCCCTTTTATTAGAGGTGCAGACTCCTCTGGAAGGCACCTGAGGAACAAGAAAGGGATAACAAACCAGATAATATTCTTACCCGTAGGAAGGGTATAATGTTGTCCTTGGCGATTGCCTGCAGCAGCCTGGGGGCACCAGTGAGGCTCTGCAGTCCGGCTCCACAGGTGGAGAAGAAAGAACCAATAACAATGACCCAGGGTGAAGGCCAGGAGAGTGTGCCAACCACCAGATTCCCATCCACTGCATCACCAAACCTGCAAGGCAGGAGACAGACCAGTCAGTGACTAGGAAAGGTATGCAGAGGATTCTGACAGAGAAACTGATGATACAGAAACCAAATGGAGATGGGGCCTGAGAGAGTGGGGCTCTGAGTAAAAGGGGACCCAGTGGCTGGGAACAAGCATGAAGAGACCCACTGGGAGAAGCCACAGCTAGAAAATCCTAGTAGGAACAGTGGTGACAGTACTTACTTGTCCCGCAGTGCTACTCCTTCAATACAGGCCCCAAAGAGAACCACGTTGCTGAGATCTAGGACAGTCAGGAGTCAAGGAACATCAGAGAGGGGGTGGGTTGGGACGGGACATACCTGAGAACATGACCTACACTACAGCAGATCTCCTCCTTCAGTCTTGAAACCCAAGCTAGGGACATTCCTCTGTGCCTCTCCTGAACCAGGCTGCTTTTCCACTTACACTGACCCACTCCACCCCAAGTTCTCCAGACACAAATCTAGGCCCCTTTCAGAAGGATACAGACAAAGGAGGTGGTGAGAATGGCTAGAATGGTGCCAATGGGGATGGATTTTTGAGCATCTTTCAGGTCTCCAGAGCGGTTTGAACCGGCCATGATACCTGTGGAAAGTAAAGGACACAAACAGCTGTCAAGCTGAGCAACCTGTGCTGTTATTTTAGACACCTTGGATGCCTGTAGAAGTGTGGAACACCTGCTCCAACATGCTGTAATTATAGTGTGTTGGAGTCGACTAATTGAGTCTTCTGGAGCATGCTGATTAGCATACTCCAGCAGTCTCAACATCCCTGCACTTCAAAATGGCGGCAGGAGTACTTTAAATTAAAGCTCATCAAATGAGCCTTAAAGCAGCCTTGCCGCCATTTTGAAATGTGGGATGCTGAATACACAAGATGTTGTGGGCACTTTAATTAGAGCAGTTCTTGAAAGCCACTTTAATTAAAGTGCTGTGCCCTCCCCCCAATCCCCGGAGCATATGTAAAGACACTACTTGATCCTGAAGCTGTCAGACCCCCAGTGGGATGACTGCCTGCGCTGCCATTCAGAAGTTTGGCACTCACTCCCCATCCTGGTCTCTGCTTCTGAAGAGTGGAAGCTGCAGGTATCCACTGGGTTGCCATTCCGGACACCCAGCTCCCAGTCCCATTTCTGCCCAAGTCCCCATGAGTCCGAGATGAGAGACCCAGGCCCCAGCTCTTACCAGTGACAGAGGGAAAGAAGATTCCCACGAGGAGGGTGAAGGAAGTGGTAATATCAGCCAGCACATACTCTTGGTTCATGGCTCCCAGCACATCGACAGAATGAACTGAGGGCTTCTCAACAATCTCCCCCTTTTGCAGATAGCTGGCCCACAAATTCTCTGCAGAGAATGACAAGCAGGTTAATAGGGCATATGGGTGCCAAGCAGGGAATCTACTAGTTAAGTGGGCCTCATACTGTCCAATCCCATGGCCACCAGGCCAAAGGCTCTCCCAATTTGGCACCCCAAAGGGACAGCCCAGTGGACACTCACCAGTAATTATGCCACTTGCCAGACCTGGGATGCCCTGGATGAAGGTGACGTTGTTGTGGGCAAAGTACTCATCGCAGGTGGCATTGAGCTGCTTGCTGGAGTTGCAGAAGAGACCCCAGAGTCGGGTGGGCACTGTGATGTTGCCCTGTTCCTGGGTTTTTGCACAGACATCTATGTGCCGACGAGAGAGTGTGCGATTTCCCAGCATGCAGACCCTGTGCAGGGTTAAGGAGTGCCCTGAATACAAGTACCCTTCAGGCCAACCTCCAAAAAGATTATCTCTTAGCAACCAGTGAACAGAGCTTCACACAAGTCAATTCTGGATGCACAAAGGCCTCCTCTTAACAGCCCTGTTTTTAATCCCAGCTCTGAGCAGTTCTCCTAGATTACCAGGAGCAGAGTGAGCCCCCTCCCTCCCTCCCAACCCCCTATAACACATCAGCCAGATCTGAGCAATGTTCCTAGGATCCAAAACACCTACGGGAAGCTGGGGGGAGAAAAGGAAGATTTGATAGCTCCAGCGTAGATGGCCAGGATGGAGACAATGACGCAGGCTAGGAAGAGTGAGGCAAATTTGTTGACGTAGCGCACCCCGACAAAGACCACCAGCACCATGAGGAGGAGGAAGGCAGAACCGTAGACCCGCATGTTGTTCAGCATGGCTGCTGACTCCTTCAGTACATCCTCACTGTGGAAGATGGCCGCCGCAGGGACAATGTATATCTGCGTAGGGCAAACAGGCATCACAGCTAAGGGCGCAGGCTTCTGTCCAGTGCCAGCCAGGGTAGGGCAACTAGCCAGATCAGGTGATCAAGGAATAAGGTACAAGTCTTCCCCGCCCCTGTTCTTTGGCGACACCAACTCCAATCCAACCTCAGGATGGGATGACTAATTAGTTCAGGGGATCAAGTAATAAGGTATAGTGCCTTTCCCCCCCTCCAGGGCCTCAGGTCCAATCCAGTCCTATGGCAGAATGGCTGAGCTATAGGACCTGCCCCTGTAGAAGTACCAGCTCCGATGGATGACTGTATATGGTGAAACCTGTCTAAGATGGAATTGCATAGAACTGGGAAAAAATTACTTGAGACATGTTTCCAATTTACAGGGAGAGCTTCTCAGCCCCTCTCCTCCACTCAGTTCTCTCTGCTACCCAGCCCCTCTCCTCTGCATGGTGCTAACATGCTTCACACACCCACATACAGTAATTATTGGCAACTTCCACAATTTACAGGATGATTCTACAAATGTGCTCCAACACAGAAACAAAGAAAATTTAGTCTCTAGGTTATACAGAATAAATATACAAAATTTGCCACAAGGTATGCCACAACTGTAGAAATTTTCTGGCTTGAGCAGGTTTCCAGCTTCTACAGGTTCCATCTTAGACAGGTTTCACTACATTTTTGACACAAGCAACCTACATCCCAATCCAGGATGGCATCAGTTGCCTAACAGGATTCCTTGCCTAGCCAGAGGGGCTATGCTAGTAATTCCTGCTTCTGTGCATCCCTGAAAAGGACAGGACTCTCACCAGAAAGATCTCAATGGCTCCCAGGATGTACATGGCAGCAGCAAAGGTCGTACCAAGGTAGAAGCACAGCCCCACAGCACCCCCAAATTCAGGGCCTAGTGCCCGGGAGATCATGAAGTAGGAACCCCCAGCTGGAGAAAGAAAGAGAGACACAATCCGTCAGGGTGTGCTTAAGAGATGGGGATGCTGATCCAAAAACTTCTCCATATAAATGTTGAAGGGCAGGAGTGACTTGTAAGACAGGGGTCAGGAAGGAATTGACCTTCTGTAGAAAGGAAATGGTATGGGGAGAGCAGAGACTAGACTGGAAGGTCTGATGTGGGGGAGGGAACCAAGCTACCACATCACACTCACCTGGTACAACTCCGTTGGTGGCAATGGCACTCATGGATATGGCTGTCAGTAAAGTCTGCAGAGAAGACAGAATAAGATAGCAGGAAGTGCCAATACAGGAATAGCAAGGATTTACCTAAAACTGAACTGGTGGCCACTCATCCAACAGAAACCCATCTCCATCTGGGGTGAGATGCACCAGCTCTGTTACAGTAACAGTTTGACAAGGATTAGGTCAGGAGGGGACAGAATAACAGCTGGCAGATGGGTGGGTACAGGGAGGCAGAATCACAGCTTTTGAAGTAAGACTAGAGCAGGAGACCAGGACTCATGCTCTTTAAAAGTAGTCAAGTCACTCACCCAGAGAACATGATGATCCCCCCAAAGCATAGTACTATTCAGCACCACATAGGGGCACTGTGACCAGCCTGGATCATAAGGGAAGAATACCCCCTTCAAGTGCTACAGGAGGGCCAGCAATGACTAACTGGAGAGCACCCCCTTCTTGAGTCCTTGAAATACAGCACCCATTAATGCCACACAGGGATGCTCACTGACTGCAAAGAGCGAGTGCGCAAAGGGCAGAGAAGGCTGA
The DNA here is from genome assembly GCF_030867095.1 of Alligator mississippiensis. Classification (NCBI taxonomy): domain Eukaryota; kingdom Metazoa; phylum Chordata; order Crocodylia; family Alligatoridae; genus Alligator; species Alligator mississippiensis. The sequence continues at coordinate 36,406,530 of NC_081830.1, read as the reverse complement.
CACTCACACAGCTACAGCACATGAAGACAATGGCAAAGGCCTGCAACACTCCAGCTGTGCCCACCACCCAGGTGAGACGCAGGAAGAGGATCACTCCAAAGATATTTTGCAGGCAAGGAAGGTAGACGCCCATGAAGGTGCCCATCTGGGGGATCTGCAGGCAGATAGAAGTTAGTATGAGAGAGGTTGAAATCAGAACTCCTGTGTTCTTCTGTTCCAGTGCTGGAAGACAAATGTGATAAAGTGCTTCAGGGACAGCAGACTTGGGAGTCTAGGGCATTTATACACATACTTTTTGGTCCTGACACGTGCCAAAGATCTGCTGTTTCAGAGCAGACTTAATTAATTGTGCACTGTGCTGCATCACTGCACTGCATCACATGCAGTTGTATAAGCAGCAAAATGTGTGTCAGTGTGCAGAAAATGACAGTGGTGTGCTTTTCAACGAGAGCACCTTCTACGTGTTTTAGTCCAAAAGCGCGCTGACACCATTTTCTCAGCACTGATGTGCATTTCACCACTTATACAACTGCAAGCATCACAGCACTGAGTGCTTTTCAAAGAGCCTGGCGCTGTAGCACTTGCATGTGTAAAAATGCCCCTTGAGTCCTTAAGCAACTCCGAATCCTCTCAGCCTTTCCTGCCATCCCAGCCTTGGATTACTTCACCCACCTCTATCAATGCCCCTCAATCCCAATCAACAACCACTCACTTTGGTGGGTTTCTTCTTGCCTTCCGTGATGTTTTCTGCCTCCTCATGCTCCCGTGCCCCCTGAGTCAGGTTGGTGTAGTTTGCCATGCGGTTGAGTAGAGAGGACACCTTAGGCCTGGTGTCCATTTCCTCCTGCAGAATGAAAAAGACAGAAGGAGATCAAGGGGGGAAACCTGTTCCAAGTACTGTATAAGTGCTTCAGGCTCCTTGAAGATTCAGATGTTCCATCAGTCACTGCAGTGGGGGAGCTACCCCAAGTATGACCAGTCTAGCAGAGAATCCACATACTGAATAAACAGTTAGGTGAGTAAATCCCCTCTCCTATTACCACACGTGCAGCATGAGGCCCACACCACAGAGGGACAAGGGGAACAAGTAACTTTATTGGCCCTGCATTACTATGAAATGGACTCTGCAGGTGCCAGAACCGATCCGAGTGGCAGGATTCAACCCACTCTGCTTTGCTTGAGACTGCCCTCCCCATCCTGCAAGCAGCAGGCCATAGATCTCTGGGAGTACCTCAAAGAGTGCCAGGTTCTTGTCGAAGTACTCATCGCCATCCTCATAGTTGCTGTTATTGAGATAGTTGTGGAGATCCTTTTTGTGCCCAGGGTCTGTGGAGAGCCAAGAGGAGAGCAGGATTATGGAAAAGCCTTGCCTAAACTGCATCAATGTGGAGGGGGCTTCAGTCTCTGTCCCTGCAGGGAAGAACAGATCCTAGCCCCGTGCAAGGAGGTGGAATCACAGATCATCACAAACAAGACATTAACATAATAATAATAAAAACAAAATCACTAGTGTGCCATCAGAAGTCAGCTGATCCAGGCTCCCTCCTAGCACTAGGGCTGCGGCAATCGCACAGGCACCCTGAAACTTATTCATCTCTCCTGTGATGGATGGAGAGTGAGGTACAGCACCAAGAGTCAAACTGTGGAGACAAGATTCCCAGGCACCTCTGCTCTAGTCACTAGACCTCAGCTTTAGCCAAGAGTCCTGGCTCCCAGCTTCCCCACCCTAAGCTTTAAACTCCTCAGCCTGTCTTCACCACTGCTCCCTGCTTCCCTGAGCTAAACAAGTCAAAACTCAAGGTGGCACCCTGCTAAGACTAAGAACTTTAACTTTCCAACCCATCTCATCTATAAAATGTGCTTTCATGACAGGCCTGCTATACATCTGTCTCCTCTTCCTTTGCCATGAAATCATAGGCAGGTATCTACAATGGGGAAAAAGCAAGGCAGGAATACGCAGTTGCCTCTGCAGCAATCTTCAAGAGGTTCTGACTCCTTGGGGAGCCCCCTGCAGGTAACAAGCTTTTCAAGGCATAGGCTGGAACAACCCAGCTCCATTTGTTGTGGGCTGGATAGCTTAGGCGATGCATCAGCAGTGGGGGGGCTTTCCCTGTGCCCTCACCAGGGCTAGGAAGTTGTAAGCTGTGCCTGTGCTGGCACTGCTTCTCCCAGCCCCTCAATCCCAGCTGTGCCAAAAGCACAGCTCCACACCAGCTAGAAGTTACACTCATATTGCAGCCTTGGGGAGGGTGAGGGGAGAAGAACAGCTGCACTGTGGGCTCAGTTCCTTGCTGTTCAGCCTTAGTACAGGCATAGGCATGGGCACAAGCAAAGCCCTATGGGCTGGAGCCTGTGGCTATGTGGACTGGATCCAGCCTGCGGGCCATATGCTGCCAACCCCTGCCCTACAGCCACAATTACTCACCTACTGCAGAGACGTATTTCCCAGAAGAGCCTCCTCCCCCAACTGCCACGCTTTCTGCAGCATGCTGCCTCCCCTGACCCAAAGCCATGTATACTGAGCTTAAGGTCATGTCACCCATTAAGGGCAGCTTGCTTGTTAGTATATCTAGCTAGTGCCAGGGTTCAGCCAGCATCTGTTTGCTACATGCGCAGCAAAGTAAAGTAATGCTGATTAATGTCTTCCGATGCTGGACAAGGTCAACAGAATGAGAATGTCTAACACACGAGCTCCTGAAACTCATTCAACTCGTCATGGGCTCCTGGCCAGAAGAACCAACCTCTTACACACGTACTGGGGAAAGCTACATGGAGCATGATGGAGAACTCAGCCATGTCCTCACACAGTGCTGATCCCTAACAAGTCTAGGAAGCAGGGTTAGGGCTCAAGAAGATCATCTTCACCTGCAGTCAGGGCTGGCCTCACTATCTCTGTATGAACCTAGAAACTGTGCTAAAGTGAGCATCACCCAACACCCCCAGCATCTTAAAGAGAACAGAGGAGTCCCGTCTTTCAGTTCCACCCACTCTGGCCAATAGTCCACATGTCATCGCTGACTAGTAACAGGGGACGTGCAAATTAGTGACTGCAAATATGCACAAAGCTATGTCTAAGTTCTAGGCTGAATATTTTGGTTGCTGACTCCTGCAATGGCCTTAGAGTAAATACAGAAATAGAAGAATTAGTATACAGATAATAGAAATTACTGTCTTGCCCTGGGGTAGCGTACTGAGAAGTGAACAGAGTGGGCTCATCCACACCTGCAGGGGCATGTACACACACACACATACACACACACACACACACATGTACAGAGCAGGGCGTATCCTTGCCAGCACAAAAGGACACAGAGAAAGTCCTCGGCAATACCATACCTAAAAGCTGACACTGCTCCCCTGTGATGGAAGTTTGACTCATGTCTGAAAAATCAAACAGAAGTTGGGAAAATATGAATCACAAAAAAGAAACAAAAGAGATACCGATAAAAATTATATATTCTGTCCTCCTGAAACATTACCAACAAAAGGAAATTACGGTAAGTATTAAAGAAGGATTTCAAACCTAAAAATATTTGCCATAAAAAGAAACTGAAACAGCTAGCAGGGTGAGGGAATGGGATATGGAGGAACCAGGTCTAAGAGGAACCAGTTTGGATCCAGTCTCATGGCTGGGTCATGCAGCCTTTCCCTTCTGGGGGTACCAGCTTGGAAAGTCCTTTCCTGCTAGCAGCAGGATAGACATTTGTCAGTCTTCCACACACAGCAGAGCAGATCCAATGGGTGCTAGGAGCTCTTGTCTCCCATCAGACCTTTCCCCAGTCCTAACACCCTCAAGCAATGGACAACACCTTGATGGAGCAAAGGGGTGGCTGGTCTGAGGGCAGCATGACTGGCTGCAATTTGGTGCAATGAGCTGTGAATCAGATGCTAATGAAATACACCTGCTCCTAAGGATACTGGAAGTTGGTCCAATGAGTGGGTGTGTATATATGGGGTAGGGGAAGGAGGATCAATTGACAGACTACCTGCTGCTAGGAGGGAAAGAAAAAGGGAAGGGGCATTAGAAAAACAAAACCAAAAAAACCCCAAAACAAAAGTCAGAACTGCAGACCCAACGGATCCTTGTTCCCCACTTCCCAGCTGGGACTGGCCTCCAGCACCCCCAGCTTGGCATAAACAAACAGTGCCTGCCCAGCTGATGAGGCAGCGTCTGGCACTCAGATTAGGGGCTTTGTCTTTGCTTGTTGGGAAGTGCAACTGCCCAAGATAATAGGGGATTACACTGAAGCGCCTGGGACCCTGTTCTTCCGGTAGCCAAAAAACAGCCAATCCAAAACAAGCATATCCTCAATGCTGGCTCAGTACTAATTCACTGTAAGGAGTTGATGTTGCATGTTACTTGAGATGTGACCCTGTTTTGGCAGGGGAGGAGGGGAAAGCTGCGGGCAGAAAATGCGAGACAGGAATCTTTGCTTACAGGGAAAAAGCTTCCCTCTGGCACTGGAGGTTGAGGTGAATACCGTCAGACCCCACACAACCTGGGTGTTTTTTTTAAATCTCAAGTCACAATTCTTTAGCCTGGCAACCAACACTGGTTACTGATCCACAGAACTCAGTAGACTTTCTATAAGTCACTTCCCAACTCACGCTTAGAGCTGGGAGTGAAACCCAACAGTCCAGGCTCCCAGTATGCCATATGAACGGAAACGCAGAGCTGGTATCATCTCACCAGACAGATGCTATGTGCTTCCATAGATTAGCACCTCTACTTCAAGCAAGCAGGCATTTACCCTGACAGAAGAGGGCCAGAGGCTGAGCTTGGGATATAATCCCCAACGCTGTTTACAGTGCAAACTATTCTCAGGTCTGTAGCTGGCCAGGGGGATATTATGATCAACCAGGTAATTTGGGGAGATACCATCTTCTTGGCCTTGAATGACTCAATTTAGTCAGAGAGTGAAGGCCTGTCTCTTGCACTGCAGGGAACCTGACCTGGGTGAGTCTAAATGCCTCCAAACACAAGGATCTAGGCTACACAATTTGTGCTGATGGGGGATTGCTGTCTCGCTTTCCACCCAACTTGCTCCTTTGGCCTTTTTATTATTAAATTTTGTTTCCAGGGACAAATCAGTTCCAAATGTTGACTGAGCAGAGCTCAGTTGGTCAAGTCTGCATGGCACTACTACCAGGAAGGATAGAATTAGTTAGCTGCCAGTGAAAAGTACAAAGTTGGCAGCTCCTAATGCCCAACTCCTCTACATGAGCTCAAAACTGGGAGAATTGCAAGGGATCACATCTCCTATGTACTGCTTTATCCACCCTGCACCTGCACCTTTTCCACCCAAGGAAGATTTGTGTTAGGTTAGAGATAAGTGCCTGTCACAAAAGGAGTCCTGGAGTCTTTGCTGTAAAAAAAAAAAAAATGGAGACAAATAGCAGCAAAGTTGAATGAAAATCAGTACACAGGATCGTTTCATAAGGAAATTGGAGGAGGAGAAGGATCAGTGAGTCAGCCTGAAAAAAGAAAAAGTTTAAAAAACAAGGGTTTTTTCCCCCCCACATGACATTTCATAATTATTCTAGCTTCACTAATATCCACCAGGGTTATAAGAACACTGCAGGGCAAGGGCACACCCAGCACCAAAATGCAATTGTTTCTTGGGTGGATCCTGGAACATGGGTAATCTTCTACACATGATCCTGCACACAGAGCCTTCACATGGTGCTGAGATGCAGCTACCTGGAGGGGGGTGGGGAGTAGGGGTACAGGACAGTGGTGTACCAGCCACCTACAAGAAGTTGGAACAGGAGTAAAGGAGGAGTCCTGGTATGGACTGAAGCTTCAGGGGAACAGGGAAAAAACCAAAATAAAAATCACCCAATCTAGCATTTGGATGTGGCTTGGACATAGGGTTTTCTAACCTAGCACAGAGAGCAAGAAATTTATGGCAAACACAGGTTGACAATACTCTTACTGTCTTCCAAAGACCCGTCTAGATTATCTCAGGCAGAGGCCCCTAGGGCCCATGAGAGTCTGCATGCCCCCTCTCAGAGCCCTTCTTCGAGACCCCCAGCTCCCCAGCCTTTCCACAGCACCTCTTTCCCAAAATCTACAGGCCTGATCCTGACTCAATCGTAAAGGTTTTGGGGCACAATTCAGAAATCTTATTAGAGCTTTATACACAACACCTTCCTGTCACCAATAAATAGAGAAAGAGAGATCTACAGCAAGGGCAGAACTAGCACAGAGATCCTACAGCAAGAAAGAGCTCAAAATGGCACTCAGAAGCCCAGGCACTGTCGCTCCAAGCCTTTAGGACCTCACTTCCCTCCCATAAGGGATGATTGAATCAAGGAGTTTGAAATGCCATTGCCCCACCCCCCTCCCGCCCCAACGTCCTGACTGCAAACCAATGGAATTAGGTTTCTTTGCTTCCTAGCCCTGGTTGGTGTTTAACTAAACACCTTGCCAAGTGCTGAAAAACACCAGGAAGACAGAGCAGTTCAGAAATTAGGTGACAGGAGGCACCCCCACAGACAGAGAGAGAAATTCAAGCCCTGGGCTCCTGGAAACAGATTTGCAGGTAAATCAGATTAACACTGCATGTTTACACAACTCCAGTGACAGGAGGCTACCTTGGGGAAACTCCGTTCCATAAGATGATCCCTGCCAATCCCCGCTCTCATTTAGCTCACCTTGCACCATCATCGCACCAGGCTTCCAGATCTGGGACCCAGCAGGTCTCTCCAGGATACATTCCTCCACTCCCACCTCTTCCTCCTCCTCATCGTCGTCCACTTTGGTGACAGTGAAGTGAGGCATTTTTGGGGCTAACTTTTCTCCCAGTGCCAACCAGGAAAGGGACTGAAAGCTACAGGAGATCAGGTGACTGGCTTTCTAGAAGAGGCAGGATAGGGTGGAGGACCGGGTGGTGGTGGTGGGGGGAAAACACGCCCTCCCTTGGCGTGTGCATGAGTGAGCAAGTATGTGCATGTCGAACCCTGATACTAAGCGGCTTAACTGCTCCACCTACTGCTGCTTTCACTCTCCTGCTGAACCTAGATAGGCACAGCACAAGAAGTAGCAATCACACCATTTTCTTGCTTGTTGCCAAGATGCAACCAGTTCTGCTGTGGGACACCCAGATAAGTCACATACCACCAGCACAGGAACATGGCTTGCCCAAAGCCAAGATGCAGCCAGCTCTTGGTTGGTTGGGTGGGTGCAATAGATGTTTAAGAGAAACACAGCAACCGAGGGAAAGAAGCTACTTGAAGTGTCAGAGCATGCATTTCAGAGAGGCAGTCAGGACTGGATTCCCTTCCCAGCTAAGGAGTTTCTCTCCATCACTGCCACCTCTCCCCTGTTTTAGGAACAGAATGAGGTGTAGTGTAATTGGCACGGATGCCTCCAGAGCATGGTGGCATCTTCCCTATGTAGTCTCACGTCTTTATAGTATAAAAGAGAAAAGGCTGGAATCCTGTCACAATTATGGTCCCTCATGTTCAAGAAAGCTGAAAAAGGTGCAGAGAATTTCTTGATCATTTTATCACATGCAACTCAAAAGCTTGGCTTGTAATCCAAGAAAACAAGGATGAGAAGAGATACAACTGCTCTCTATAAATTCAGCAGAGGGAAACTAACCAAGGAGGGAGAAGAACGACTTAAAATAAGGACAATCCTGGCACAAGAACAAAGGAACATATACCAGCCATGAAAAAGTTTAGACAGGAAATCAGAAGGTTCCTAAATACCAGCAAAATGAGGGTCTGGAACAGCGTCTCAGCAAAAATGGTAGGGACAAACAAGCTAAGGGTTTTTTTTAAGATGGAGCTTGATCACTTTAATGATGAGGACTACATGACATGGGTACCTGTGACAGCAGGGGACTGAACTCAATGACCCTTCAAGGCCCTCAGTGAGTCTCTTTGAGGCCTATTATATTAAGGTGGTTCCCAACCTTTTTTCTCCACGACCCGCTGCTGGGAGCAGAGTGCAGTGGTGGCCCGGGGGAGCTCCTGGTATGAGCCTCGCTGCATCTTTTCTGTGCGGCGCTGCCAGCATTGTCCCCACGACCCTCATTTGGGTCACCACCTGGGGTTTGAACTGCTGGCCTATACCAATTTAGAAAATAGCTGGATTAGAGACTCCAGGTCAGACTCTCTCACTTACACAAGGCTGAGAGGGAGGCAACAGCCGCTTCCATTAAGAAGCAGCTCCAGGTTTGGGGGCCTATTCAGTTCTATTCTGGGGCCAGAGCACTCCCTTTTTTAGGTCAGACAAGTAAATTAATCCTTTTAAACTACTCTGAGATAGTTTGGGGCAAAGGGATTAGAACAGGACTACAGATTTCTCTTTACAAGCAGTGTTTCGCTTTACTCTGGCCACCAAGCCACCCATTGGACCGTATGTATTCAAGGGAAATAAAAGGGGCTTCAGGCCACAATTCAGGCCCATCAGCAACAACTAGCAAAGGGAAGGATTCTAGGGCTGTAATTGTAGTAGAGGGTCTATCAGACAGGATAGTGAGGCACTCCAGAGATGGGAAAAGTCCTGCAGATGTCCTTTAAATCGCAAAGTCCACCTGTTTTGTCATTCTTAGCTTTTTTGGTTCTTAGAAACATAAAGGGCCATACTAGGTCAAGACCAGTGGTCCATCTAGCCTAGTATCCTTGTCTCTGACAGTGGTCAAAGTGGATGCTTTAGAGGGAGGGCACTGAACTGGGTAGATATATACTGAACCAGGTAGAGTGATCCATCTCCTATTCACTACCCTCCCTGGCATTCATCACTATTAGTTCAGAGATGCCAAAGGATAAATACATCTTTACCTGTTCTGTTTAATAGCTATTAATAGATCTATCACCCATGAATCTGCCTAGTACCTTTTTTGAACCTGGCTATTCTAGCTGCTTCTCCTATAGTAGCAACTTCCACAGGTTAACTACACATTGCATAAAAACTTCAGTGGGTACCTCCTAGTATTCTGTGACTTGGCAAATAGCAGTTCCCTATTCACTTTGTCCACACCCTTCCTGATTTTATAGGCCTCTATCACATCCCTCCTCAGTCTTCTCCTTTTCAAACTTAAGAGTCCTAGCCTTTTTAGTTTCTCCTGGCATGACAGCTGCTCCATCCCTCTGGTCATTTTGGTAGTCCATCTCTGTACCTTTTCTAATTGCATCCTTTTTTGAGATGTGGGGACTAAAACTACACAGTATATAAGATGTGGGAACAACCTAGATTCATATAGTGGCATGATGCTGTTTTTACTGCCTTTCTTAATGATGCCCAACATTTTGCTGGGGGTTTTTTGTTGCTCCTACATTTTGAGCTGATGTTTTAGAGACTCTAAGGGCTGTTCCCTGAATTTTAAGAGCTTGTTCAGAATATGTGTATGTATAATTGAGGTTATTTTTCATCAGGTGCCTTACCTTACTCTTGTGGACACTGATGCTCACTTGCCATTTTCTGCCCACTCAGCTTGCTGAGATCTTTCTGCAGCTTCTCTCCATCAATTCGGGATTTGACTACATTGAATAATTTAGTATCACTTATAAACTTGTCTTCATTGCGCACACCTATTTCTAGGTCATTGATGAAAATGTTAAGCAAAACCAGACCTAGCAGAGATCCCTGCAGAACCTCAGTTCCATCCTGAATAGTGGCCATTTACCCCCACCCCTTGCTATCTTTCCCTCCAATTCCATGGTAACTCTTTTTTTTTTTTTTTTTAAAGCTTTTGGTGAGGGACCTTGCCAAAAGCTTTTTGAAAATCCAAACGTATTATGTCAACTGGATCCCTCTCGTCTACATGCTTTTTAACACCCTCAAATAACTTCACCCGATTGGTAAGGCAGGAGTTCCCTTTACAAAAGCTATGCTGACTCTTCCTCAGCAGATCATATTTGTCCACATGACTGCTGATTTTATTCTTCATTATAGATTCTACCAATCTGCCAGGAATGGAAGCGAGACTCATTAGTCTGTAGCTCCCACAGTCACCCTTGGAGCCTTTTTTGAAGATAGCTATTATGGTGGCAACCTGCCAGTCCTCTGGCACAGAGGTCATTTATAATGATAGTTTACATACTATTGCCAAGAGTTCTGCAATTTCACCTTTAAGTTAACTCAGAACTCAAGTAAATGCTAGCTGGTCCTGGCAACTCATGAGGATTTATAAATTTGTTCTAAAATTTCTTCTGTTGTCAGTTCAATGTGATCTGCTCTTCAGATCTATCTGCTAGGAAGGACTGACTTGGTGTGGGAATTCCCCCAGTATTTTCTGCAGTAAGAACCAATGCAAAGTATTCATTTAGCTTCTCTGCTATGGCCCTATCATCTCCAGGAGATCCTTAACACCTTGGTCATTGAAGATCCCAACAATTCTCCTGCTAGCTTCCTGCTTCTGTTCTATTTAAAACTATTTTTTATGATTAAATGTAGCATCTTTTGCATGGCAGCCTTCAATTCTTTTGTTGGCCTGCCTTATTTTGCTTATACATTTGACCTGCCAGAGTTTGTCAGCTTTCCCATTTTTTTTCATTTGGACATGCTTTCTAATTTTTGAAGGGTTTTCCCTCCATTGATCTCTGCCCCAACCGTATGCAGGGCTGTAGTGTCCTACAGAAAGCAGAAGCAGCAAAAGTCAACCTGTCACATGTCAACTCCCCCATCTCATTAAAAAATTAGGAGATTGTGGTGTCAATGCCTATACAGTCAGATGGGTCGCCAATTGGCTGGAGGGCCACACCCAGAGAGTGGTGGTGGACAGGTCATTTTTGACTTGGAGGGATGTGGGCAGTGGGGTCCCCCAGGGCTCAGTCCTCGGGCCCATACTGTTCAACATCTTCATTAGCAACTTGGACGAGGGGGTGAAAAGCACCTTGTTCAAGTTTGCGGATGACACTAAGATGTGGGGAGAAGTGGGCACACTAGAAGGGAGGGACAGGGTGCAACTGGATCTGGACAGGTTACAGAGGTGGGCGGATGAGAATAAGATGGGACTCAACACTGTCAAGTGCAGGGTACTGCACCTACGGAGAAAGAACCAGCAGCATACCTACAGGCTGGTGAACTCGTTTCTCATCAGCAGAGAGGCAGAAGAGGATGTTGGAGTCGTTATAGACTCCAAGATGAACATTGGTCACCAATGTGGGGACGCAGTCAGGAAGGCTAACCGCACCTTGCCATGCATCCATAGATGCATCATGAGCAGGTCCAGGGAGGTGATCCTCCCCCTCTTTGCGACACTGGTCAGGCCGCAGTTGGAGTACTGCGTCCAGTTCTGGGCGCCGCACTTCAGGAGGGATGTGGACAACTTGGAGAGGGTCCAGAGGAGGGCCACTCGCGTGATCAGGGGGCAGCAGGGCAGGCCCTATGAGGAGAGGCTACAAGACCTGAACCTGTTCAGCTTCCACAAGAGAAGGCTGAGAGGAGATCTGGTCTCCATCTACAAACTGGCCAACGGGGACCAGCAGGCAATGGGAGAGTCCCTGTTTCCCCGAGCACTACTGAGAGTAACAAGGAATAATGGCTATAAGTTGACGGAGAGTGGATTCAGGCTAGACATCAGGAGGTGCTACTTCACAGTCAGGGCAGCTACGATCCGGAACCAATTTCCAAGGGAAGTGGTGCTCGTTCCTACTCTGGGGGTCTTCAAAAGGAGGCTAGATAGACACCTAGCTGGGGTCATTTGACCCCAGCATTCTTTCCTGCCCATGGCAGGGGGTTGGACTTGATGATCTGCTCAGGTCCCTTCCGACCCCATCAACTATGAAACTACACTGGGGCACAGAACTGGAGTTATGATCACCACTGTGGCGACATTCATATAGGGCTCTTCCTAGAGTTACAGCTAGAATCTAATCCGTATTAGCCAGGTGGAAGATCACATAATCTACCAACAGTGATAATTTTATGGACAGACTTCGATCTCAATAATCCCATCCTAGGTAGGAATCCAGGCTCACCCACCAACTGCAAAAGAGGGGAAACAGGTAGTGTTGTAAGCAAGTCAGGGTGACCTAACTCCATTCTGTTCACAACCTGGAAAGGATAAACTCAACTAGTTTGGGTGGATAAGCCAGCGTATGGGCAATGCTCCCTATAACCAAGTCCAAATGCCAACTGGGTAAGAGCTCCCACAAAAGGGACAAATCTATCACCCAGCATCAAGGGAATTTGGCAAGGCACTCACAATGAGAAGGCTTGTTACTCTCTTAGCTCCAGCCATAGGAGGAGCAAGGAATAAAAGTATAGATGAGGGAAACAAATGGATATTCATTATGGGATCAAAGTGAGTATTATGGAATGGGACAGAAAAAAAAATGAGGATAGATGAGACAGCTCAGCACTGAAGGAAGCACACACCAGGGTCTGGGGCCTCATCTTAGGCTTAACTCAGTTCTCCTTGCACAGAATTGCATGGATATGTGGATACATTTAGGATCATGTAGGCCTTTGGTATGTGTCTGTTTGCAAGCAGGTTTTAAAAAAAGCAAGCCTCCCAAGGCAGCCTCACATACATGTTTAGGAAAGTAGGAGCTTGCCTCAAATGTCTGAATCTAAGGCACAGGAATATCACTTCTCCCCCTTTCTCTTCTGCTCTGCAAAAATAAATGGTAGCTGAAAATGCACAACTGCCATACTGAGAGAGACAAATACAAGGGATTTCAATAGAAGTACAAGGGATATAATGTCTCTGAAGTACAGACTGCGTATGTGATCTGGTCTCCCTTCAGGGCATGCATATTCACACATGCATCTTCTCCAGTTCCCACAGCAGCAGCTTTGTTGCATCACAAGGCACTGATGACAACTAAAAGGATCCTTGTGAAGAACATGGTTGCCACAACTTCCAGTTTGCTGAATTTGAAAGTTGGGGATAATGTACTGATGCTGCTTAAAGTCTTTAAGGCCAGAAGGAACCACAAGATCTCCTAGTCTGATTGCCTCTAAAACAGAAGTCATCATGTTTCACCCCTATGCCAAGTCTACAGATTTAGAAAGACACTCACCTCTACTCAGGAGACTACAGTGTGTGCTCCAGACAAAGAATAGTGCCACCAATTCCAAAGCCCCTTTGAGAAGGCTGGAAATTAATCAGGGGAGATATGGAAGATAATCTTGGCAGAAGCGATTCACACCCTAGACTGCAAGGAAAGCTAAATACCTTTCCCAAAATGTTTTTCAATCTGCCATGGGGGAAAAAAAAAAAAGACTCCTTTCCACCCCAAAATGTGTCCCTGAGCAAGACAGCAAAGATAGGCATCACAGAACGTATTCTCTCCACCGCCTCAGCCCAATATCCCACATCCTACTGTAGCAGATCTACCTTTCCCTGAAGCAGTGGAAAGAAGGACATCCCCCCTCCAGAATTCAGAAGACCTCTATGCATGGTTGTGCATCAGGGGAAACAAATCCTTCATGATTCCTGCAGATGACTGGCCGAAGCCCCAATGCATGAGATAAGATTACAGGCACTATCTTAATGTATAACTGTGAGTGTTACAAGCACTGCAAATGTGCATCCCCACCTCTATGTGCATGGGGTGGGGGGACAGAATTAAGAAACCCACACAGGACAATCACTTAAAAAAGAGAATGCATTTGCACCCATGATGAGCAGATTGAGTTGGAGAATAACAACATCCACAAACCAATTAACTGTCCCTTCCTAACCCAAGGACAATCACCTTAGGCCCTTGATCACAAACATTGCAGAAAACTGTGACAAAGCTTTCAAAACAGGAAGTGGTGTGGTTAGACAGAGACAAGCAGACTGCATCAGGCTGAAGATCAGACTTTTGTAATGAGGCAGCCTCAGCAAAAAGCCGAGGGGGGGGGGGGGAGGAAGGGATGACAAGACAATAGGGCAAGGGAATGTAATACGTAAAAGCACAAAGGGCAACTTCTGCTCTCAGCCCAGCTGAACACTGAAAGGACACAGGCCTGACCACATTAGCCAATACCCTCCCTTCAAGTATACTGTGCAGCATTCAAAAGCTTGTCTAAGTCTACCCCAACCATGGAGTTGGTGCAATAATCAATATCCCCCACAAAAATCCCTGCCTCTCACATTTCCTAGTCACTAAGATGCCATTAGTCTGAACACAGGACTTCTCCTTTTGTGAGTTGATGACTCCAATTCAGTCCAGAAGTGGAAAACAAGAGCTAGTTCAAAAAGATGACAAATGAGGGGGCAGGGAAAGTATTGATTTGGATTGGGATATGGAACTTTCCCCTTTATGGGATGCTGGCTCCAACCTGGTCCCTGGGAAGTGAAAGTTACTGGTTCATAAGGCAAAAAATCATTTACAAAGTTCTTCTACTCTGGGAGAACTGACTGCAGCCCAACAGCAGAACTGGCTTGCTCAAGGAGAATAAGAAACAGCAAAAGACAGCTCAGTGTTACCATTGTCTCAGTCAGAGATGACCCTAGTGTTCCCTCTGTGGCACAAGGAAAAATGTGTAAATGAGGACCCAAATGCTTGTGACCACTGTAGAAGACCTCCTGACACTTCGGCCAGAGTGCCCCAGGTCTAAAGACCCACCTCTGCTTCCCCTAAATCCCACTTTACAGTTTCAATGCAACACAGAGTTCTCCTTTGCTTTCTTTCAGGTTTGCACCGGACAGGGCAGTAGCAGGTCAGCTTGGGTGCTAGACACAGCATAACCATGTCAGTGTGATGATCCATATCCCTGGTAGATGTACCCAAGGTAATGTGACTGGTAGACCAGTTGCCCTGCCTCATTCCTGATTTCCACATTTTGGAACTACCCGCATATAATGCTGCTGTTACGCTGCTGGCCCACCTAAGAAGACAGATGCATTTCATTGTACATATTCTTTAACACCAAAAAGAGGCACTCATCTACCTGCAGTATCATTATGGCAGCCACAGTGCCTAATTAAGAGACTCAGGATTAATAGCTAAAAAAAACCCCAACTCATAACTTTTATCTAAAAATCCCAATAGAAGCCATGACTCTTAGCAGCCAGTTATGGCTAGATTTTCAATAAAAAGGAAGTCAACACAGTTACAGGAAACGAGATTCCCCTAAGTCATTTCCCCCGGGCTTTATACAGCATTTCCCAATATAGGAAAAGAGTCTGAAGAAAAGCAGAACCAAGTTTAGCTGTTCAGAGTCAACACCACAAATGCACTGAAAATGCAGACTTCACATGGCTATTTCTATCTTCAAGCAGGGCGTCACCTCACTAATAAAACTGAAAAGCTCTAAGTGGGCACCCATTCCCAGGAAACACAAACACAGTGCCAGCCTGGCCTTTAATGCAAGTATTTTGCTCTTCCATGATATTCCAGGAGTTTCCATGTGGCCAGAAGATCTGGTGAGATGCCACTACCTATGGAGAACAGTCATAGCAACATACCATCCACCCTAAATGTGATCAACTCTAAAGCAGCCATCAGTTCAAATGGATACAACCCCAAAGCTCTGAAAGAGCTCACTGCATTTCCAACATACCAAGAAGTGGCCCTAGTGTAGCTGGAAGAGGTCTGCTATTTCCAAAGGGCCCACAAAATAACTAGCAAATGGATGTACTAAAGGTGGAGCTGTTGATCAATCTCCACTGCTATCATAAAACACATGCCTCCACTTCCAATGTATGCACAAACTGAGGTGGACAGATTCTACATCCCCACAGAACATCCTCCTTTACTGCTAATTAATACAGAAGCAGTCTCCCTCTAACGTCCAACAGAAGCCCAAGCCAACCCAGAAGCATTAATACCATCCATAACTTTCAGTCCCCTCATTCGCATACATCAACATCTACATCCTTCTTACCTTCTGTCACATCACGAGGGTTGGATATCTTATCACTAGCTGGATCAGCTGCTACCGTAGCCAGTGATGTAGTCGCTACAGAGAAGTCACTCATGCCCTCACTCCGGGTTGTCTCAGGAACACTCTCCCGGGAGCTGAAGCGAACCCGGGAGCTAGAGCGGGAGCTGAGGTCAGGGCTGGTATCAGAGAGGCCTGGGATGTCATCGATTTTCGTAGGGGTCACCATGAACCGGACAGAAGCCATTGTGTAGCTACTGTGTTGCTGTTGTTGGGAGGGTGGTGGAACAATCTAATACATTCCTGGAAATGTTAAAATTATGATCATCCAGAAATCTTAATAAATAAAAAAGAAGTGATAATTTAAGAAGGTAGCAAAATGAACTGCATAACAAGAAGTTCCACCATACAGCAAATGCATGTCTACCATGGATCTCCTGTGATCTGCTACTATGTGGTGTCCAGACACCTCTTGATTATCAAGTGAATTTTCCATGGGTGTGGCTAAGAAGGGAGTGCAGGGCTTGACCCATGGTTTACCCAGTAAATCAATCAACAGCTATCTGATTCACTCAGTGAGCTGTTTGTCAGAGTTCCTGATTTGAAACTGTTTGCACAGATAATCCGTTACTATTACTACTCTGCAGACTTCCAGTGCCAAAACAGGCAAGAAGAAACTTTCACGTCCTGATGCAAATAATTATTTTTTGGGTAAATATCCAAAAAGGGATTTGGTTTGAAGAGGGGTCCATTGGTTAGAAACATGTGAAAGTGCAAAAAAAGACAAGAGGTTTCACCAAGTCCTGGTGCAAAATGTGCGAAGAGACCAAGCAAACCAAGTGATCCGAGCACGAGGAGGAGAATCACTGACCGATTTCTGGTGTGGCGAGCAAGGACAGCGAGTACGCCAGCAGGTCCCAAAGAGCACTCTGTGCTAATACACCTTGCACTTTGGATGCACCAAAAAAGTGTGCTGGAAGGTTGAATATCCCAAGTCCTGGAGTAGGACTGCCACCATCCCTCAGGGCTCTGGCAGCTGAATATCCTCCCGCCGGGCAAAAACTCTTCCACGCAATGCCCACGAGGTCCCCGTGACTCAACGATGCTCCAGTTCCACCAGCTCCCAAGGTTAACACAGCTGGATTTTCCCTAGGGTCATGGGACAAGAAGGTTGCTATTAAAGAGCGCTCGGTCCAAGGAGACACCAGACAAGGCCTCACCCACACTAGCCCACAGTATTGGGATGTGCACGCCCCCTCCAAGCTCAGTGCCATTGCTACAGCAAACTGGGGCAGCCCAAGGATCGCCAAGCCAAGCCAAGCCAAACCAAACCAAGCAAGGGTCAAGGTGGCAGGGCAGGGGGGTGGGGCAGCATTAAGCCTGGGGCCAACACTGCCCTGCCATGCGGACCTGCTGCAGGGGCCAGACAGTGGTGGCAAGGGGATCCATGGCAGCACATGGCCTTGCAAGGGATGCCGCAGCTGCTGCTCTGTAATGGGGAGAGACAGGCACCTGCCATTGAGACGGGGCGACAAGTTGCGCATGCGCAGCCTGCCACTAAATTAGGGGAACGGGAGGGGGTGAGAACGCTCAGCTGCGCATGCGCACCAACCCTGTACCCGTGAATAGGGCCCCCCAAAAAAGGCGGGAAAGGCTGTTAGGGGCCGCGGTCGTTTACCTTGGACCGGCGTCTGCTCCCGGAGGCCGCGCCCGGGGAGGAGGGAGAAGAAGAGGCTGCCAGGTGCAAGGGCTCTGGGGCTGGAAGAGTCGCACTTCACCCTCCCGCCCGCCACGGCGCATGCGCACGCGCAGGCACCGGCTCGGCGGGGCGGGGCGGGGCAGGCCGCGGGGGCCGCTGGGAGTTGTAGTTCGTGACCGGAAGGACTCATGATGTCTTCTAGCCTCCCATTGAGGTCAGCCTCAGCAGGAAGAGCGATGACGTAGAGGAGTGGGGAGCAATGAGGGATAGGGGCGCAGCTCAGCGCCCTTCCCTTCATGATCCCGGGGCAGAAGGCTGTGTGTGGCACCTGGCCAAGGCCCTGGGGCCTCCGTGTCAGACCAGTGGTCCTGTGTCCTGCAGAGCTTGGCTGTCCCTGCTCTGTGTCCACCTGCTCTGACAAAGACCAAAGGCCAAAGGCTCTGACAAAGAGTCCTGGGACTCTTCTGAGGCGACAGCTGATATTTGCACTTGCAAACCAGGCACCTGCCTGTCCGCCTCCCTGGGCCCGGCTGAGTCCTGGGTGCTGGTGCCTGCGCAGCAGGCCCAGGATTTCTCAGTGGTTCGGGTTAATGAACATCCCCATCTTTGTGGCCTCTCTGTATAAATTATGACACTAGTGACTCCCTCTTTGGCACAGATCTGACAGTGCTGGGCTCTTTAAGAGGCCTCTGGGTGGTAGGCACAGCCCAAACTTTCAGTGACCTTTATCCATCACATACTTCAGTGAAAGTATGCTGAACTCTCTGCTGTCTCTGAAATGAGTAGAGCTGATTTGCAGCTAAAAGGAAAAGATAGAAGTGGGAAGAAGGATTATAATTGCATTCCAAGCTGTGGTAGGGAAGCAGTATCTAGTTAGTAGTTACTGCTGGGGTCCAGAAGTCATGACTCCTAGGCTGCAGCCCATGCTGTGGGATGAGCCTCTGACGTCAGGGCAGGGACCTGGGAGGGCACACCTAGATTTTATGGCTGGCTCTAGCAGGGGAGTAATATCTAGTGGTTAAAGCAGCAACAGGACAGCTGACTGGGTTCTGTTCCAAACTCTGCCCATACAACATTCTTTCATCAGCCACAAATGAATGGACATTGATTCAGTAAACTCCGATTTAATCTCTCTCAGTGCTGCATAAAATGGCCTTTTCAGCCATTTCTAATCCCAGGTTAAAGGGAAAACGCGGAAATAAAAACCAACCTACGTGTTATAGCAATGAGTACAGAAGCCTCAAGTGCTGGCAGTCCCAAATAGGTCACAGCAAACAGAGGTGTTAACAAGGCAGCCCTGCACTTTTGTTGGAGAGCCCCGAGGCCCCAAACTGCCCAGCGCTGGGTCTCATGACATTCCTTCTCCGGGTAGACTGATCCCAAAAGCAGTCCAGTCTGAATCAGTGATTAGTATGTGAGAAACAGGATAGTTTTAAGTGTGTTGAGATAGCTATGCAAAAGACAGGGATTTCTTAAGGTGAGATCTTTAATTGGTCCAATAAAAGATCTCACCCTAAGAAATCCTTGCCTTTCGCATAATTTCTGGACCATCACAGCTACATCACTCTTACACTTGAGATATCTAGGCAGGTGATAACACCAAGTGATGACTCCAGGTAAGAACAGCAGTCACAGGTCAGGACTCAGAGCTTCCTTGCTCCCTACGTGATTGGCCAAGACAGAGTTATCGCAGAGAAATGGGCAGGAATACAGAAATTTGAATCTGAGCTGTATAAAACTCCTCCACACAAAGGCATTTGTGTGGGAAACTGGAACTTGCTTCAACTATAAGGATGGATTCTGAGGGCCCTCAGAGCTCGCTGCTTAGTACTGAGTATATCTATGTATTTTCTGCTGCATATAGCCACTATTAGTAATTTTGATAGGTTGATAATATCCCAATAAACTGGTGCATCATTCAAAGGAACTTGCTTTGGGTTGTCTTATATTTCTCTGGATAAACAAGAGCCCCCAGAGTTATCATGGGTGTGACACCTTGGGCACCAGCAACGCACAAGTCAAAGACAGCGGCTAGGCTGCTGGTGGCATGGCGGGCCAGCATCTGTGGTAAGTATTATTTCTGCACTCCTTAAGTGGGTGCTTTAGTTACACTACTGATGCCAGTCCTGAATGCCAAGCTAAGCAGCTGAGTGGTGCAGTGCTGGGATACTAGCATTCAGTATCTTTCCCTCTCAAATTGAGCAGCAGAGACTCAAGCTTATTCTCTTCCATCAAGCTTGCAGTCTCCTCTCTTTCACTTTGTAGAATCTTCCCCACCTTTCCTGCCATGCGGCCCAACCACCTGATCCCATATCAGACCCTGAATGCAGCTTTCCCCCACATCTAATAAAGGCCATCTCACATTTCTAATATGATGAATATGCTTCCCTACTAAAACAATGAAAGCTTAGTCAGAAACCTTCCCTTGTTATGCTTAAGTTCCTAACACAACATGAACATCTGCACAGCATGAAACAAATGAGTACAGCTTCACCACTACTAGAGGGTTAAAAGCTCAGCAGGGAAGGAGAGTCTGGGCTAAGGGTAGAAATAAACATCAGATAATTTATTGGCAATCAAAAGACAAACCATGTTTTCAACTACAGTGATTAACTCTGGCTTGATCAAAAGGGGAATCAAAGCAGTTTTTCCACAGACAAGAGGAGAATGGGGAAAGGTTTTAGGATGTGTTTAGGATCAGCAGTCAGATCACAAGGAGAGGGATAAACAAAGGAGTGGAAGATGAGTTGGTGCAGAGGGAGCCACTGAGCCAGCTTCAGCTGAGCAGGACTGTCCCATTTCAGGGCAGTCAGGGGCACGTTTCTGTGCTTCCAGCTGGGAAAAGGCCTGCCCTCACATAATGGGCCGCGGCTGCTGTGTCATGAGGACGCCAAAGCGCTTCTTGATGGTGACCCGGTGGCGGGAGTATTTGTCATCTGGGGAGAAGCGGGCAGGATGTGCAGAGGAAGTCACTTGGCCAGAGGGGCTTACTTTCTACAGGGAAGGAAATGGAAAGAGATGATATCATACCAGGTCACGGCAACTGGGTCCTAAAATACAAATACCCAAGTCTGGCCACCCTGACGTCCCCACCCCCCACGGCTCCACTTTTGTGCTTCACTCACTGCCACCTCCTCTCCCAGCTCTGAGCCTCCACC
Source organism: Alligator mississippiensis (assembly GCF_030867095.1). Lineage (NCBI taxonomy): Eukaryota > Metazoa > Chordata > Crocodylia > Alligatoridae > Alligator > Alligator mississippiensis. The sequence goes on along the minus strand of NC_081830.1, from coordinate 36,385,898 downwards.
CAGGTGGCGAGGGCATGTCACTCAACCCCCAACTCGCTGCCCCCCCAAGCCCTGAGCTCCACGGGCACAACTCTGCCATGACTACTCAATCCTGACCCCCAGGTCCCACCCCAGCCCTGGGGCACAACCCCCCTGCCCCACCTGCCCTGGGCTGTCCCACTGCCTGCCTCCCCCGACCAGGGGGATGCAAACCTGCACCCAGGGGCAGAGCGACACACGGCCCCGGCTGCACAGGACGTGCGCGGGAGGCTGGAAGAGATCTTGGGGCAGATAAGGGAAGGCGAGAAAGGTCCCGGGGCTGCGGCAGGGGCTCACCTTGAGGGTGTACACCCGGTCCCCCTGCTCGTTGAGATAGTACTGCAGGAACATGGCTCCGGCTCCGACCCGGCCCCAGATCGCAGCCGCACACGTGCTCCCAGCGCGCCCGCTCCCGCGACTGCCAGCGGGGACCGCCCCGGCGCACGGGGGGGGCGGGAGCTGCGGCCGCCTCTCCTTCCCCTCCCCGGGCACTCTGGGACTTGTAGGAGACGCCGGTCCCGGGCAGCCCGCCCAGCGCCCCGTTTCTGCCTCAGCCTCTGGAAATACGTTGTGCTTGGCCAGGAAATGAACACGCCAAACCAAGCTGCAGGTCCTCCAAACGCGGGACTTGATCTGCTTGCCGAGGGTTTCTCCAGGGCCTGAGGTCTTGGTTGTAGCCGTGTTGGTCTAAGGAGCTAGGCGGGTCCTGCCCTTTGTCTTCCAAATTTCCAGCTCTTTCCTTTTGTACAGACAGCCTCTTTTCTGCCTTGTATGACTGCAGTCTCCCTTATTCCCCTTTGGCTCCTTTACTATTGCTTCCATCCAGGAAGAGCACACACCAACTGCAGATGCTTCCTCAGCCTGGCCAAGGGTAAACCTGAAAGCTTGCAAAGAAGAATTTTTCCAGTCAGTGGTGACAGACAGGTAGAGGGTGCATGGGGGTGCACGTGCCCCCCCGAGAGCGCAGGTGCACCCTCTGACAGGCTGTGCTCACCACTTCAGTGATGGGTGTGGGGGCAGGCCGGAGAGCAGGTACCCCCCTGAAAGCACCAGCCAATTGCTGCAGGCTGCAGCACAGCGATCGGCCATCACAGGAACGGCTCCGGGGGCCCCCCCGGTAGCGAGATCACCTTTGTGGAGGGGGGACTCCTCCCCCACCCCAAGTTGGTAGGACTGGTCGTAGGGTGGGGCACGTGCCCCCCCTCCACAAAGGTGGCACCAGTCGCCCATGTCTCCAACTATTTGAGCTGGTCTAATAAAAGATATCAGATTTACCCAAAGAACCTTGTCTGCCTGCGTCCTTAGACCAACATGGCTACAACCTACACCCCCTTACTCACCTTTGCCCCCCTCCCCCCACCCTTCCCTGCTTTACCTTTTATTTTCCTGATTTCTACCTATTTACGTTCTCACTGACATCCCGCCACACTTCTAGCTTCTCTCATTTCTTGGAGTCTCAGAACAGCAGAGACTTCCTATGCCTGAAGAAGGGTGATTGCACCTGAAAGCTTGCAATGAACTTTTCCCCAACTACTCAGTTGGTGTAATAAAAGATATCAAATCTACCCAAAGAGCCTTGCCTGTTCAAGGACCTGGGCAGGCAAGGTTCTTTGGGTCAATGTGATGTCTTTTATTAGATAAAAGACTGAGTAGTTAGAAAAAAGTTCTTTGCAAGCTTCTGGGCGCAATCACCCTTCTTCAGGCATAGGGAGACTCAGCTGTTGTTCTGAGATCTCTAAGGAATGAAAAAAGCTAAAAGTGCAACAGGAGGTCAGTGAGAATATAAATTAGATGTCGCTGTTGAGGTTAGCTTCTTTTTTCTTCATGTTGTGAAGTTTCCAGTTCAAATGGCAAAATTCGATATCTTCCATGTGCAGTTTCATCTCCTAAAATGCATGCGCTCTGGCTCCACACTTTGCTCTCTAGTCCGGAAACCTGAGGCTTTTTCCTCATGTTGACTCCCTAAATGCTCCAGGACTTTCAATGGCTCAGCTGTGCCCCTGCAGTCTGAGAATTGCAGCCTCTCAAGTCCCCCGTGTACCCTAGGGCATGTAGGTTCTTGTTCAACGTTGGATGGCAGCTGTAGATTCTGCTACCCACCTGTTTTGGGAGTTGTTTTCAGGCCATGATTCATTCTTGGAGGGGACAAAGCCATGTGAATAAGCCTGCTTTTTACAATTCCCTAATACAGTTGTAAATCTCTAATACCCTAGTGCAACACAGGAGTTGTAGCCTCCTAAACCCTGGTTGCCTGCCAGTAATGATTTTGATACTGCCATTTCCATTCAGCCATTTTGCTTTAGCGTACCCTAAATTGAACCATTGAATGCAATTTGGGGAGCATCTTGGTTATTCCTACATTGTTCCTAAAAACCCTGGAGTGAGGGACTGAGAGTTCTTTGTGTATGGGGAGTGCAAAGCTGGTTAGCGGTGAGGAGCCCTGGCACACCTGGGAATGTGTGAAGCCCATGCCTGGAAGGGCAGAGGGCCTCCAGGATGGGACTGGGGCATCTACAGAGCTTGGAGAGGAGGGAAGAACTGCGATTAGTCTCTGACTGCGCACACCACGCCCGACTCAGAACCCGCATACCCCCAGATTCCAGATTTGTTTTGATTCAACCTTCCTGCTGGGACCTGGGATACCAACCTGGGATAGCCTTGATCCTTCTCAGACTTACTCCTTAGCTGGTGCCCCTGACGCCCCTGTACACTCCACCATGTCATCCCCCCCTGCACACAAAGGACCTGCATTCCCTGCCCACCTTTGCGTGGTTCTCAACACCCACTCTCGTTCCACACCCAGCTCAGAACCCCTGAGGCCTCCAGGTTCCGGATTTGTTTTGATTCAACCTTATTGCTGGGACACCAACCTGGGACAGCCTTGATCTTTCCCAGACTTGCTCTTGAGCTGGTGCAGCTGACACTCCTGCACACCCTATCCTGCCATCCCCCCTAAAAGACGGAGGAGAGAAAGGAGCCCCATTTCTTCCCCATCTTTCTCTGATTCTCAATACCCATGCACTTTCAGCTATGAGCTCCCAATCCCAACAGCCTCCCCCACCATCCCCAATCCTGCTTCCTGCCTTCCCTGGCACTGCTCTGCTCCTGACCTCACCAGATGCTCCCAATGGCAAATTGATTGTCAAATTGAAGGAGGAGGGGACCCAGGAGGCCCCCTGTGGGCAGACTATCATCCTTACAGCGGCTCCTGCAGATTGGGTCCCCCCACGGCAGGATGGGACCCCTATTCGACTTCAATTTGGAGCTGGGATCAGGACCATTCTGCTGACAAAAGCTGGGGAGGAGCCCAGAGTGAGGAAAACGGGGGAGTCGGAAGGTGCCCCAACGCAGCCACTTCCTCCCAGTGACTCCTCCTCAGCCTGCACTTCCAAAGGGGTCTATGAGAACTTTCGGCGCTGGCAGCACTACAAAGCCTTGGCAAGGCAACATTTCCCAAACACACCCGATGCAGAAGCACTGGCCTGTTTCTTCATGTGAGAGATGGAGGGAGACCAGGGCTGGGAAAGCAGAGGGCCTGTGGGTTAAGATTGAGGGGCACTGGCAAAGCTGTTTGCCTTAAAGGAGCTTGCAAGGGGTTTGTGTTTCAGGATGAGGGGCATTCTCTGGCATTAACCCTCTTCCTCCCTCTTCAGCCCCGTCCTGCGCTCCCTGACTCGCCTGCGCCCTGACATGACTCTGGAGGAGGGCGTGCCACGTGCTGTGCAAGAGTGGGAGCACAGCAGCAACTTTGAGCGCATGATCTTCTATGAGATGGCTGAGAAGTTAGTGGGGCTCTTCTAGAGTCTGTCCCAGGTTTCCTGCTTCTGGCACCTTGGGGCAGAGGGACTCAGACAATGCCACCCTTTTTAGACTCTGTCTCTCTTCCTCAGGTTTATGGAGTTTGAGGCAGAAGAGGAGCTACAGATCCAAAAGATGAAGCTCCTGAGTAACTCCCAGTTCCAGGCCCCCCCTGCTGAGCCCATCATGCCCCTTGCAGTCCCTGCCTCTGGTACCAACCAACAAGGTATTCTGCCCTCCCAGCCCACCAGTACAGACATGGAAACCTGTCCCTTACCACCAGTAAGGGAGCCAGTGGGCAGAGCCATTATCTCTCTGATGGATTTGGTCCCCTCTCCTTTTGCTAGTATTTTGCAAGATTCATTATTATTGTACAGACATAGAACTTTTGCACATTTTTGCACAGACCTTGTACATTTTTACAGGGGTGGGGGTGTTGGCATGAATTCACAGCTTTGTATATCTTTTACGTCAAGGCTTCTCAACCCTGCTGAACTCAAGTCACCCCTCACTGGACTCGATGCACCCTTCTATAACTTTTTTGAAGTTTGGCTATGGAAATGGCTGGATAGAGAGGCAGACTGATGGGTAGTTAGAGCGGATGAGGTGGGGATGAAAATGAAGTAGATGAAATTAAGAAGGGAGAGGATAAAGTAACAGATAGCGGATGGAGGAATGAAGGACAAGACAGAGAGGAGGGATTGATAGGGGAGGAAGGGAGGGAGGCAGAGATAGAAGAGATGGAAAGATGGCTGAAATGATTTGAGGGTTAAATGGTGGATGAATAAAGGAAGGGATGGATTAAGGGATGAGTACCTGGTATGATGGAGGGGCTGCTGGGGAATGGAAGAAAGAAATGAAGCTGGGGGGGGTGGGGGTTGATATTGGTTATGACAATCAAATGGACTGAATGGAGTTTTTGTGGGGACTGAGTAGATGGTCTTCAGGAGTGCTAGATGCTGCACACCAACAGGGTTCTGCATATATCACCTCCTTTTCTCACACAGTCTATATCCCCAAGAAGGCAATGTCCAAAGGTAGCCAACCCCGGCGTCGGCAGCGTCACCCGCCCAGCACCCCAGCCCTGGGTGTGCCACGGGAGATTCCAGCTGAAGCTGTGAAGCAGTATGATGACATCATGGAGGGACTACACACCAGCTGGGAAGAAAAGGAGGAGGGAAATTCTGGGAGTGATGGGGACCCTCAGAGCCAGGGCCAAGGGGAACTACCTGATCCTGCACTGCTGCAGTACATTGAGCAGTTGTGTGATGATGAGAGCTTTGTCTGCAAGGTGAGTCCTGCCAACCAGGGGGGTGGGGGATTGGGGGGAGGGGGTCCAGATCTTGTCCTCGGGGACACAACCAGCTCCTAATCTCCAGGGTAAGAGATCAGAGAAGTAGGTAGAACCTAGGCATCTGGGACAGTCTTGCAGGACTCTCATCTATAGAGGTCCACATAACTTTAAGGGGGAAGGACAGAAGAGAAGTAAAACCCAGGTGTCAGGGATGGCACTGCTGGGTATTCTACCCTAAGGAATCTCAGTTCCTGCAGTTCTCAGGAAGGCATGACTAAAGCAGAGAATGAGGACAGCAGTAGGGTGTTTGCCCCTTAGGGGGTCCTGCTGCTCCCATTCTTCCATGGGAAGAGTTTGGGATGGCGAATGGCATTCAGGTGTCCAAGAAAGCAGCACAGGACCGGGGCCTTGCACTCACTCATTTTGTTCCCTTGCTCTGGCAGGTGGAAGCTGTGATCCATCCCCAGTTCCTGGCTGATCTGCTTTCTTTGGAGAAGCAATGTGACCCTTTGGATCTTGCAGCCCAACTGGAGCAAGAATCAGGGCTCACACCAAGCCAGGTACGGAGTCCCTTCTCTCTGCTGTGTGGCCATGCAGCCACCAGGTGGAGGTAGAAACAAGGAAATAGTGTACCAGTGTAAGCTATTCCACCTACGAGCCAGCCCCCCAGGCACTGGCGATCTCTTTCTCCTTCTGTCCCTGCAGTTGGTCGAGAAACGTCTTCTAGCCCTCTTAGAGGAAGAGCTGAACCCCCTTGGGTGTCCTGCCTCCCAGTATGATTTTACCCCCTCTCAGTCTGAGGAGGAGGATGAAGACAGCAGTCATAAGGCACCAGCCACTGGTGACCAGGCTGGTACCAGCACCTCACCTCCTGGGAAAAGAGGAAACAGGAGTGGGGTTCAGGGAAAACAGCAACCAGAGGCACTCACCCCAGCACCCATGTTGATATCCCATCAGGGATACAGTTCACCAGAGGGCACTGTAATGCCAAGAGGTACATCCTCTCATGAATGTGGTGGCCAAGGGAAATTATTAAAATCTTTGAGGAACAGAGTTGAAAAGGCAACGCTGAAGCGTCTGGGGCAGGTCCAAACTGGAGGTCAACTGTTAAGATCAGGAATCACTCTGAGTGCAATACAGTGTGGTAGTCAGGCCAGAGACTTAAGTTCATGGGGGAAAAACTTGGTAGGACAAGAACATCTAAAGTCAATTTCCATGCAGTGTGGAAAAGAAGGAAGCCCAGAAGAGAAAGTTAAAGATCAAATGCAGGCCCAAACAGCAACAAAGGATGATGGTAAAGTTGGAAGCATGTTAGAGCCAAAAGCTGTAGGGTCAGTTCTTCCTGGAGGTGGAAAAGAAGACTGCAGCCAAGAAGAGAAGGTCAAAGGTCAAACAGAAACCTACACTGTTTGGGAAGGACTAAGAGACGTGCCAGTGACGACAGAGTGCAATAGCCAAGTCTCACAAGTGACATCACAAAGGAACAGCCTAGTGGAAAAAGCAGCTCCAGAGTCAACACTTTCTGAATGTGGAATACATAATGGCTGTCAAGAAGAAAAGGTCAAAGATCAAACCCAGGCCAAGGCTGGCTGGGACAAACTGAGTGACATTCAAAGTGTTACAGATCAGGTCAAGACAATGAGATCATGTAGGAACCCCCTTACTGGACAAGCAGGGCTACAATCATTTCCTACTGGATGTCCAAAACAAGTTGGCAACCAGGAAGGGAAGGCTGGAGATCAAAGACAGACACAGGATAGTTGGGGTAAAGCCATTGCAAAAGAAAGTGACATCCCCTCAAGGAGCATAAAGTCAAGGGAGAAGAACTTGGGAAAAAAGGGTACTGAGAAATCAATTCCCATTGGACTTAGAAAACCAGATGACTGCCAAACACTTCAGCTAACTAGATTGGAAACTAAACTGAACACAACACATCCTTTGGCATTACCAGTTGGCAAGAATGGTGAACAGTCATCAAGTCTCTCTCTTCATCCTCTGAGGGTAACAAGCGCTAATGGACAAGAGGAGGATGAATTCCAAACAGCAGCCAAGGTTTATGAGCAATGTATGGACCCAGATCATACCACAGGAATGCCTTTCATTGGCCTGAATGGCCAGGAGGAGCCTGTTCAAGCAATTTCAGAGACCTTCAAGCCTGGTTGTCAAACAGAGCCAAAACAGAAATTCACACTGGAGACAGAGTCAAATCAGGCTCATCTCCAAGATGACAACAGCCATGAAAACAGTAGTATCAGTACCACGGCTAATCAGGGATCTGGTTCAGGAAATTCAGGACAGTGCAGTTCAAGTTTCTACAGGGCCTGTGGTGCAAGGATGAGTTCAAGTAATGATGGGAAGGAAGCAGAAGAGGCCAGTTTAGCCACAAGTAATAGTTCTTCCAAGATAACCTCCAATGCCAACCCAGAAACTTCAACAGGAAGCATAAAGAATGCTGGGAAATGTGGTCAAGAGGAAGATGATGATGAAGAACTATCTAATTTCTCCTCGCTATTGGCATACAAACTCCACCTTTCCAGTCCTAAGGGCGCTATTGCCATAATTCCAGTGCCGAAGGGACAAGCACAGCCTCATGGCAAAGTTCCTTTCCCTTCGGGGGAGACAGAAAGGCAAGGTAACAAGAGGAGGCGCTCTATGCGACTCTGCCCAGATGGAGCACAAGATGGATCCCTTCCTCCAGACCCTGGCATCCAGCACAGCCACAAGAGAAGGAAAAACAACACAATTGCCCGGAGGAGCAAACGTCTACACAGCCAATGAGAACCTGGTCATGATGATGGTTGACAGAGATTAACTGAAAGCATCCATCCAAAAAATTCCTTAAATTCCTTCTGCAGTCAATCACTGGCTCTGCATTTTTTCCTAAGACCTCTCCTTTAAATCGTAAGGATGAAAGAGAGATTTTCTCAACCCTCAAAGCCCCAGTTCTTGCAATATACAAGGTGATATATGAACCCTGATTGGGGGATAACCTCTTAGCCATGAATTACACTGAAATGGGAAGTACCATCAGAAAATATATACCAGAACAAAAGCAAATTTGTCATTTACTGAGCAAATTAAAGGGATATAGATACAATCTGGCCCCAGTGTTGACTTAATGGATCCCTCTCCATCTTGGCCAGAGCTAAGTGCATGGCCTAGGGTATGTTTTCCTAGGATTGTGATGCTATTCTTTTGACCCCTTGAAGCCAGGCAGTAACCCAGCCCTTGAGTCAGATTAGAACTGTATTAGATCTGAAAACATCCCATATCATCTTGGTATTTATTCTTGAAACTGCCATTTAAGTTTAAAAACAGCTCTAGAGGGTCTGCCTTGATACTTATGCTTTAATTTAAAGGCTCATTGTGAGGGTGCCCTCAGAATTAGCATTTTGTATGTAATGATACAGGTCCAGGTCCCTTTAGAAACCATCATTTTAAGAGAAAAATAAAGCTTCTTGGAGCCCCCTTGAAACAGCTGTTTGTAATTGAAGTACACAGCTCAAAAGGTACCATTGTAACTACCAGTTTAAGCTAAAAGGTACAGCACTTGGTTTCCCGGTAAACCACCATTTTACACTAATAAGGCTCAAACTACCTTTGCTTTAAAACGCATATATATATATATATATATATATATATATATATATATATATATATATATATATACACACCTCTATCTATACATATAGATATAATATTTTAATATAGATATTTTATATATAAAATAGCATTCTTTTAATTTTACAAAACAAAAACAAAATAACCTCCCCCAGAAAAAAAGCAAATTTAAAAACAATTAAAAAAATAAAATTAAATGTTCCCCAACCCCAAGAATTGGCTGTTTCCTCCCCATTTTCTGTTGCCCTGAGTTGCTGCATGTGTCCCAAGTAGCGAGTGCACTGGAGGGAGTCTCTGCGTGGTAGCATGGCTTTTTGGGGTTAGGGTTGTGGCTCAGTCTGCTTTGCTCTTGGGAGGGTTGAGGAGGGAGCCATTGCTGTGAGGTATGGGGGCCCCACGGGTGGGCATGGGGGGGCAGAGATAGGTGGTGAAGAGGGGAGCATAGTCAGGGTGATTCAGGGTGAAATCCTGGAACTGACCTAGGGAAGAAGAGAGAATGAAGACGAGGATAAAGTCACCAGCAGCCCATCTATGTATCTAGCCTTCCCATCTGTCTGTCTCTCCATGCATCTAGCCTCCCCATCACTCTTTACAGGTTCCCTGTCAATCTCTTCCTCCCCACCTGTCTCCCTCTCCTGACTCTGTCTGTGTAGGTGCTCACCAATGCTCAGCCCGCCGTGGATCCCAATCCCACCCAGCGTAGCATAGAGCTCAGCTCCATCAGCCAGTGGTGTCCCCAGCACCAGCCGTAAGATGGTGCAGAAGGCCTCCTGGCACAGACGTGGCTCCTCCAGCTCAGTCTGCTGCTCACAGAACAGCTGTAGGGAGAGAGCGCAAATGTGAACCAGAGGTGCTCCCCTGGCTTGGCCCATCCCCCTGCTTACTGAACAGTTGCAAGGAGAGAAATAGCAGCAGTATGAGAGAGGTTCTCATGCAGCTTTTCAGTTCCACTATCTCCCCTCATTCTCCCATTCAAGCCCCTCTTTCTTCACTGCCAGATCTCTGCATATCCTCTCAGCCCAATCCCAGAGACACCCCATTCCCTCATATCTCTTTATAATCCCCATCTCAGCCCTTCTTTCACAGCCACCATATTCTTGCACATTTCCCCAGCTTTCTGTGTATTACCCCATCCCATCTCTTCCCCATAATCTCCCCATATCCCTGCATGCCTTATCTCCTTTTCCCTCCACATGCCCCCCATCTCTTCCCAACCTGTCCTGCAAACCCTTCCACTCTGGCACCCTCTTATCTCTGCTTCCTCCAGTCCCTCCTGCCCTTTGGTGCACCTGAAAGGCCAGTTGTGTGAGCTCCTTGGGGCTGTGTGTCCCCTCCAGGGCCTGCAGGGCCAGCTGCACCTCCCGAGAATCCACTCTGCCCTCTTCATCCTATGTACAGAGAGGAATTACATCAGGCTGCAGCCCCATCCAACCTTCCCAAACACTTTCCTGGGATAGTCCCCTCCCATTGCTCTCCCCAAGGGAATCTTCCAAGCTGTAGGACAGTCCCCTCCCTTGTCACACCTCAGCAGCAATTCTTACCCCCAGGTGTAATTCCCTACCTTCCTGTCACAATCAGAGCAGTACCTCCACTTGTTCCCTAGAAGCAATCTCCACATATTTCTCTCTTCCCACCTCCCTTGGGCCAATTCTCACTCCTAGGGGCAAATCCATGCCTAGCCTGTCTCTCCCAGGATCAGTCCTCACCCCTGAGGCATTTTTGTTTTTTGTTCTCCCCTGAGCAGTCTCCCTTGCTGATACCTGCTTGAAGAAGGTGTGGAGCCCATTGGCCACTTCCAGGTGGGCCAGCCCCAGCCAGCGGGCAAGTTCTTGGTGCCCCAGTCTTTCTGGCCCATTGCTCAAAGGGGGCTGCAAGTTACCTCCTGGGACCCATCTGCAGAAGGTGAGCCCACAGTGGGGAAATCAGAGAAACAGGGAAGTCACTGCCCCCAGTGTCTTGCAGTCCCTCCCTTGACCATGTCCCTTCTCCTGCTGCCCTCTATTCCCTTCCCTCAAGCCCCCAACCCACCCCTTCTCATCTCCCACTGATGCTACCTCCCCCATCCCTCTGCCTCATTTACATACCTCATTTTCCTTAGGGCTTTACTAAGCTCCCAGAGCTGGGGCTCCAGTGCCACCCGCAAACGCCCCACAGCACATACTGGCAAGTTCCCTACAAATTCACATTCAGTGGCTGGAATGCTGAGGGCCCTGTAGAGACACATTGGGGGAGCACAACTGAGGGTGAGACTGGGGATGCCCAAAGGACTCACACTCCCCTTCCCAGGAGCCCCTGTGCCAATCTGCAGGGAGCCCCACACATCAACTGTCTACAGGGATTTCCCATGTCACCTCCAGGGTAACCACATGAACCACCTAGGTGTCCTGCAGCAATCTCACACAAGGAACCTCAGACCTGCTCCCTTACGACCCCACACAAACCCTCCTGGATTGCTCATTCCACCCCCAGGTATCCTGTGACAGCTCCCCAGGACTCCCGTGATAACCTCCCTTGAGTTCCCACTTCCAGCTGCTCTGGGGCCCTCACATCCACTTCTTCCATTCTCTGTATCCACCTCTCCTGCATCACACCCTGGGTACCCCTGCATCAGCCCCCAGGGGAAGTTTATACTGCCCTTCCCAGAGCTGATCCCAGTCCTCTCTCCCACCAGCACTTACTGTGCCATGGTTTTTTGGACATTACTGGCATAGAGGGTAGGGTTGGTACTCTCTTCAGCACTGGGGTGATAGACTGGGAGGAACTGAAAGAAACAGGCATGTTAGTGGGCATGTGGGGAGACTTGGTAGGAGGTGCTGCACTGAACAAAGCAGTGCAGATTCTACCCCCTATGTCATGCTGCTGCAGGGCATGGCCCAGGAAGCTCAGTAGGGGGTGCTGGGTGCTATCATGCAAGGGTCAGGGTGAGGGGCTCAGTAGGAGGTGCTGTGCTGCAGAGAACAATGCTGTGGTGCTGTCTTACCTCCACTTCCACAGTAGTGCAGAGCTGTGATGCTGTTAACCAGATGACTTTAAGTCTGTAGTGAAAAACAGGGAATTATACATCAACAGCTCTCTACCAGTCAAGGAGAGGGCAGCAGGGACACACACACACACACACCCCCAGCAGGGCTCATCCTAGCAAGAGGCAGCAGGTATAGTTTCATAGTTGGTAGGGTCAGAAGGGACCTGAGTAGATCAAGTCCAACCCCCTGTCATGGGCAGGAAAGAAAGCTGGGGTCAAACCACCCCAGCTAGGTGATTTTCTAGCCTCCTTTTGAAGACTCCCAGGGTAGGAGCGAGCACCACTTCCCTTGGAAGTTGGTTCCAGCTCCTAGCCACCCTGACAGTGAAGTCGTGCCTCCTGATGTCTAGTCTGAACCTACTCTCAGTCAACTTATGGCTGTTATTCCTAGTTACTCCTGGTAGTGCTTGGGGGAACAGGGACTCTTCCGTTCCCCGCTGGTCCTCCCTGGTAAGTTTATACATCGCCACCAGATCCTCTCTAAGCCTTCTCTTGTGGAGGCTGAACAGATTCAAGTCCCGTAGCTTCTCTTCGTTGGGCCTGCCCTGCTGCTCCCAGATCATGCAAGTGGCCCTCCTCTGGACCCTCTTGATGCTGTCCACATCCCTCCTGAAGTGCGGCGCCCAGATCTGGACACAATACTCCAACTGCGGCCTGACCAATGTCACATAGAGGGGCAAGATCACCTCCCTGGACCTGCTTGTGATGCATCTGTGGATGCATGGCAAGGAGCGGTTAGCCTTCCTGACAGCGTCCCCACATTGGCGGCCCATGTTCATCTTGGAATCAATAATGACTTCAACATCCTTTTCTCCCTCTGTGCTGATGAGAAGAGAGTTTCCAGCCTGTAGGTATGCTGCTGGTTCTTCCTCCCCAGGTGCAGCACCTTGCACTTGTCAGTGTTGAAACCCATCCTGTTCTCATCTGCCCACCCTTATAACCTGCCCAGATCTAGTTGCAGCCTGTCCCTACCTTCTATCGTGCCCACCTCTCCCCACATCTTAGTGTCATCTGGGAACTTGAACAAGTTGCTTTTCACCCCCTCATCCAAGTTGCTGATGAAGATGTTGAACAGTGTGGGCACGAGGACTGAGCCCTGGGGGACCCCACTGCCCACATCCCTCCAGGTTGAAAATGACCCATCCACCACCACTCTCTGGGTGTGACCAGCTAGCCAATTTGCCACCCATTTGACTGTGTAGGTATTGATGCCACAGTCGCCTAATTTTTTAATGAGAATGGGGTGAGAGACAGTGTTGAAGGCCTTCCTAACATCCAGAAAGACTATGTCTACCGCGACACCAGTGTCCAAGGATTTTGTGATCTGGTTGTAGAAGGCAACTAGGTTGGTCTGACAGGATCTGCCTCGAATGAACCTGTCACAACCCAAGGGTGTGATTTTTGTTTGTGTGTGCTTCGGCACTGCTGAATTATTTCCTGCCACTTGTAGCTTTCTTTGCAGGGTGCATTTCTTCGTTGCAACAGAGAAATGCGCGTTGCAAGGAGTTCCCGCCATTTGTATTCAGATTCGTGCCCCACTATTGGTCAGTTCTAAATTATTCCCACGTGGCGGCTAGCGATTGGCTTGCTAGCCGTATAAAAGGCTTGAGTGGTTTCCACCCAAGTTGGAGGACTCCATGATTATCAGGAGGAAGAGAACTTCACATCTTGTGAAGATCTCTAAGTGCTGCGGAGCCTATCAGACCCAGCATGTATCTCAAGAAGGCTACAGGGGTCTGATCACCCTCTCGCCTCTCCCCGTCGCTGCCTGATCCCTCGACGTACCCTTCCCTGTGCGCAAAGTTCCACGGAGCCTAGCAAACTTCATGTGAGTGAATCCAGAGCTCTACCTGGGGTTCAAGTCCTGCAGCTTTTTTTTCTTCCTGTCGCCGAAACCCCATTGCGACGTACTCCTGAGGTTTTTGGCCATCTCCCGTCGCCGAAACCCCATTGCGATGTACCCTTACGTTCTGCAGGTTCGAGTTTTTTGTTTTGTTTTGTAACCGCAACTCAAGCAAGTTTTCCTGCCTGCACCGCGACCATCTTCGGTGTAAGTAAAATAATCTTAAATCAACCACTAAGCGTCCGTGCCTAATTCTAGCATGCCACCTGCTTTCCCCGACCCGGCGTGTCCGAGCTGCTGGCCACAGCCTGCCGTGTGAAAAAGGGGCCTCGGACTGCTCCTGGCCGCACAGAACCCATGTCGGTTGCCCCTAAGCATGATTCCCCCTGCTGGCCCCTTGCAGATGTGTTCTTGGATAATTTTCTCAAAGAGCTTCCCCAGGACCGAGGTAAGATTAACGGGCCTATTGTTTCCTGGGTCCTCCTTCCTCCCTTTTTTGAAAATGGGGACCACATTGGCCCTTTTCCAATCCTCTGGCACCTCGCCAGAGCACCACGAGTGGTCGTAGAGCTGTGCCAGGCTTCTGCCAATGGCTTCTGCCAATTCCCTCAGCATCCTTGCATGGCGATCATCTGGACCTGCTGATTTCAACATGTCTAATCCCACCAGAAGAACCCTGACTAGGTCCTCTCTGACCCTGGGCCTGGCTGTGCCTCTCCTGAGTTTGTCCAGGATCCCGGTGGGGGGGTGTCCCAGTCCCTGCTCGGAAATATGGAGGCAAAGAATTTGTTAAAGAAGTCAGCTTTATCATTTGGTGCAACCACCAGATTGCCAAGCATGTCCTGCAGGGGCCCCACATTACCCGGTGCCTTGTTTTTACTCCCTATGTATTTAAAAAAGGACTTCTTGTTGTCTTTGATTTGGGTCTCTAGTCCCAGTTCTGTCTCTGCCTTAGCCTTTCTAACAGCCCCCCTACAGACACACACATGCAAGCACACACATACATGTGGCCATGCACACACATGCACGCACGCGCACACACATGCACAAAATCTCTACTGTGACTCACACTCCAGGTCCTCTCCACGCCCAGGTGGTTGAGTCCTGCAAAAAGAAAAGCATATTTGTTGTGCTGAGCAAGCACACCACTCCCCAGGGTGCATGACACGCACCTATGAGTCCACCTGGCCACTCACCAAGCTGTTGGGATATCGGATGAGGACAGGCTGGATGGGAACCCCAGCGATAAAGGCACCTAGGAGAGAAAGAGAGAGATGATAAGCATGTGGGAATATATGTACTTGTCAATGGATTGACACACCTGTCAGGCCATTGGCAGACATTCAGTTAAAAGCACCATAGGATCTGATGCACACCCCAACAACAGTGCTTTAAGCCTTGCTATGGATTCATGGCAGGAGGTGCAATTATGGGATCAGGGATCAGATCCCAGTTGTGCCATATTACTGGTGTGGGGGAAGCCCAGGATCATGATCCTGGGCTCCCCCCTGCTTTGGTAAGTAGCAAGCCAGTCAGATGGTCCTTGCTCCCAGCCTTGCAAACACACAGGAATCAAGGACTCCAACATGCCTCTGAGACTGGGAACACCAATTAACTGATACATGCAATGTAAGGTGTGATGGGACATGGCTACAAAGTTATTAAACATATTTTGTATAATAAATTGGTGGCTTATTTCTTGTTTTATTGCACCATTAATTTCATGAATGTGTGGCCAGATAACTACTTAAAATAGGATTAACTGGTTAATCATGTCTTAAATATAATGTCTGCCAGGGGCCTTAGAGTACAAGTGTTCAGAGATTGCTGCAGAAGGGTGCTGCTACTGACAACCCTTTTCTGCCTGAGTGTCCACTGAGTGACACATCTGTCACTGCACAAGTGCACAGGAACTGATAGTTGTCACTGCAAGAGTGTGCAGAGACTGGCATAGGCATTACATTGTTACTGGTGGGACTATTAGTTACCCCAGGAGTCCCAAAAGTTTTGGACTTATCAGCATGCCCCTCACATGTGGCACAGTCAAGATGCCCCAGGTTTGCACTCAGCTTGAATACACCCCAGGGCCAGATTTTCCTGCCTACCTCTACAGCCTTTCTCTGACAGTGCAGCAGGCATGGTGTGGAGGTCTCTGGGCTTTGATGAATGGTGAAGGGGAATCAGGCCTACTGTCTTCCCCCCTCAGCCTCCATCCCTATGACCCTGCTGCATGTCCCCGAACCACTGCAATCTCTCATACCTGGTTTGAATTTCAGCAGGGCTTTCTTGTTAGAGCAAGTTCCCTCAGGGAAGAACAGCACCTAGGGGAGTGGGTAACAGAGGCATGAGTCAAGCATTGTTGGGGTGATGCAGGGGGACAGAGGGGAAACAGGGCTAATGGGAGGAGGAGAGACTATGCTGGCTTGGCTGAGGTACTGATTATAGGTGTGGAGAGGAGACTGGGTTGGCTGAGCCAAGGTGCTAATGTGAGGGATGAGAAGAAAGAGATGGCTAGGCAAAGGGGTCAGGCTGTGGCTTATAGGATAGATGACGGCAAGGCTCTGGTCTCACCTGTGGCCATTTCCCCCTTGATGTGGCCCGTCTCTTCACTTCCTCCACCACCTTCTTGCGGGAGGCTGGATCATGGCGTGACACTAAGATGGCCTGGTTAAACCGGAGGAGGGCTGGAAATAAAGGAACAGCATTTAGAGGTGAGGGCTACTTGGCAAGAGGCAGACCAGTGCCCTCCTGCTACTCTACAGCCTTCAGCTACTTCCATCCCACCGTTTTTCAGCTCATGGCTTCCTTCTTTCCATCCACTTTCACCTTCCTTCACTCCCCAGATTTCCCTAATGCCCCTTAAAACCCTCAGCTGCTAACAGTCGTCATGCCTGCACCCTTTCCCTAATGCCCCTTATAACCCTCAGCTGCTAACAGTCATCATGCCTGCACTCTTGTTCCCATTTCCTTCCAGGTTCCACTTTTCCAGCCTGCAGCACTTGTTACCCTGACTGGGATGTCCTGTACAGGGTAGGTCCCATTGCAGGGAGCAAGCTACAAAGAGACTTCACTTCCCATGTCCCATTTCAGGCAGAGCATGCAATTGAGGGGCTCATTTCTACACATACACCACAGGCTTCCACCACACCAGCAGCTCCAAGAAACTACCTGGGCCTCTTTTATGGACTGACACTAGATACTACTCAACAGGTACTACCCAACAATGGAATATCTCATCTCTGCCCTGCCCAGAGGGTCTCATGTATCTAACAACCCTGATACCCTGCACTGGCACCATGCAGTTGGGACAACCATGCAATGGAAGTCCCATTTTCCACTCTGTCATGTGGTCCTCTTGCATCACCCAGTGCCGCCATGCAATGGCAAGTCTTATCTTCCACCCTATCCCAGCGACTCACCTCCAATGACTGGAACATGGAGGTTCTCTGTACGGGATACCACTTTTGGGAGGTCACACGGCAGCAGAATGATGGGGTCAAAGAAGGTGGAGTGGGGGGCAGCGACCAGGATCGGGGCTTCCAGCCGTGATGCTTGTCGACCCCGCACCCGGATCCGCATGAAGCCCAGGAGGAAGAACATCAGGCGGCTCAGGAAGTAGACAGAGCCATGGGCGATGGAGCTGGAATGGGAGAGAGTGAGACAGTGCATGGAGGGGTGGGGGGGTAGAGCCCAGGGCTTCAGGGGCTTCAGTACAGCTGTGAAGAGGGGTCACTTACTTCCTCCATCCCTTCAGTGGCTCCTTCAGCTTCTCCTCAGACAGTCCCACCACTTGAAGCAGCGCGAAGGGCCAGACGAGGAAGAGGACAATGAAGGCCAGAGCCACACGGAGAGGGGCCAACAGTGCTCCCAGCAGGTAGAACTGAAAAGCAACAGGAAAAATGATGGTCAACACCAACTGTCAGACCCTTTCCAGGAAACAGCAGCAGAGACCAAGAACTGAAAGGATAATGGGCAAACTAGGATCAACATGCATCAACAGTGCAAGGCTCTTACTTCCCCAGCAAGCGATAACAGGGTTACACTGCCACCCACACACTGGGCTTCTCCCCAACAGAAAGAGGCACTTGTACATATAGAACTAGTTCCCTCAGCTTGATGAGATTATTTCCAGGCCTGAGGAAATCTCAAGTGCAGTGGACACATCCCACAAGAAATAATCCTGGACTGCAGCTGTATTTCCAGGATCAGCAAGCATGTGCTGTGTCTTTAGTGCGCTCTGACCCACAACCAGATGCTTGCAGGGCAGAAGAGGAAAGCCCAGATAGTTATGGAATAAATCCTAGACAGGGCCTGAGTGAGGGGTGGGGAAGGCGAGAGGAAGGGGGTTCACTATTAGCAGAGGCCTGTCGTGGTTTTTATTCTGTATCAGAGTACCAGACACTTGTCTGGATAGTGTGTACAAGTAGCATACACATTAATACAGGACACACATGGTACTTTACGTTTCATACATTGTGCTCAATAGCGTTGTGAAGTTGTGTGTGTGTGCACACATGCACGTATTGCACCTTGGGTTTATTTCTTTGGGGTTTTCCCCTTTCACTCTTTTGTGCATCATGTTGAAAGTCTGAAATTCTTGTACTATGGAGTTCTCCCTGATTCACTCCTTCTGTTTGCTGTTTATTTTTAGCCTGTGAGTTATTTTTAAAGGGAAGTAGGTTGTGTTTCTACGATGGGGAAGGTTTATTTGACTATCCATATTTTAGGAGTTTTTTGATTGCTTTCCTTATCATTCTCATGCATATTTGTTTGTATATGTGTGTTTGCTTATATATATTGTGTGCTGTATATGCTTTGCATTATTTGCTTATTTTCAAGATTTTTAAAAAATGTTTTTGTACTGAGTTTCAATTTGTGTGTGTATATTTGCTCTGCACATGTAGTGTATGTTTTCTATTACACGTTTTATACATATTGAATATGTTTTGTGTACTGTGATTATTTTCTGTTTGTTCATGTTGTATTTTTTGTGGTGTGTTGCAGCATGTGTATATTGCTTCTGGTGTGTGCATTGTGTAAGTTTGGTGTGTGTTTTTGATGTCTTTTATGTTGTTTAGTTTTTATTTGTTTATGTTGTATATGTTAAGTTGCCATGTTGCTTGTGTGTTTATTTGATTTGTGTGTGCATTGTATATTATATGTTGTGCCTATTTAGTTTGTGTGTTCATTTGCTCTGTGTGCCATTTGTTTTGCATGTTGAATTTATTTTGCATGCATGTTTGTTTGTTGCAGGCATGTACAGAGTCTTCATAAAGTCCTTGTGCACTTTTAAACTTTAGTAACTTAGGTTGTAGGTATGATAGAAACAATCTGTAAAGGACATTTAAAAGCAAAGTTATTCATGTTTAAGGACAACTGGAGTACATATTGCTAGACTTCATAAGTAATAATGAATTTATACTTATTTCAGATCCTTTGACAAACAAAAAATGGCTACTGTAGACGAGAAAGTAAACTGTGTCCTATGGCTAGCAGAATTGAAGTCCATATCAGCTGTGAGAAGAAAATGGTGGTTATATTGAAGTCTAGCATTGTGTACTCTAGTTGTCCTAAAACTTCAAAAAATTTGCTTTTAAATGCCATTTACAGATTGTTTCTATCACACCTATCACCGAAGTTATTAAAGTTTAAAAATGCACAAGGACTTTATGAAGACCCTGTATTTGCTGGCCTATCTGTCCTCCATTTTCTGCTTATTGGTTGTCTGGCCTATCTGTCCTCTGTACAGTTATTTTGTGTTTCCTGTGGGTTCTTGTACAGTTTGTGGGTGAAATCTGTAGTCCATTTTCTAAATGTTATTTGAAAACAGGAAACGGATTTATAAACCTCATGAGGGAAAGATTCCTCACCACTGTGCTGTGTGTTAATGCTATTATTGTCAATGTTAAGTGTAACTATTTAATCCATTTTGGGTGAGGAATAGATTTTTTTTCTATTTATTAGCCGTTTTGGAAAGTTTAAAAAAATATTGTTTTCAGTGAAATTTTCAGTGAATGAGAAAAGTAAAAAAACAACAACTTTTTTTGGAAAAAAAATGAACTTGGGTTGTTTCAGATACAGGCTCATGTCCTACCCCAGTCTGAGGGGTTCAAGACCACATCACCCTTGTCCCAGGAATAGGCCTTCACCATCAGGCTAGAATAGACAGGGGTGGTGGGAAACACTCTCCATCCCACCTGTTAAATTTGGGCTGATGTACAGAAAAGACACACTCCCCACACAACATTCATGGGTCCTGGGACAGTGGGTCTGCTTCTACCCCAGCGATTCCCAGCCTTGTTAGACTCAAAGCAGCCCTCCGTGACTCTTCAGAATTGAGCAGCACCCCATTTCAAAAACTAATATAACTACAGGATGAATAATCATGCAATTATGATACTCCTATGTTATACTAGTGTGTTATTAATATGCACTAACACCATTACCAAATTATAATAAAAAATATAATACAATTTTCAACTCTTCAGGCTGCCGTTGGGGAGCACTTTCCCAGCTCTACCTGGCTCTACACATATTTGCTCCCAGCATAGCTCCTGAACTCTCTGCACGTGGCATCAGGTATCTGCTGGGAACCGGATGCTGGCAGGACAGTTTTTGCCCTTAGTTATCACAGGGCAATCCCCCTGAACTCCAGCCAGGGGGCCAAAGTGAACAGAGCCTAGGGACACCCAGCTGGTAGGGATGAGGTGCCAGGTTGCAAATATGCAGGTGGAGGGCACTGAGGAGGTTGGGGGTGGGGGGACATTGGGGAGACAACACAACACATGAGACCTGGGAGCAAGACTGGGGTGGGGGACACCTTCCCTGCTCCCAGTCTGTATCTGAGGGGACAAGTGCAACCCCCATTGCCTTAGTTGGTCTACTGGGGACTTGCATGCTGGGGACTGGAGCCACCTGCCCCCACAACCCATCCTGTCAGCCCTGGAAGTAAGCAAGGAACTGAGGATAAACTAGGTTGAAAAGCACAGCTCTGCATCTACATATCTGCCTGGCCACAGCAGAGTGCACTGCTCAGAGCAGCTAGCACTGGGGCTGAAGGGGGTGGGGGAGCAGCCACTGGTGCCCCTTGTCCAAGGACCTCTGGGGCAGGCAGGGGAAAGAGTAAGTAAAGTGCTTATATCTTTGCACAGGGGGAAGACACTGCAGCACTCTCATGAGGCTCCTGCAGCACCCTGAGGTGCCAGAGCAGTCCAGCAGAGAATTACTGCTCTATCCATTCTGTATCCTAGTGGTGATACTACTTGCCTGGCAGGAAAGACCTTAATTCTAGTCTCTGCTCCAAGGCCTTTGTATTCATTTGATCTAATGACTGCTTAATGGAAAAGATAAAATCAGTACCTGGAGCAGGCATCAGAATTCAGGCCTCCACCCTCCCAGGTGAACCAGTGCTACAAAGTAAGGTTCCTTCTTGTGCAGTCTCTCTGCCCATAAAAATACTGAATTTGTTTCTGCACAGTGACCAGCTTCTACAGCAGCAATGGAGTATGCCCATAACCAGCCTGGCCACACAGCCTGCTGGTTAGGATAGTTTCCTGCAGGATTGGATCTACAGGTTTGAGTTCCCTCAGGCTGAGGAGGGAATAGAATCCAGGTCTGACATTACCTAAGGGAGTGCTCCAACTAGTAAGGATTAAGTCCTTGGAGCTAGACTGTTCTCAATGGTGGCAGATAACAGAACAAGAAGCAAGGGTTTCGAGTTGAAGCAAGGGAAGTTTAGATTAGATATTAGAAAAAAAAACTCTCTCAAGAGGAGAGTAATAAAGCACTGGAACAGGTTACCCAGAGGGGTTGTGGAATCTCTATCCTTGTCCCTCGCTAGACAAAACCTTGGCTGGGATGATCCAGTTGGGGATGGATCTGCTTTGAGCAGGGGGTTGGACTAGATGACCTCCTGAGGTCCCTTCCAAACCCTTATTTTATCTGATTCTATAATCCTGTTTCAATTGCGTGAGCCTAAGTAGCACTTACATAGCTGTGTGACTGCAATTTTTGGCACGTATGCAGTCTGGATTTTATTTCCACCTGCAGTGGAATAGGATAGCCCAGGTATGTGTGTACCCGCTGAAAGTGAAACAGAGGAGGAGAGCCTTCCTGATAGTCTAAGCATAGAAAAGTATGGCTGGAGGGAACCTCAGGATGTCATCTAGTCCAACCCCCAATTCAAGGCAGGATCATCCCTATCTAAGCCATTCTAGACAAGTGTTTGTCTAACTCAGTGGTGCTCAACCTTCAGTTCACAGGCCTAATCCAGCCCACAGGCTTGTGTCATCCGGTTTACAGGGCTCCTTGTGGTTCTGGAAGTTTGGCAGTGGAGGAGAAATGGCAGCATTAATTGCCACAACTTCCAGAGCCATGCCAATTCATGCTGCCACCATTCTAGACCAGTGGGGAGCCCTCTGGACTGGGTGACATGACCCTGCACACACAGCTGAGCTCTGGCCAGATCTGGCAGATGGAGCTGGTCGGATGTGGTGGGTGGGGCTGCATCCAGGGACTGATACTGTGCCACCCTCACACTGGATTAGGCCCGCAGACCATCCCTGCCCCTGGAATCCAGCCTGTGGACCGGCCCTGCATCATTCATCCATCCTGCAGAGCTGGAAGTTTCAGCACCACTGGTCTAACCAGTTTTAACCCTTACACTCAGTGACCAGGCATGATGCCTGAACTATCCAAATACTCTTTAATTTGCCACAGGGAAATGAGGGCACTGTTAATGTTCTGCCACTGCAAGGACAGGAAGTAGTTCTTTTAAATACACTCAAGAGATTCAAGAGGAAGGACCACACCCCCGCCACAGAGACAGGCAACAATTCTGAAAGTCCAGGCCAATCTTGCCCTGGGCTAAAATTGTTTCCTGATCCCAAATGTGGCAATCAGTTTGTCCCTGAGCAAAGAAGCAAGATTCTCTAACAAGGAACCTCCAGGTTTCTTAAGTCCCAGCAGGAACATCAGCATACCCCAGTCATAATCCCCAGCTTTGGCAGCAGCCAACACCCAATGCTTCATAGGACAGTGAAAAAAATCCAAACAAAATCAAACCTGAGACCCATAACAACAGGAGGGGAAAAAATTCCTTCCAGGCCACATAAGGCAACCAACAAAATCCAGGAACATGGGAAAAACCAAATGCCCTCCACTCCGTATAGCAACCTGAGGATCACAAGCACAACTCCACAGATCTCACACACTGACTGGAGAGCCAGAAATCCCTGTTCTGTTATACTCCTCCTCAGTTTACTTCTGGCAAGTACACACATACTTAGGCAATTCTATTCCACAGGTGGAAACAGAATCCAAACTGTGCATAAGTGCCAAAAATTGCATAATATCACCCCAGCTCCTTTAAATGTCTTGTATAACCAAGACAACCGAGGAGCTCTGCTTCATTCTCCTGGTGATGTGCATGGCTCTCTCCAATTTTCACCTTCTCTGGGAGGCAGAGTGCTTTTTATCGTGTCTGAACAATGCACATGTGGGAATCTACTGGGCTTCCATCTGTTGCTCTTCACAGCATACCTTAGGTTTTGCTACTCTTAGATCATCCCTGACCAATGTGTATCCAACCTTGAAACCCTTCAGTGAAGAAGATTCCACAGCTTCTTTCGGCAGTCTATTCTACTACCTTACTGTTTTTACAGTGATGTTCTCCTGATATCCAATCTAAACCTACTTTGCTGCAATTTCAAGCTGTTGCTACATGTCTTGCCCTCTGCAATGAGGGTGGACATGTTTTTCTTCTTCTTTCAGACATTTAAAAACTGCCATCATGCCTCCCCCTTAATACGCCTAATACTCCTTTTGATGCAGTCCATAACTGCACTGGCTTTTTCTGCAGCTGCATCACATTGCTGACTCATGTTGAGTTTGTGATCCATCAAAACTTCAAGATCCTTCTCAGCAATGCTTCCACTGGGCCAGGCAGTTACCTCCCATTCTGTATTTGTGTTTTTGATTATTCTTCCTGAGGTGTAGCACCTTGCATTTGTCTACATGGAACTTCATCCTGTTGGCTCCAGCCCAGCTTTATGAGCTACCAAGATCATTCTCAATTCTACTCCTGTCCTCCTATGTGTTTGCAATACTTCCCAGTTTCATGTCACCTGCAAATTTGCTCAGGAAGCTCTCCATTCGGGCATCATTAACAAACACATTGAAAAGCACCAGACCCCTGTGGGAGTCCACTCAAGACCTCCTGCCATTTCAAACTGATCCATTTATAATTTCTCTTCACTTGCGGTTGTAAAGCCAGTTATCTGTCCACCTTGTAGTAATTCTTTCTAGCCCACATTTGTCCAATTTGCTTATGAGAAGGGTATATGCACCAGGTAATAATTTGTTCCAGTAACTTCCCCAGTATTGAAGCCAGGCTAAGTTGTCTATAATTCTGTACCAGGACCCCTACCCTGTAACTGATAAGTAGAGGGCGAGAAAGTGGTATGGCAGCCTTAAAAAGACTTTTTTTAGCACATATTCAGGAGTAGGCTTCAGAGCCCTTTAGAAGCTCCAGACAGTCTCCTGGACACTATAGGAACTGCTGGAAACCCAGATACTGGAGAAAACTGCTGCCCCTACTCCAGGTACTGGGAGTACAGCCAGACTGCAGAGCCAAGAAGCTGCAGGACTCCCAGCACTAATCCACAGGCCCTAATTGGAGAATGGCCACAGCTGCCCTGACGATTCCGCTACTGAGAACTGTAAGAAAGGGCCAGTAGCCACATGGGAGACAGGGAGGGCAGGGGCTGCAAGAGGAGAGACTAGAGGCCTTATATAAGCCCAGACCCATTGGTTGGTGCCAGGCTCAGAGAAGGAGCTCTGGGAGTAGGAGAAGCTCTGCAGGAAGTTTGAGACTAAAGTTAATTAATTTGTGCTGGGTGTTTATATTTCTGTTGCTGTTTTACAAGCTGTGAGGTATGGGAGTGGCTGGAAGGATGGAAGGAGGCCACTGAGAGAAACAGCCTATTGGATGGGTGATGGTCAGGCCCACAGCCTCTTTGGGGGCTATCACCATGCTCAGGGAGGAGAGAGAGAGGAACAGAGACCTTCTGAATGGAGAAGGGGTTTCAGACTAACAACCTGGTTGATCAAGGACAGTTTCCTGGACTCATAACTTGTAGCATCAAGGCATGGCAGATGAGCTGGGAGAGCATACCAGGTAGCCAGAGTAGAAAGCAGACCTTGGCTAGGTAACAGGGAGTGCCAGACTGCCTGAGCCCTTCCCTCACCAGGCTTACTACAAGTTCCCTGGACCCTCTTTACCTTTTGTAGAGGTGTACTATGCTGGCCCTCTTTCACACCACTGGTGCCTTGCCTGTCTCCTACCACTTGGCACATATTATTGTTAAGGACTCTGAGGCTGCCTATACACATGCTCTGACATGTTCTAATTGGATTGTGTTGGAGCAGACTCTATTAATCAAGTCTGCTCCCTGTTCTAATTGGAATGCTCTAGCAATGCCACAGCATCACAAGTATTAACCCCCCCCCCCCCATTTCAAAATGTCTGTGTGGGGGTGCTTTAACTAAAGCTTGTTGAATAAGCTTTAGTTAAAGCATCCCACAACCATTTTTAAATGCATGGGGGGCTTAATACAAGTGATGCTGCAGTGTTTTAATTACAGCAGCTTTCCAGGAACCACTCTAATTAAAATGTCCAACCCCCAACCCTGAGCACATGTATAGACAATCTGAGTTCCCTTCTGCTGGTTCCTTCAGCACCCTAGGACAAAGTGTATCTGGCTTTGCAGACTCAATGCTTAGGGCACTTGCCTAAGGTCTGGGAGGCTGGGGTTCTAAGCTTATGTTACCTGGAGCAACTCTGACCTTGTATGTCCTGCTTTCCTGCAAAGTGTTTGAACCACCAGACTGTGATTTAGGCATTGCCCAGAACACACTCTAGCTCTTCTCTTGAAGGTAGTAGCACCTTGGGCAGCCAGGCAAAAGCAAGCAACCAAGAGAGGATGTAGGTCAGTGAGATGGAGGAGACTGGCTATTGGGCAGAAACTATCCCACAGATATTTATCCTTTTTTCAATGAAAACTAAATTCAAAGCACAGAAAAGACTTTAGGGACAGAAACCAGGATAAGGGTAAGCTAGAACTGGGATCTTCTGCTTCCTGGACAAGTGACTATACAGCAGACAACTGAGTTACAATTTGGGAGAATATGCCTCCTCCTCTACCACCAGGCACTCATAACTCATGGCTTTCCCCCTTACTAAGGTTCAGGACTGAACTGCTGTTCATCTGGCACATGTGTATTCTATTCCACATGGGCACTTATGCAGCTCTAGTGCAGCCTCCTGAGCCTCCTCATCAGGCATGGAATCTAAAATGTGCATATGTGCTGAAAACTGGCACTTGCATAACCACATTAGCACACTTGGGTGTGCAAAGGCGAAACAGAACCTAGCTTTAAGTCCTCATATGAAAGGCGGGCACCAGCATCTTCAGGAAATTTTTAAGAATTAAAGGGTGAGCCCTTCTCTTTGAAACTCCTTGGGGTCAGGTTCTGGGCTCTGGGTTGTGAGTGCTTTCAGATGCCTCACTCAGGGCTGCAGGCAGGCACCTAAGCCATGGAGAGGGGTAAAGTTCAGGAGCCCTCTCCCATGCCATACTCCCCCTTGGGAATACAGTACTCTAAGATTTCTTGGATTTAGCTAGATCCAATGTAGATCCAGCATAGGACTTAGGTTCCTAAAGTGATTTAGGCTGAACTGAGGGTGTTTAAATCCAAATTTGTGATCTAGGACACCTCATTCAGCTGCAGCCCAATCTTGGAGACACCTGACTTCATACAGCACTTCTGAACATGAGCTGAAAGCTTCCCGGATGCCTCAATTTTGCTGCTGTGCTTGTCCAGGCTGAGCTGCCCAGCTCTGGTCTCCAGCCTCCAGTCAGGATCTGGTACCCAGGCATTCCTCAGCTTAAATCCTCTGTGGGGCCTCATGCGGTCAGTGTTCTCTGCATGGAGATAATTCAGAGCAACATGACTGGGTCCCTCCTCAAATGCACCAGCGACCACTTTCTTGTAATGTGCAGGTGGTGATACAGGAGCTTGACTTATATATATCACAGCTCAGCAGATGCTCCACCTGAGTACACCTTGAGAAATAACAGCCTATCTTCATTTAAAAACTGCCATGGATGGAGAACAACCTTGGGGAATTGGTCCAAACACCAGTCATCTTTGTTGTTAAACCCACACATCTTATTTCTAGCGTGTGGCTGTCTGGCTTTCGCTGTTCTACTAACTACTTGAATGAAGAATCCCTAATCAAACTTCACATTTCTTTCTTCCATGCAGATTTTCAGTGAACCTGAAGCTCTCCAGGCTCAGCAACTGCTCAGTGAAATTGATATTCTCATCAGTTTCATGGCTAAGTACAGCTGCAGGAATGTCAATTTCAGGGAGCTCCAGAGGTCACCAGCTAAGGGGCAGACCTGCCTGCGCATTGGCTATAAGTGGGGGATAATACACTTCCAGGACCCCAGCCCACAGAGATTTTCAGAAATACACATGCATTTCCTTAAGAATCCTTTACTGGTTGTGGTGAGAGTCTGACAAATCCAAATGTTTCCACACACATCTTTTTGGGCTCAGTGAATTAGCATTTTTTGGTAATACTTTGGTTCATCAGAAAATTTCTGACCCGCTCTAATTTCAGACTGACCACATAACCTTTACCCGTTCCTAGTGAGTGAAACAGAATGAGCTCCCAGTAGCTTTCACTCTAAGGCATACTATTCCCCCATCTTCCCCATCTCTTCATTATGCTTGGGGCTGTTTTCTGATCCCCTCCCCAATCTATCAAGATCCTTTTTTTTGGGATAAAATTCATACAAGCATGAAAATGAAAATTCATGTCATTAATACCAGGTTGCACAGACTTCCAGAAAGAATTACTAATAAATCAGCCATGCTTATGAGACGTATCCTTATCTTAAAGTCATTCAGATAGATGTAACGTGAATGAATGCATATTCACCATTCCAAGCCTTCAGGTTAGATTTGAGACAACCAGCAAACTGGGGGGAGAGAGGAGGAATCAGAAAAGCAAGAGTGGGAAAAACAGGGGACATGGAAGTCTTCACATCACAGCTTTGGTCACCTCTGCTACTGTCTATAGAACAGCAGACCAGCCTGGGCACCAATCAATGCTTTGTAGTGTGATGCCCCTCATCTTGGCTCTGGCCATCTGCTCAGCATGCAGGGCCCCCGAAATGTCTTGTCTGGCAGACATGAAGAAGAGAGGAAAGAATGGTCAGGGAAAGGAAGATATGAAGGCACAAAGAAATTCTTGCATGGGGAAGAATGGGGAACCCTGGAGTCGGGGGAGACAAGAATGCAGGAACACAGATCCCCTGGCAGAGAGGAGGAGAAGGAACACGGAGCCCCTGGCACACTGGGGAGCCTTAGAAGTGGGGGAGATGAGCATGAAAATCTGCAGGATAGGGGATGCTGGTGAAAGGAGGAAATGAGAAGTACACACCTCTGGCATGTGGGGGATGGGGTGTGGAGTTGCAGAGAACCCCTGAGTTGGACGGGGACAGGGCAGGGGAGAAGAGGGGCTCCCGCAGCCCCTGGGGAGGGTGGCAGCGGTTCAGAGATTCTGGTTGACTTGAGCACAAGGCCCCCTGGAAGCATTTTCCCCATGAAGGAGGTGCTTCTGGTTGGCTATAACCCAATGGAAGCAGTGAGATATTGTGACTAATGAGCACTAACCAGGAAAGCCCAGGTTCTGGCGTAGCCACCTGTGTTATGGCAATGAGAGTGGGGCCCTTGCCAAGCATGCAGGCCCTGGCTGTCTATCCCACCCAACATACATGAAAACCCTAAATTTGGTATGGGGTTGCTGCTGCTAATAATAGTGATGTCCTGGGCCAGGAGGCAGTGAACCACCAATGACACTGAGGGGCTCTCATCTAGACTAACATACCCCCGGATCCATGGTGCACGAATCCCCTTGGTCAAACTCCCAGCCATAACATGGCTGGGTGAGTGGCTGTTAATGTAGCTGCTCTGCGTGCTGTCCTCCTACAGCCGCCCTCAGGGATCCCCACGGGACTGGAGGAACTGACCGGTAGTAACCCTGGAGCAGGAAGACTGCTAATGCAGCAGGGTCCTGCTCCACCCGGCGGCTGGGAACCGCAGGGGAGGCATGGAGGGGGCCTGCAAGGGGCAACAGCGTGGGATTACGGGGAGAAGGAAAGGAAACGGAGCGGCTGGGAGCAAAGTGAGGGCAGGCAGGCAGGTCTGCAGAAAGAGACGGACCGCCTATGTGGCGGCCAGAAAATAAGGAAACGAATAACGATGGCACAGACACAAAGCAAGCCCTCGAAGAACTCAGCCGCTGTCAGATGGCCCACTGGCTTCCGGCACCGCGGGTACATTTGCGGCGCTTTCATCTGCGGGGCTGGGCTTTTCAAGGGGATTTTCGGTGCTCCAAAGGTGCAGGCAGGCTCCGAGGGAGATTGGGCCTGGGCCTGGGTGGAAGCGGGGCAGCCGCCTTGCCCTTGTGGCAGCCTGCGCCGAGCATCCCTGCGCTCCCGGCATCGCCTCCGCCAGCCTCCCTGCGCCCCCGGGCCGAGGCATCCGCCGCCCGCCGCGCGGGAGCAGCGCACACACGCCGCGCCGCGCCGGGCCGGGCAGGGCCGTGCCCGCCGCGGGAGGTCCCAGCGCCCCCCCCCCCCCCCGCCGGGCCCAGGGGCTCAGCATCATCGCCCCGCAGCCCCGCCCGGCCCGGCCCGGCCGCGCTCACCTGGGCGCGCTGCCCGCCGCTCAGCCGCAGGTCGTGCACGAAGGGGTTGGGAGCCGCGGGCCGCCCCCGCGCCCGCCCGCCCGCCGGCATCGCCCCCCCGCAGTGCGGCCCCGCCGGAGCCGCCGAGCGATGGGAGCCGCGGGGCGGGCAGACGGCGCGGGCGGGGCGGGCTCTGGGCGCGTCGTCACGGCGACACGGGGCGGCGAGGACCGGGGATGCGTCGCCGCCGCCGCCGCAGCCCTTCCTGGGGCCGCACCCGCCACCAGCCCCCGCCTTGTCCCCTGCGCCGGGCCGCGCCGCGCCGGCAGCTCCCCTAGAAAGCGGGGCACAAGCCCGCCTTCCCGCCAGGGGTGCGGGGCCACTGACCCCAATGAAGCCACCGGGCATCTGGATCCAGCTGTTGTGAACCCACCCGTGTCAATGGACACCGGCTGGCAGCCGCCGGTGACTGGCAAGGTGACCCCTGGACATCGGGGGAGCTAGGCGGCTGGGGCCACGGGGCTGAGCTCCGGCAGGGGCCTGTGAGTCCCAGCCAAGGAAGGTCCCAGCTGAGGTGGGGGCTGTGCCTGGCTCCTGGGTTCAGGGTCTCCCCCCGGGACCTCTTGCACCAGCAAGCTCTGTGCTGTGTTTAGCCTGGCCGCGTTATATTTAGCAGGGAGCCTTGCTGGGGGCAGGTGTGCCGGCTTGACTCTACACAGGCCTGGGAGGCTGGGGGAGGGGGGATCCTGGGGGACCTCTGCCCCTGGCCCTGGCCCTGCCCCTTGGAACTGACAGTGGGTCAGTTCTGCAGCTGCCATTAGCAGTGAAACTGACCCGGGCATCAAATCGACTAGGCTGCCTGGCTCTGAGAGCTTCCTGTTCACTAGAAATCTTATTCCAGCCTGATTTTAACAAATGCACTAAATTTGGCCTCCAGTGCTGAGATGGATAGGTAGATGGGAGAGAGCTGGGATGGAGGGAGGGATAAACAATACTCAGGTGGATGGATACGTGAAGCCCACCAGGAGATTGGTTGGCAGGGAGTGGGGTAGGGGGAGGGGGAAAAAAGATGGATACGTAGCACAGAAAAAGGGACTGTTAGGGGTACCACTTGGCATAGTCTCCTTCAGGTGCGCTTAATGTAGCCGAGGGGCCTCATTCCCCCTTTTCTGCCCCTTTGGCTGCCCTCCTTTAATTCAGGTGCTCCCTACAGTTTCCCCAACCTTTCCCCACAACCAGCAACTCTGTGTCCTCCTGTTCCCTGCTTTCCCCTATGCCTCCATTTCTCCTTCCCCCACCAGTGTGCCTCCCTTGAATCTCAGGACTTTTGCCCCAGTACTCCTCTCTCATACCAAGTTGCCTTTTTCTCATCTCATGGGCTCTGGGTTCCTCTAGGCTTCCCCTTCCCCTCATAACAGGAGCTCCTACTCCCCCATGGCAGGAGATCCGCATGCCTGGCTTTCATCCCCTCTGCTATTCCCAGGAGGGTGGGCAAAGTGGCCCAGGGGTGGTGGTGTGGTGAATTGTTGTCTTGGAAGGGTTTAAGTGTTGTCACTGGCCAGGTCTTTGCTCTATAGACAATGGCAGAAGTGAATGGTACTTCACTGCTTTGACCATTGGAGCTGAAAGACAGAGCTTGGAGTGCTGGACAGAGCTTAGGACAGATGGATATGTTCTGTCAGCTCAGAAGGACAGATGGATGGACAGAAAGAGATTGCACAGACAGAGGTGTTAGGCAGGCCCGGGGAGGATGGCAATGGGAAGGAGCAGGTGGCTGCTTGAATCAATGGTATTTGTTACAATGTCACCATGTGCTTCAAAAGCATCTGAATCAATCCGCTCTCCCTTGGGTTCAAGGAGGTGACTCAGGCTCCTTGTTATGCCATCAGACCAGTGGCTCTTGTTGACATCCGGCTGTAATAATGCATCTGTCCTTAAGGAACAAGCAAGTGCCACCAGGAAGCTTTGTGCCATGACAAGGAAGGAGGAACAGATTATAGTTAGAGGTAATTATATCTGGAAAGATCAGAGGGAGGGTCAGGGGAGGAGCATACAGGCTAGACAGGGTGAGCCCAGAATGGGCGGGGAAGGGACAGAGAGAGATGGGAAGAGGAGAGGATACCAAGAGGGGGTAAGGCAGAGACCCCAGTACTGCCGAGGGGTGGGGGTGGGGGTCTGGGAATATATCCTGACTGCAGCAATGGAGATTGACAATAGTCTTGGGGGAAGGAGGTGGTGACCTGTCCTGTTCTCGGCTTGAGGACTGGAGCTGCTGGGACCCCTTGAGGCAACTCTGTGTCTGTCTTAGGGGAATGGATAGCAGAATCCTGCGTAGGTGTGGGGCTTGTGGAGGGTGTAGGAGGGAATCGACCTGCGTGACCTGTGGTGGTAGACTAGGGATGTGATGGTGTAGACAAAATAGAATCTATTTAGGTGAAAATCACTTAGGAAGGAATAAGAAAAAGGACCTTAAAGAGCTTGTGTTGGGAGGCGTGTTAACAGTCCCCTAAATTCAGAAGGGACAAAAAGAGGTCTATAACCAGGGTCTGAGACCTCTGAAAGACTCACTTTGGGAACCATAGGCAACCAATTAAAGAGGTTAAAGCAGTTGATTGGATTTGAGAGCTAAGAGACTTGGATGTGGAAGTGGCATGGACCTATTATTTCAAGGAAAAAGTATAAATGCAATCAGGAATTTGCATCCTAAATAAAAGAAAAAATGTGTGTGTGTGTATGCGTGTGTGGGGGTGGGGGTGGTGGTGGGGGGGGGAGTGCTACAAACCTGCATGAATGAGCAAGCACTTCAAATAGGCCATTAAGAATATACAGAGGAAATTATTAATAGAAATTCTTGTACTTGAGGTGGAAATAATACTGGGACTGCTTGCTGTCATAAAATTGGGGGCAAGGTCCAGATATTCTTTCCCCTAGAATTGGGATGCTCAATTTCCAGCTTGAGGGCCAAATCCAGCCCGTGGAGCTGTGACCCCCAGACCATGTAGCATGCCACAGGTTGGGAAATTTGGTGGCAGGAAGCAGCGGCAATTAATACTGCCGCCTCTCCCTCACTGACACATTCCCAAACTCTGTGCAGCCAGATGAGGGGTGGACCATGCTTCCTCCTCCCACAAAGCTGGATCGAGACTAGGCTATGCCCCTTCTCCCCATATGAGCAGACTGGGGCCAGGCCATGCCTCTTTATCCCACATGGCCAGACTGGGGCTGGGCTACCCCCTGCCCCTTCTTTCTGTATAGCCAGATCTGGCTTCTGCTGCAGCCACCCTGAGAGCTGGATTGGGCCCAGCAGCCAGATCTGGCCCATGGATGGACTGGGCACCATCCATCTGGCCTGCAAGGTGAAGACATTGCACACTGCTGCCTTAGAATATTGAAGTTGCCAATTAAAAAAGGGAGAATGAGTAACCAAGCTAAGTACAGGCCTGTTAGCTTAATTTCAATAGTATGGAAGGTCTTAGAATACATACTGAAGCAAATAATCATTATAGATCTGGAAGGAAAAGAAGAATAAGACAGAATGCAACAGGGTTTGCCAAAGAACAACCATGTCAGGTTATTTAATATCCTTCTGTGTTAAAATAAAGGACTTTCCTTAGACAAGGTTATTGCAGTGGACTTAATTTATATGGATCTAAGAAAAGCTTTTGATGCTGTCTCATGGGAAATTATTGACCAAATGGGAGGATGGGAATTACATCATGAAATAAAGGAGCTATCTCAAAGAGAGACTATAGCAGATATATGTTAAAAGGTGACTGGTCTGATTGCAAGGTGGTTATCAGTGGTTGTCTCTCAGAAATTGGTTTTAAGACCAATTGGTAAGTGACCGTGGTACTGGAGTTTGAAGCATCCTCTTGATATTTGTGAATGACTCTAAATTGGAGTGTACTGCAGTTGTATAAAGGATTGGATTATTAATACAAAAAAAAATCAGATAATCTTGTGGATTGGAATATTAGAAATTGAATTAATCTGAACAGTGCAAAGTCACACATTTAGAGACAAATAGCAAGGACTCTAGGGATAGAGAGATATCTGGAGGATGAGGAAGACCTGGGCATATTGGTCAAATGTTGAGTGATCAGGAACTGCTACTGCAACATAGGTGTGAAAAAGACTAATGCAATCCTAGAATCATAGACAATTAGGGTTGGAAGGGACCTCAAGAGGTCATCCAGTCCAACCCCTTGCTCAAAGCAGGACCACCCCCAAACATATCATCCCAGCCAAGAATTTGTCTACCATAAAAACCTCTAAGGATAGTGATTCCACAGCCTCTCTGGGTAGCCTGTTTCCAGTGCTTTACTACCCTCCTAGTGAAAAAGTTTTTCCTGATATTTAACCTAAACTTCCCTCACTGCAACTTTAGATCATAAGGTATATACGATGCTGTATAGCCAATAGAAATGGGGGGGTTAAAGGCCCTGGCAAGACTCCATTTAGAATACTATATGCAATTCTGGTCAGCAGAGTTCCAAAGACTAAAAGCAACTGGAATGGCTCAAGAAAAGGGCCGCAGATGATTAAGAGAATAGGGAGCTTTTCTTATGAAAGATTAAAGGAACTGGGCTTGTTTAGTGTAACAAACAAGAAATAGAGAGGTTGTATGATCATCCTTTACAAGCACAGTCATGGAGTGAATTTTAGGGAAGGGGAACAGTTCTTCATGTCGAAAAACAACATTGGTACAAGATCAAGTGGCTGCAAACTAGCTATAGATAAATTCAGATAAGAAATTAGTAAAAGACATCATCTCTCTACCACAAGTTCTGATTCCAGAGCTGGAATGAGTTGTCTAATGATCAGAGAACTAACGTTTTAGATAAATCTTTGAAGCAAGTGGGGAGTAGAAAGAACCTGAATCGCTTCAAAATAACACTGGATATGTTTATGGAAGGGATGCTGTGATAGGACAGGCAGTTCTGGCTCAGGAATCAGTGTGTGCCCATGTGGAATTATGCACTTGCAATAAAGAATAAAAACCATCAGTATAAAGAAAACAGTTATGTTAGGGCAGGGAGTTCTACAAGATCCAATCGCTTTGAATGGGAACCAGATAGAAGTAGTTCAAAAGTTCAGCTACCTAGGCTCCACAGTGACCACCACTGGATAAAGAACTTAATGTTCACATTGGAAAGGTTGCCACCACCTTCAGCAGATTAACTAAAAGAATATGGAACAACTCAAAGCTTACCATCAAGACCAAAATGCTAGTGTATAAGGCTTGCGTACTCAGCACTCACGTATGGTGGAGAAACATGGACAACTTATGCACATCAAGAGAAAAGGTTAAACAGCTTCCACCTGCACAGTTTATGCCACATACTCAACATTAAATGGCAAGATAAAGTTACCAACACAGAGGTTATTCAAAGACCATATCTACCAAGTGTGACAGCCCAACTCAAACAGAGATGACTGCGCTGGCTAGGCCATCTGAGCAGATTGGAAGATGGATACATACCCAAGGACATGGGGCTAGTTAGTGGGGCTAACAGAGACCTGGTGGGATTCATCCCATGACTGGGCGGTACATATTGAGGGCTATAGATTGTATAGAAAGGACAGGTCAGGGAAGAAAGGGGGGGGGGGGGTTGCACTTTATGTCAGTGAGCAATACACATCAACCCTCATCAAGACAGAATCCGAGGTTGAGGAAGTAGAAGGATTGTGGGTTAGGCTACATGGGGGGCAAGGAGAAAGGGATTTGGTGGTAGGGGTCTGCTACAGACCCCCACACCAAGGGCAAGAAATAGATGCGGGGCTCCTGAGGCAACTCTCGGAGACCATAAAAGCTAAAGAGGCGGTAGTCATGGGGGACCTAAACTACCCGGACATCTGCTGGGAGACGCAGACAGCAAGGTCCTATTGCTCACGCAGGTTTCTAACTTGTGTACAGGACCTCCACCTGACACAGGAGGTGCATGGTCCCACTAGGGGGAATGCCATACTGGATCTGGTATTGGC
The DNA here is from genome assembly GCF_030867095.1 of Alligator mississippiensis. Classification (NCBI taxonomy): domain Eukaryota; kingdom Metazoa; phylum Chordata; order Crocodylia; family Alligatoridae; genus Alligator; species Alligator mississippiensis. The sequence continues at coordinate 36,350,557 of NC_081830.1, read as the reverse complement.
AACGGGAGATGACATGGTAGGGGACCTCCAGTTCGGTAGCTATCTGGGAGACAGCGATCACCTTATAATAGAATTCAACATAAGACGGCGAGTGGGTAAGGTAACTAGTAGGGTGAAAGTGCTAGACTTTAGGAAAGCTGATCTCATTGCACTCAGGCAATTAGTCAAGGAAGCACTGCAGAGTAGGAGTTTTGAAGGGATGGGAACCCAAGAAGGGTGGCTGTGCCTAAAGGAAACGATCCTTCGGGCACAAAGCAAGACGATCCCCGAGCGAGGCAAAAGAGGGAAAGGGGCCAGGAGGCTTCCATGGCTGACCAGAGAAATCCAGAGCAGCCTAAGGGCCAAAAGGGGAGCACATAAAAAGTGGAAACAGGGTGAGATCACTAAAGATGAATATACCTCCTCTGCTCGTGCTTGTAGGGAGGCAGTTAGGCGGGCCAAAGCTACCATGGAGCTGAGGATGGCAACCCAAGTAAAGGACAACAAGAAATTGTTTTTTAGATATATTGGGAGTAAAAGGAAGGCCCAGGGAGGAATAGGACCGCTGCTAAATGGGCAGAAACAATTGGTGACAGATAGGGGGGACAAGGCTGAACTTCTCAATGAGTTCTTTGCCTCAGTGTTCCTAAGTGAGGGGCACGACAAGTCTCTCACTGGGGTTGTAGAGAGGCAGCAGCAAGGCGCCAGACTTCCATACGTAGATTCTGAGGTGGTGCAGAGTCACTTGGAAGAACTGGATGCCTTTAAGTCGGCAGGCCCGGATGGGCTCCATCCGAGGGTGCTGAAGGCACTGGCCGACATCATTGCAGAGCCACTGGCGGGAATATTCGAATGCTCGTGGCACACGGGCCAAGTCCCGGAGGACTGGAAAAGGGCTAACGTGGTCCCCATTTTCAAAAAGGGGAGGAAGGAGGACCCGGGCAACTATAGGCTGGTCAGTCTCACCTCCATCCTTGGTAAAGTCTTTGAAAAAATTATCAAGGCTCACATTTGTGAGAGCCTGGCAGGGCAAATTATGCAGAGGGGAAACCAGCATGGGTTTGTGGCGGGCAGATCGTGCCTGACCAACCTAGTCTCTTTCTATGACCAGGTTACGAAACGCCTGGACACAGGAGGAGGGGTGGATGTCGTATACTTAGACTTCAGGAAGGCTTTCGATACGGTATCCCACCCCATACTGGTGAACAAGTTAAGAGGCTGTGACGTGTATGACTGCACAGTCCGGTGGGTGGCGAATTGGCTAGAGGGTCGCACCCAAAGAGTCGTGGTAGATGGGTCAGTCTCGACCTGGAAGGGTGTGGGCAGTGGGGTCCTGCAGGGTTCGGTCCTTGGACCGATACTCTTTAATGTCTTCATCAGCGACTTGGACGTGGGAGTGAAATGCACTCTGTCCAAGTTTGCAGATGACACAAAGCTATGGGGAGAAGTGGACACGCCGGAGGGCAGGGAACAGCTGCAGGCAGACCTGGATAGGTTGGACAAGTGGGCAGAAAACAACAGGATGCAGTTCAACAAGGAGAAATGCAAAGTGCTGCACCTAGGGAGGAAAAATGTCCAGCACACCTACAGCCTAGGGAACGACCTGCTGGGTGGCACAGAGGTGGAAAGGGATCTTGGAGTCCTAGTGGACTCCAAGATGAACATGAGCCGGCAGTGTGACGAAGCCATCAGAAAAGCCAGATGCATGACAAATAGGTCCAGGGAGGTGATACTTCCCCTCTATAGGGCGTTGGTCAGACCGCAGTTGGAGTACTGCGTGCAATTCTGGGTGCCACACTTCAAGAAGGATGCAGATAACCTGGAGAGGGTACAGCGAAGGGCAACTCGTATGGTCAAGGGCCTGCAGACCAAGCCCTACGAGGAGAGACTAGAGAAACTGGACCTTTTCAGCCTCCGCAAGAGAAGGTTGAGAGGCGACCTTGTGGCTGCCTATAAGTTCATCACGGGGGCACAGAAGGGAATTGGTGAGGATTTATTCACCAAGGCGCCCTCGGGGGTTACAAGAAACAATGGCCACAAGCTAGTAGAGAGCAGATTTAGACTGGACATAAGGAAGAACTTCTTCACAGTTCAAGTGGCCAAGGTCTGGAACGGGCTCCCAAGGGAGGTGGTGCTCTCCCCTACCCTGGGGGTCTTCAAGAGGAGGTTAGACGAGTATCTAGCTGGGGTCATCTAGACCCAGCACTCTTTCCTGCTTATGCAGGGGGTCGGACTTGATGATCTATTGAGGTCCCTTCCGACCCTAACATCTATGAATCTATGAATCTATGACATGCTATATGGGATACTATCGGAGGGAACAAGAACAACAGGATGTCCCAAGCTTTGCTACAAAGACACATGCAAACGAGATATGAAAGCATTTGGAATTGATCCTGACCAATGGGAAACCTTGGCAAGTGATCAGAACAAGTGGCATTACCGTCTCCACCAGGGCATTAAAGTCCACCACAGGAATTGGCTCCAACAACTTGAAGAGAAAATAAGAGTCCGAAGGAAGCAAGGAGCTCCCGAAGCACCCAATCATGACACATACATTAGCAGGCACTGCCACAGATTATGCAAATCTTAAATTGGGCTATTCAGTCACTTGAGCCACTGCAAACCATTTATGCCATAGGCTGCAATATCCACCTTCTGTTGCAGACGAAAGGATGCCAGTCATCGCACTTGCAATCCCCAGGTTGGAGTACAGAGGTGGCAGCTGTCATAGTGGGGGAAGTTGTCTGGTGATCCCATGCCTTAGGGCCCTAGCTGGCTGCCACTTGGAACTAGGAAGGGATTTTCTCCCTCCTGAATGCCACTAGCTTTGAGATGGAGTGAAGGATTCATCTTCCCCTAAAACACTGAGGTTTTGACCACAGTGGAGGCTGAGCATTTGTGACTAAGACATGCTGACGCTTCTGTCCTGCTAAAGGTCCTGCTAACAGGTCATCTCTTCTTCTCAGCTTCATACTGATCACCAAATTTGGAGTCAGGAGATTAATATGGAATATAGGATTTTTGTTTTGTTTTGTTTAATTTCTCTTTGTAGTGTGGGTCCTGGCCCTTGTTCTAGGATTTTCTGAGCATCTTTTATACCAACTACTTCCCTGTCTTTGGAGTGACAGTCAGAAGGCATGGTAGATATGCACCTTAATAGACTAACAAAATAAGATATATATATAGAGAGAGAGCACAAGCTTTTGTGAACCCAAGTTCACTTTATCAGATGCTGTGAAAGGACAGAACAGAGGAGAGGATAAAGTGGAGTGAGTGATTTGAATATAGTAGAAGGGAAAGCAGGAGGGAGGGGCAGAGGGTCGCTCTATTTTGCCAGTCTATCAAGTTGCATATCTACCCTGCCTTTTGACTGACTTCAAACTAAAACAGATCAGTGGCAGTGCATTCTTCCCTGTTGTTACCAGTGGCATGTTATGTGGTGTCCTTGCTGTTTGGGCATTTTGTGCCTTGTAGCTGCATGTGAGGGACTGAAGAGGAGATTTCTGAGGATTCTTTGGGTGAATGAGTGCCTGTGAATACAGGGGACTGGACTCCCTGGCCCAGGAGGCCCTTCTCCCAGTCCTTGCTTTCCTGGTTGTAAAGTACATAGCAGGTTTTCTGTCCTGGACTCTGCCCTTTGCTTTTTAACTAGGGTTGTGTTGCTGTGCTGCTGATGCTCCTGGAAATGCACCTTATAGACTAACTATAGAAAAAGGTGCTGGACAAGCTTTCAGGCACTATGAGACCTTCCTTGCCTTTCCCCATAGAACCAGTTATAAAGCATAAATGCGGCAACAGATTAGGAATTCTTGAGGTGCTGGGCCTAAAAAACACAGGTCCAAACAGGACTGTCCTGACCACCACCTATGATAGAAAATTGCCAGTATTAACACCATAACCAAATATAAAAAAGGCACAAATATAATCTGTTGCTGAATTCCAAATGAATGGTTTATTTTGAGCTTTCACAACATCATCAAAATCCATTTGTTGTGCCAGTCTTGATTATACCGCTGTAGGAGATGAGTCATTCAAGTGTCTCTTTTGCGTATTTAATTTAAGCTCATTTTTTTATATTAGCCATCTTTGAGAACGTACATTCTTCTTTACAGATAGTGCCAGGGCAATATCCACTTTAGGGCCACTGACTCAAGGCCACTGTGTCTTAAGTCTTTCAGCAGTTTGGCTGCAAGTTTATCTGGCTCATCCTATACAATTAATTTCAATTGTGTAAGTTTATTTACAAAAGCCTTCATCATCCAAATCCTGGGGGGGTAATGTGTAGCCAGGTCAGCAGTACGTTTGTGAATGTCAGGGATGCCAAATGAGCTGAGGTCAAACAGGATTCTGAAACAGTCAGTCAATCAGCATCGATACTACAGTAAAGACACAGTAGTAGACTGCCTATTAAAAGACTGAATGTTTCCATGTATAATTTTTGCTTTCCTTGAAGTCAGGTCTCAGGCTCTCCAGATTCATCTTCAGACTTTTCCTTTTTCAAGCATGATACAGGATCTCACATAAGTCCTGGACCATCATTGCTACAACATCACTCCAACAGTACCAAACGTGACAAAGTTTATTTTTCTTTTTGTGCAAACAGCCCTGCATTGTTCTTGGAAACATTTTCAAAATACTGGCATTCTTCTTGCAGTGCAGCCAAAAATGATCCCAGTGATCCCAGTTGGTGAACTGCTGTACGAAGGTCAGGGTCTGTTCTCTGTAGTTGTATGCCAGTCATTTTAAACTGCTGAAGCACTGTCCCAAAATCGAGCCACAAAAAACATTTCTATTTTTTTTTCCATTTAGTTCTGAAGGGAAGCTGCCTTAAAATGGATTACAGTCAATTGTTTCGTGTCTTGCAAAAAGTCTTTTAGGGCTTGCTGAATCCCTTCGTAATGCTGACACAAAGCTATTATACAATCTCCCCAGTTACTACATCTTGTGCCTGACAGACTTGTGTGTCAGTGTCTGTATGTTACCAGAGCTGCTACTGCCAAAAACAGATTTCTAGCAATAGGTTGATGCACAGCAGAAAGCATACAATGACTATGTAAAGCAAAAGGAAATAACAACATTCAAGCAACTGTTGTTAATATTGTTGACCTCCATCAAATTTAGTGAGTGTGAAGTGAAAGGAACATAGTGGATAAGTGCATTTACTTGAGTCAGTCATACTGTCCTGACATATGGCTAGCTTTGTCCATAGCAGCTGGATATGTCCAAACTTAGGTTCTTCACGATGTCTAGCACAGAGTTAACAAGGCTTGAACTTGCATGGCCCTCTATTGGCTCAAATTCCAATAAGCCATTGAATAAATTTAGCTCTCTAGACTGATAAACCAGTATATGAAAATCAGCTGATCTACATGTGATAACTCTGAGGTTGAATCAACAACTGTTAAAAAATATTTTGCTGGTTTCCGTTCATAAGCTATTTTATTTTTTACTTTATGTCCCATCAATCATTACAAATGCCTGAGGACAGATGAAAGGTTTTATCTTGGCTTTGCTGTCCAGATTTTGCCATGTGAGCAGCCCAAAATGGATCAAATTGAACTCTTTCTTTAGCGACCAATTATTTTCAGATTTTTTCTCTGGTTTCTAAAGTATTGGTTAATTTGGGGAATCTTCCCTAGAAAATAAACTTCTTTCATTTCCTTCTGGTTTCTTTCATTATTCCCACATAAATATTGCCTCCTTTTTTATATTGATATGATACAAAAGAGAGAAAATGTCTTCTACTGAATGCTTTTACTTTAGCTGCTCAGGTTACAAATAAATTACCCAGATCAATGTGCTAGGCCAAGCGTTGGTACAGTTCACGGGCCAAATCCAGCCCACAGAACAATTGGACCTGGCCAGCAGACTTAGGATTTCAGCAGCATGCAGTGGCAGGGTGTTGGCAGCTGGCAGGGATCACCAGGGGTGGCAGCTTGTTCCTAGCATTTGCCTTTCAGCCTCTAACTTGGGGTAGGTTATTCTGAACTACAGTTGATAAAGATCACTAGGCAATGGAATAACTCTACTACAATCAGTGGCACAACTGGGATTTTCTGAAGGGAGGAAGGATCATTGACTGCCTTCCCCATGGCCTTCCACATCAGTTCTTCCCCGCCACCTCAAACCTCTCCCCACCCCTTTTATGGCAGCCAGCATCTGTGTGGGTTGCTCACAACCAGGCCCTTTAAGATCCAGGTACATGTTGGCAGCTGAGAACTCCCTGGCTCTCATTGCCTTACGGCTGGCCAAGCCAGTTTCTGGCAAGACTGGTACTTTATGCACACAGATGTTGCTTGCAGTTATTATTTTACTCATCATACTTTCATGTCCACCAAGCAAGACAATTCTAATAGTCATGCCCCCACATCCCGAGCATGGGAGCCTGGTATAATTGTACCCCCATCATACCCTGGGGGTACAATTGTATACCCCCATCATAGGGCCTGTTAAGAGCCCTTCTCCCCTTATTAGTAGTCCCAGAAGAGGTCCACTCTACACCCAGCTCTGTTAGCTGAGGGAAGAGCAGAGCCATCCTGGCTATGTACCCCCTTTCCTCCTTTTCTTAGAGCTGTGGCACCCTACACAGTCCTCCTAGCTCCCCCTAGTGCACATCATGCAGTGCAGCAACTACTTAAAGCTCTTGCTTCTGCCTGACTTTCCTATTAGGTCTTTGATGTGCTCTGAGAATGCCTTTATGACAGTGCTTGCTGTCAAGATAGTGCCTAGTTTGAGACTTCCACTGTGACTTGCCAAAAGGTAACCAGGGGTGTCTGTGGTGGAGAAGACAACTGAACCCCAATCTCACAGGCCCATGTCCAAACAAGGATGCAGATACCAAAATGCCATGCAGCTGTCCTACAGGCACCTCAAGCCAAGTCACAGACCACTGAACACCAGTTTAGCAGTGGTTTAACCCCAAAGTAGCTAAAGTCTTTAGAGGTCAACTGTGCCTTTTCTTTGCACACACAAAATTCCTAGCATTTGTCAGGTTTTTCATTTGTTTGGCTGATACCTGGGAATATAACTGATAACTTAATTCAGAGGGCTTAAGGTATTTTCTTTTCTACTTATTGTGCCAGATTTGGATATAGTGAGATTCCAATCATGAGACACAAGGTCTGTGCATGGCTTTTGGAAAATAAGATTTTATGTGAGCCTGTCCACATTAATGCAGACTGGGTGGAGTCTCTAGGGCTAGAAATAGATGTGAGCCAATGAATAAGATCAGGTGTGCTGCAATGTGTCCAGCACAGTTGATCAGCTTCATTGACTGAAACACACATTGCCCCTTGTCCTGTTCTTGATGGTGCAGGACAAGGGATGATGTGGTCTCCCTGCCTTTCCTGCTCAGCCAGATCCACCCCCCAAAACTTCCAAGTAGGCTGAAGGAGTAAAGAAAATCGCTCAGCATGGTGGTCCCAAACTGAAGATCCCTGTGAGATCTCCCCCAGCAACTCCTGAGGGACAGTTGTGTGTGCCTGTCCTTGCACAGTCTGGGGTATCATTCTTTTGAAGTAGCTGGACTGGCTCCCAGTTCACCATGTATGATGCTTGTTTAGCTGGTGTGTGCGATTTTCAGAGCCTTGTGTGAGGTGCGGTGTAAGGGACCAAATCATACACAGTCTTGCCCAGTGGTTAGGCTACTGAGGGAATGCAGGGACCAGGGGCTGAGTTAGGGCTCGGAAGCCAAATTACCAGATCCAGAGAGAAATCCAGGGGCAAAGTACAGAACACAGACCAGGGGCAGCATGTAAGTGCTGAGTTACCGGATCCAAGGCACAATTCACAAACTGAGGTCCATAAAGAGAGACAAGTAATGCCAGGAAACCTATGCAAAGGGAAATCCAAAGCCATGGGACAGGGACAGGGAGAAACTGGGGTCAGGAACCAGGGAGACCAGAGAGCACAGAACTGGGAAACTTACCTAAGCAGACTTACCTAAGCAGAACTGTTGGCGGTATGAAGTTTCATACAACAGCTGGAATTAAGGGTAGGCTGTACTTCCCTCAGCCAATTAGGAAGTCAGACAGTTAATTAGCTGGGCTCTGCAGCCCTGGGATGGGCTGTGCTGTCTGTTCCAGTCATGCAGGGTTGCCTCCGTCCTCCTCCCTAACAGAAGCACTATCACTGCTCCAGCTGGCTGAGAAGGGGGTGGGGGGGGGGTGTGAAACCCTGCTCTGGAGTGCAGCCGGGTCTGCCTGGCAGGGGGGCAGCAACCCTTGCCAAGTGTCCGCATCACCCCCACTCCTCCTCGCTGCTCCAGCAGCAGGAGCGTGGCCAGATGTTGGTCGGCTGAGGGGAAAAGAGGGTCTAACCCCCCCATTGCAGGGGGTGGTGGTGGGGCACCAATAGGTTCTGCTCGTGGACCCAGGACCGCGGCAACCAGATGTGACTGGAGCAAGAAGGGCTTGGCAGTGGTGAGGGAGAGGGGCCACTTTCCCCCCGTGCTGACCAGCAGCTTCTGCCTGGATCTGCCTCTGCTCAGCATGGGCAGGTGAGTCTGGAGCAGGCGTGGGATGGGCTGCAGTCAGGGCTGCACGCATGGGTTCCAGCTGGTCCAGAACTGGTCTGCTCTGCTGGTCAAAACTACGTGTGCAATTAATGCGATAAAAAAGAAAATGAATGCATTACTTTGTTTTTCCATTAATCGCATAAGTTAAATTAACTATCAGCCCCATAAAAATTGCATGCAGATTGTGGAAAATGGATTAAAAATGTTGATGCCTGTTATACTTTGAAATTCCCCTGTATGGAAATGATCAATACTTACTTGTCTTCATACCAGGCTCTCAGTAATAAGCTTGATTTTGAAGGTGAATAATAGAATGTAGAGGCTGAGGAAATAAAATTGCTTCTCTGATTTTCTTCCTGAACAGAATGTGTCTAGGAAGAATTGGTTTGATATAGGTGTGGATTCTCTGATATTGGCATTTTTCCACTCTCCCCACCTCTCTGATTCCAGAAATACTTATCTCCTTCCTTTCTTCTTTTTACCTTGCCATTTCAATTGTAAAGTTTAAATGGTACATCGTTTTAATGCATAATGAGATCTATCTGGCAATAAAAAAGGAGATGTTAATATTATCAAAATAGATATATGCTTGATTTTTAATTGAGATGTATTTAGATACATTATTTGTGATAAATGTGTTTACTTCTGTAAATATTTAAGGAAAAGGATATTGGTATATACTGTAGTTACTAAAATAAATGATACATATTTTAAGAATATTTGTGTTAGTTTCTAAATACAGAAAGCAGAATAACTAGTCTTAAGGAATGTATAGTAAAAAATGAAGGTAATATGACATTATGCTATATATACATATACACACTATTATCAGTATATACGTGTGTGCGCTCAGAGGCACTTGAACCCCTCTTTCATTCCTGGTCCATCCAAAGTTTAAACAAATTACCTGGCCGTGGTAGCAGCATTTCTATTCAGACAGCACTGAGGGTATCACTTGACTTCATGACTCATTACAACCTACCTGATTCCTTCAACTCTTCACAGGTGTTAATAACCCTTTCTCCTTTTTTAATGGTCTTAGTCTTCTACTAATTAAGCTGTTCTTTCTTTTGTAATGTTGTTGCCTAGCAGCTGCTCCTGGTAATGTAGCTCCTGTTTCACAGCACTGCAGATAATTTTTAATTGCAACTCAAAACATTAATTCAGGTGTGGAAATAACTTTCATTGAAGCATCAGATGTACTGTCAAGATGCTCAAGAAGACTTGATTTTGTTTTATGAAACTGAAAAAGATGTACATTTAATTTTAATGACTACAGGGCTAAAGAAACAACTTCTTTGGAGCATATTTTTGCCTAGTTTGTCATATTTAAAAAAAATACACAATATATAACCAGGGATAAGGGTTTTCTGTTTCCCATGGAAAAAGGAAAAAAAATGCAGATTTTCCCTTTTCATAGATTCATAGATTCATAGATGTTAGGGTTGGAAGGGACCTCAATAGATCATCGAGTCCGACCCCCTGCATAAGCAGGAAAGAGTGCTGGGTCTAGATGACCCCAGCTAGATACTCATCTAACCTCCTCTTGAAGACCCCCAGGGTAGGGGAGAGCACCACCTCCCTTGGGAGCCCGTTCCAGACCTTGGCCACTCGAACTGTGAAGAAGTTCTTCCTAATGTCCAATCTAAATCTGCTCTCTGCTAGCTTGTGGCCATTGTTTCTTGTACCCCCGGGAGCGCCTTGGTGAATAAATCCTCACCAATTCCCTTCTGTGCCCCCGTGATGAACTTATAGGCAGCCACAAGGTCGCCTCTCAACCTTCTCTTGCGGAGGCTGAAAAGGTCCAGTTTCTCTAGTCTCTCCTCATAGGGCTTGGTCTGCAGGCCCTTGACCATACAAGTTGCCCTTCTCTGGACCCTCTCCAGGTTATCCACATCCTTCTTGAAGTGTGGCGCCCAGAATTGCACGCAGTACTCCAACTGCAGTCTGACCAGCGCCCTATAGAGGGGAAGTATCACCTCCCTGGACCTATTCGTCATGCATCTGCTGATGCACGATAAAGTGCCATTGGCTTTTCTGATGGCTTCGTCACACTGCCGGCTCATGTTCATCTTGGAGTCCACTAGGACTCCAAGATCCCTTTCCATCTCTGTGCCACCCAGCAGGTCATTCCCTAGGCTGTAGGTGTGCTGGACATTTTTCCTCCCTAGGTGCAGCACTTTGCATTTCTCCTTGTTGAACTGCATCCTGTTGTTTTCTGCTCACTTGTCCAACCTATCCAGGTCTGCCTGCAGCTGTTCCCTGCCCTCCAGTGTGTCCACTTCTCCCCATAGCTTTGTGTCACCTGCAAACTTGGACAGAGTACATTAGACTCCCTCGTCCAAGTCGCTGATGAAGACATTAAAGAGTATCGGTCCAAGGACCGAGCCCTGCGGGACCCCACTGCCCACACCCTTCCAGGTCGAGACCGACCCATCTACCATGACTCTTTGGGTGCGACCCTCTAGCCAATTCGCCACCCACCAGACTGTGCAGTCATACACGTCACAGCCTCTTAACTTGTTCACCAGTATGGGGTGGGATACCGTATCGAAGGCCTTCCTGAAGTCTAAGTATACGACATCCACCCCTCCTCCTGTGTCCAGGCGTTTCGTAACCTGGTCATAGAAAGAGACTAGGTTGGTCAGGCACGATCTGCCCGCCACAAACCCGTGCTGGTTTCCCCTCAGCATAATCTGCCCTGCCGGGCTCTCACAAATGTGAGCCTTGATAATTTTTTCAAAGACTTTACCAAGGATGGAGGTGAGACTGACTGGCCTATAGTTGCCCGGGTCCTCCTTCCTCCCCTTTTTGAAAATGGGGACCACGTTAGCCCTTTTCCAGTCCTCCGGGACTTGGCCCGTGCGCCACGAGCGTTTGAATATTCCCGCCAGTGGCTCTGCAATAATGTTGGCCAGTGCCTTCAGCACCCTCGGATGGAGCCCATCCGGGCCTGCCGATTTAAAGGCATCCAGTTCTTCCAAATGATTCTGCACCACCTCAGGATGTATGCATGGTAGTCTGGCGCCTTGCTGCTGCCTCTCTACAACCCCAGTGAGAGACTTGTCGTGCCCCTCACTTAGGAACACTGAGGCAAAGAACTCGTTGAGGAGTTCAGCCTTGTCCCCCCTGTCTGTCACCAATTGTTTCTGTCCATTTAGCAGCGGTCCTATTCCTCCCTGGGCCTTCCTTTTACTCCCAATATATCTAAAAAACAATTTCTTGTTGTCTTTTACTTGGGTTGCCATCCTCAGCTCCATGGTAGCTTTGGCCCGCCTAACTGCCTCCCTACAAGCACGAGCAGAGGAGGTATATTCATCTTTAGTGATCTCACCCTGTTTCCACTTTTTATGTGCTCCCCTTTTGGCCCTTAGGCTGCCCTGGATTTCTCTGGTCAGCCATGGAAGCCTCCTGGCCCCTTTCCCTTTTTTGCCTCACTCAGGGATCGTCTTGCTTTGTGCCCGAAGGATCGTTTCCTTTAGGCACAGCCACCCTTCTTGGGCTCCCATCCCTTCAAAACTCCTACTCTGCAGTGCTTCCTTGACTAATCGCCTGAGTGCATTGAGATCAGCTTTCCTAAAGTCTAGCACTTTCACCCTACTAGTTACCTTACCCACTTGCCGTCTTATGTTGAATTCTATTATAAGGTGATCACTGTCTCCCAAATGGCTACCGATCTGGAGGTCCCCTATCATGTCATCTCCTGTTGCCAATACCAGATCCAGTATGGCATTCCCCCTAGTGGGACCATGCACCTCCTGTGTCAGGTGGAGGTCCTGTATACAGGTTAGAAACCTGCGTGAGCGATGGGACCTTGCTGTCTGCGTCTCCCAGCAGATGTCCGGGTAGTTTAGGTCCCCCATGACTACCGCCTCTTTAGCTTTTATGGTCTCCGAGAGTTGCCTCAGGAGCCCCGCATCTATTTCTTGCCCTTGGTGTGGGGGTCTGTAGCAGACCCCTACCACCAAATCCCTTTCTCCTTGCCCTCCATGTAGCCTAACCCACAATCCTTCTACTTCCTCAACCTCGGATTCTGTCTTGATGAGGGTTGATGTATATCGCTCACTGACATAAAGTGCAGCCCCCCTCCCCCCTTTTCTTCCCCGACCTGTCCTTTCTATACAATCTATAGCCCTCAATATGTACCGCCCAGTCATGGGATGAATCCCACCAGGTCTCTGTTAGCCCCACTAAGTCATAGGTGTTTAGTGCAAGCAGGAGTGCTAATTCATCCTGCTTGTTCCCCATGCTCCTAGCATTAGTATATAGGCACTTGAGCCCTGCGACTGGTGCCTTTGCTGCCCCCCCGCTCCGAGTCCCAAGGGGCCCATTGTTTCTTACCTCCTTGTTTCTTACCTGTTCTGTAGTGCTGGTCTCCCCATGGCTTTCAGGTTCCCACTGCTTTCCTTCTTCAGGCTGGGCTGTCCTTGTGGGTGCCACATGGTTTGGTGGTCCACAGCTTCCCTTGCCCTTGTACTCCCCTCCCCCCGACGAGCTGAGCAAAACACAGATTTAACATTTTAAGGGAGAAACACACATATTTTCCACTTCTGCAAAGAGCTCTCTGAACTCTTCCAGCCTGCAAGGGGCCAGGGGGAGCAAGAGAAGGGTGGTCAGGCAGGGGGTGCCATGTGTATGTGTGCATTTACACATACACATGGCTACCAGCTTTAGCAGGTAAGTCTGGCTAGGTGGGGGGGATTGAGGCCCCCATAGGGAAGGAGGGAGTTGGGCAGGGCTGCAGATGCTGCTACTGATACCCAGAAGGGCGGTGCATGGGGCTTGGGGCGCAGGGCCATGTGTGGCCACAGGGCCCAAGTGGGGAGTGGGAGGAGGCTGTGGGTGGCTTATCCAGGTGTTGTGGGGAGGCTGGTTCCCTGTCACTGTGCGCTGTCCTGTGGGGATGGAGTGGGGGTCACATGCCCCCTAGATTTGTATATGGAGCAGGGAAAGGGGTGGCTGCAGGCTGTCCATTGTGGGCTTGGGCTTCCTACCCTACTGCCTTCCCCCCAGGGACTCTGTGGCCCAGTGGGAGGGACCTGGCACAGCAGGGGAGAGCAGGGCAAAGACACTCCTTGCTGCTACAAGCCCCACACCACCCTGGCAAGGCATCCCCCTGTCCACCTGGCAGCAGCCCCCATGTTGCTGCCCCTACTGCTGTAAGGTAGGGAGGGGGCACCACAGGAGTGGCAAGGAGCTTCCCCAGCCAGCCTTGCTCTGCCCTGCCATGCTGGATCCTACCTGATGGGCTATGGAGGCCCCAGGGGAAGGGCAGCAGGGTGGGGAGCCCAAGCCCATAGCAAACAGCCTGCATCTTCCTCCACCACGTGCTCTGCTCTGACCACACTGCCCACCATGCTCCACTGTGCTGCAGCAGCTGCCGCCTCTTGTCATGGGGGTAGTCATGGGGGACCTAAACTACGCAGACATCTGCTGGGAGACGCAGAAAGCAAAGTCCCACCATTCACGCAGGTTCCTATCCTGTGTACAAGACCTCCACCTGACGCAGGAGGTACATGGACCCACTAGGGGGGATGCCTTACTGGACCTGGTATTGGCAACGGGGGATGACATGGTAGGAGATCTACAGATTGGTGGTCACCTGGGGGACAGTGATCACCAGGTAATGGAATTCATCATAAGATGTTGAGTGGGTAAGGTAACTAGTAGGGTGAAAGTGCTAGACTTTAGGAAAGCTGATTTCAATGAACTCAGGCGTTTAGTCAAGGATGCACTGCAGAGTAAGAGTTTTGAAGAGATGGGAGCCCAGGAAGGGTGGCTGTGCCTTAAGGAAATGATCCTTCGGGCATAGAGGGAGATGATCCCGATGCGGGGAAAAAAGGGGGAAAGGGGCCAAGAGACTTCCTTGGCTGACCAGAGAAATCCAGAGCAGCCTACGGGCTAAAAGGGGGGCATATAAAAAGTGGAAATAGGGAGCGATTACTAAAGAGGAGTATACCTCCTCTGCTCGCGCTTGTAGGGAGGCAGTTAGACAGGCCAAAGCTACCATGGAGCTGAGGATGGCATCCCAAGTTAAGGATAACAAAAAATTGTTTTTTAGATATATAGGGAGTAAAAGGAAGGCCCAGGGTGGAATAGGACCCCTACTAGATGGGCATAAGCAATTGGTGATGGACAAGGGGGACAAGGCTGAACTCCTCAATGAGTTCTTTGCCTCTGTGTTCCTAAATGAGGGGCAAGACAAGGCTCTCACTGGGGTTGTAGAGAGGCAGCAGCAGGGCGCTAGACTACCATGCGTAGACCCTGAGATGGTGCAGAGGCACTTGGAGGAACTGGATGCGTTTAAGTCGGCAGGCCCGGACGAGCTCCATCCAAGGGCACTGAAGGCACTGGCTGATGTCATTGCGCAGCCACTGGCGGGAATATTTGAATGCTCGTGGCGCACGGGCCAGGTCCTGGAGGACTGGAAAAGGGCCAATGTGGTCCCCATTTTCAAGAAGGGGAGGAAGGAGGACCCAGGCAACTATAGGCCAGTCAGTCTCACCTCCATCCTTGACAAAGTCGTTGAAAAAATTATCAAGCCTCACATTTGTGAAAGCCCGGCAGGAAAAATTATGCTGAGGGGAAACCAGCATGGGTTCGTAGCAGGTAGATCATGCCTGACTAATCTAGTCTCTTTTTATGACCAGATTACAAAACGCCTGGACACAGGAGTAGGGGTAGACGTCGTTTACTTAGACTTCAGGAAGGCCTTCGATATGGTACCCCACCCCATACTGGTGAACAAGTTAAGAGGCTGTGACGTGGATGACTGCACGGTCTGGTGGGTGGTGAATTGGCTTAGAGGGTCATACCCAGAGAGTCGTAGTGGATGGGTCGGTATCGACCTGGAAGGGTGTGGGCAGTGGGGTCCTGCAGGGCTCGGTCCTTGGACCGATACTCTTCAATGTCTTCTTCAGCGACTTGGACAAGGGAGTGAAGTGTACTCTGTCCAAGTTTGTGGGTGACACAAAACTGTGGGGAGAAGTAGACATGCCGGAGGGCAGGGAACAACTACAAGCAGACCTGGACAGGTTGGATAAATGGGCAGAAAACAACAGAATGCAGTTTAACGAGGAGAAATGTAAAGTGCTGCACATAGGGAGGAAAAATGTCCAGCACACCTACAGCCTAGGAAATGACCTGCTTGGTGGCACAGAAGTGGAAAGGGATCTTGGAGTCCTAGTGGACTCCAAGATGAACATGAGTCGGCAGTGTGACGAAGTCATCAGAAAAGCTAATGGCACTTTATCGTGCATCAGCAGATGCATGACTAACAGAACCAAGGAGGTGATACTTCCCTTCTATCAGGCGCTGGTCAGACCACAGTTGGAGTACTGCGTGCAATTTTGGGCGCCGCACTTCAAGAGGGATGCGGATAACTTGGAGAGGGTCCAGAGAAGGGCCACTCGTATGATTAAGGGCTTGCAGGCCAAGCCCTATGGGGAGAGACTGGGGCACCTGGACCTTTTCAGCTTCCGCAAGAGAAGGTTGAGAGGCGACCTTGTGGCTGCCTATAAGTTCATCACGGGGGCACAGAAGGGAATTGGTGAGGTTTTACTCACCAAGGCGCCCCCGGGGGTTACCAGAAATAATGGCCACAAGCTAGCAGAGAGCAGATTTAGACTGGACATTAGGAAGAACTTCTTCACAGTTTGAGTGGCCAAGGTCTGGAATGGGCTCCCAAGGGAGGTGGTGCTCTCCCCTACCCTGGGGGTCTTCAAGAGGAGGTTAGATAAGCATCTAGCTGGGGTCATTTAAACCCAGCACTCTTTCCTGCCTATGCAGGGGGTCGGACTCGATGATATATTGAGGTCCCTTCCGACCCTAACATCTATGAATCAATGAATCTATGAATCTTGTGGATGCCAGCTGGGGCTCGGGCGCTGGTGTGGGGGCCAGGAGGCTGCGGACCTGGGTTCCTGGCCCTGTAGCCCTGGCAGCTGGGGGCTCGCTCTGGCAGGGCTGAGAAATTGGGGGGGGCTGTGGGTGGGGAGTGAGGCGTACCAGCAGGGGTGGAGGGGCTGTGGGTAGGGATTGAGGGGGCAACAGTAGGGCTAGGGGGCTGTGGCTTGGTAGTGAGGGGCCTGGACCTGCATCCTGGTGAGCGATGGGGGCAGGGGGAGCTCTGATTTTCCATGATAAAAAAACCCAAAATCAAATACCAAAATTTATAGGCATTTAGAATTTATTTTATTATAGTGACTGAGGTACTGGTTTCAGGATCCCTGCATATAATATAGCAAATCAATGCACATTCCAATAAGGTTATATTTATTTCTGCTTCAGTTCTTAAACTGAATAATATAGCCCTAGGCCCCTAGAATATTGATAAGTGTTTTAGTTTCTTTTTACCCGAAGAAAAAATACACCTCATCATCTCCACCCCCTTTTCAAATCCTAGCTTTGCCCATGTGTGTTATACTAGAACAACATAGCAACTATAATGTGTAGAGATTTATATTACAATACTTAGTTTTATGAATAAAAATTGTCTTTACATAATTGTGCACATGATCTTTACAAGAGCAGTGTGAAAGTGTATCAGATAAATGTATTACTGCTGAAATTAATAAATATCAACAAAGAAATGTATTACTGCTGTACACATTTTTATATGACTTTATAAAAGATCATAATAGCCAGATCCCAATAAAAAGATACTGATATGCTGTTAGCTTTTTCTATAAACATGATTATCAATAAAATAAAGTTGTTTAAAGATCTAAAAATATTGATATGATCTGGATGATTTGCTAATTGCAAAACAAAAATATTATGATTTAAGTCTCTAGAAACATTAGCTAGTAATCTCAGAACAGCTTTATATGGGGGAAAATTGTGAAACAGACTAAAAATCCATGTGCTAAAATGATGTGATAAGGAGTTTGGTGAACTGTATTTGTGGAAGGAACATTTAAAGACAGCTCTTCCTTCAGAAGAGCAACAATAAGTACAAACTTGTGAATGCAGATAGGTAGAGCAATAGGGACTGCCTATGTCTTATGACCAGCACAGCTACAAGCAAACACCCAGTCCAACAAAAAATATTTTGAATTAGCTTGATTCTTGAAGTGCCTGACCCCTAACAATTTTGATCCTTTTTACCAGGGGTGTGATGGTTGAATTACAGCAGAGACTGCATGGATTTCTCAGTGAATCCAAGCGCCACCTGGTGGACAAATCATGGCAGAACCCTGGTTTTTGCCATGTCTTGGAATACACGTTTAAAAAATATCACGATAAAAATAATCTTGGTGGCACAAATTGCCTGGTTAAAAATAAAACATGTCAGAGGTGGCTTAATTTAGCAGATAAAACCAGCTGTGTATTTTCAGACATGACTAAGCTAAAGAAATGGGGATTTCATGACATGTATCTAGGCAAAGCGTTATGTGGACAAATGCCCAAAGAGACCAGGCCCCTGCTGTTACAGATGGCTGCCTTTGGCTACTCCAGAACCTCAAAGCTCTGGTGGAAGAAATCTTCATATACTTTCTAATGGACATTTGTTCCTGCCAAATTTATCTCCTTTTGTTCTTTACCCAGCATTGGTCTTTAGCTTAATTCTCTTTCATCCCAGATATTAACCCTTTTGAAGGCAGGAGTTTTATCCTCTTGCAGCCTTCATTTTCTTCACACATCAACACTGCAGAGTGCAGTGTGATGGAGAGATACCCAAGCTAGCTCTAAACCGGTTAAGTTTGCGTACATTCAGAGTCATCCCCTGGTAGCACAGCAATCACTGTGAGCTATTTACTAGGGCTGTGCGAAACACCATCATTTTGTTTCAACGTCCATTTTGCCATTCTGAAGGGATAGTGTTTAATTTTGTCATTTAATTTAGTGTTGAAGCACTGTCCCATTTCGTTTAATTAAAACTGTTTACGTGTTTTGACTCGTTTCGACGTTTCACCCATAGGCTATAATGGGGAATTGTGAAAATGCCTAAAACATTGTCATTTCTTGCTTGATTCAGATGCAAAGTACAGGGATGGTAGCCCCTTCTGAGGGCATGAAGCTTGCCACATTTCAATGAGCTAGGTGCAGAGGCTTCTCAGAAACTGCACCTCAAAGTCTTGAAAGCAAAACATGCTGGCAGCAGCAGCCTCCTGTCATCCGGCACACAGATCCCAGGGCTTGCACCCCCGGGGGGGCTGTGGGGCTGTGCTGGACACCTCCCAGGAGTGCGGGCCCCCTGATCTGTGCTGGATGACAGGAGGCTTCTGCTGCTGCTTGGGACCGGTGCGGGATGCAGCTTGCATCCAGTGTGGCTCCATGGAGCTCAGACTGGCAGCGGGAGGCAGAGTGCAGCCCTGGCTCTGTCCACCTTCCACCACCAGGCTGCGCTTCGAGTGGCTCTGCAGCCCCATGGAGCCCAAGCCACTTCGCGGAGCTGAGCTCGGTGGTGGGAGGTGGAGTGCAGCACAGCACTGGTTCTGCCCGCCTCCCACCACTGGGCTGAGCTCCATGGGGCTGGCGGAGCCGATTGGAGTGCAGTCTGGTGGCGGGAGGTGGGCAGAGCCGGTGCTGCACTCCGATCAGCTTTGCCAGCCCCATGGAGCACAGCCCAGCAGCAGGAGGCAGGGAGAGCCAGGGCTGCCATCTCCACCGGACTGAGCTACGTGGGGCTGCGAGCTGCTCGGAGCGCGGCCATGGCTCTCCCCGGCCTCCCACCACTGAGTTGCTTCAAAACTCGAAATGTTTTGAAACTTTTTAAACGTTTCGAGTGCCCTCCTTTCATTTCAAAGCTGTTTTGATGCTTTTTATTTAGTTTCACTGTTTTGAGGTCAAAATGTGTCAAATTATCTTTGAAATGAAACACTCGGTGAAATTTCGCACAGCCCTACTATTTACCCTGGAAAGAAGCATTATAACATAATTAGACCACTTTGTGCTCAGGGGTATTCTGATGAGGTTCTCTCCCAGTCAGTAAAAGGGCAGGGGAAGGACATGCGCTAGACCAGAGAGGAGCAGTATGGAATAGAACCAAGGAAATATGAGTCCCTTCTATGCAACTATGTCCGTGCAAACCCTGCAGGAGAGGAGGAATGGGAGAGGATGGGAGGTGTCACTAAGTGCTGGAGAGAGCGGGTGCCAAGAGTCAGAGGTTCTTACCTGCTTCAGGGACTCAGAAAAGCCCCTGGCTGCTGCTGCTGTGTCATGGTCTCAGCTCAGTCTTTGCCTGGACTCTGCAGGGGACCTGTTTGGCTGGGGCAGTGGGGAACTGCAGTCACCAACAAGCAAGCTATACAGCAGAAGGGGCAACTGTGCCACTGCACCCTCTTTGAAACAAGGAGTCCTCCTTCCCAGAACTGGACTGCTCAAGGATGCAGACTCTAGCTAATTGGTATCTTTCAGGTCCACAGGAAAACTGGTTCAGTCCAGGTCCCAAAGTTCAGTGGAACAAAGAAGTTTGAATAACACCTATCAGAATATTTATTTAAATAACTCACATATAAATATTGGGTGTAAACAGGGGGAATCTTCAGGAAAACCTTTGCAAAGTCAAGACAACCTACTGCCAGCATGCATGCTAGCTTCTTCCTCCCTCCTGTATCTTCCTTGGCTGGTATGGGTGTGATGTATTGTGCTGTTGCAGGTAGTTAGATAGGTACAGTGTGATACCCATACGACATAGAGAGACAGGTGCTCATTCTTATGCTTTGGGGTGTAATTAATAAAAGGTTGGATTATAGACACATCTCTTGCCTCTTTCTCTCATTTGGGTGGTAGTAATGCTTTACTTGCTAAGAGGGAGTGGAGATGATTGGGAAATGTGATTATATTTTGACTTGGCATACACACACAGGATAATCAGTAAGAGAACTGTAACTGTCTGTGAATTCTGTGTTTAAGCTTGCAAAGAAAGTCCTGATCATAGATAGTATGTACTCTTCTCTCAAGAGACTGAATGGTACTTGGTTTTTGGTAACAACAATACAGGGAGACCCCTGGGGAGTACCACTTGATAACTCCTCCCAGCTAGATATTGAGGTCCACTCACTGTCATGATGTTCCAACCAGTTCTGTATCCACCTTATAGTACTTTCATCTAATCTGTATTTCCTTAGTTTGTTAATGACAATGTCTTGGGGGAGACATTGCTAAAGTCAAGGTGTACCAAGCCCACTGCTCTTCTCTAAACCATAGAGTTTGATTAGGCAAGATTGCTCTTGGTGAATCTTTGCTGACTTTTCCTGATCCCTTTGTTTTCATTTAGTGGCTTCTCTAGGACCTGTTCCATGATCTTTCCAGGTACAGAGGTCAGGCTGGTGGGTCTGTAGTTCCCTGGTTCCTCTTTCTTCCCTTTCTTAAATATGGGCATTATATCTGTGCTTTTCTAGTCATTCAGGACCTCACCTGACCTCCACGAGCTCTCAAAAAGGATAGCCAATGGATCCAAAATTACCTCAGCCAGTTCCTTCAGCATCATTGGGTGAATCTCATCTGCCCCTGACAACTTGAAAGCATCTAGCTTCTCTAAGTAATCCCTAACCTGTTCTGCCATTACTCTAGGCTGTTGCCCTACCTCTGCTTGTCATCTGGCATTAAATACTTCAGCCTTCTCTGCATCCCCTGCAACCAGTTTGCCTTCTGCATTCCATAAGGGACCTGTGGTATCTCTGGTCCTCCTCTTATTTTTGACATATCTGTAGAATCCCTTTATATTGTTTTTTATATCCTTGCCAGCTGCATCTTTAATTGTGCCTTGGCCTTCCTCATTTTCTCCCGGCATGCCTGTGCAGTACTCTTAAATTTTTCCCTAGTATTATGACGTTTCCACTTCTTAGACCAGGGGGTTTCAATCTTTTTTAGTTTAAGTACCCCCAGTAGCCAAAAGTGAAGCCAGGGGGTGAGGGGGTGGTGCGCGGTCAAACGCGGAGGCAGGAGGAGGGGGAGGTAGCGTGCGGCTGAACGTGGAGCTGGGAGGGGGAAGGGGTGGCATGTGGCCAACTGCTGAGTCGGGAGGTGGGGCGTGGCGTACAGCCGAACGCGGAGCTGGGAGGTGGGGACAGCAAGTAGGTGGGTGGCAACAGACCGCTGCCACCTCCCAGGACCGGGGGCGGGGCAAGGGCAGCGGCACCCCTCTGTGGGGTGGGAAAGCTTGCATGCTGCCCTCACCCCACCCCAGCCCTGCTCCTGGGAGGTGGTGGCGCTCTGTCCCCACTTGCCTACACGTACCCCCTAGGACTATTCCAAGTACCCACAGGGGTAGGCATACCCCCGGTTGGCAACCCCTGTCTTAGAGGATTCCTTTCCCAGTTCACTGTCTAGCCAGGTTGGTCTCCTGTTGCACTTCCCATTCTTCTGCCCCCTCAGGATAGCTTGTGCCTGCACTCTTAAGAGGGCCTCCTTAAAGTACAGCCCTGGCTATAGCACCTCGCAAGTCTTCCAGGGTTTTAGTAAATTCACATAGTAGATCTGGGCCAGTGGTGATGCATAGGGGGTACATGGGGGTGCATGTGCACCCTCTGAGAGCACTGGTGCACCCCCTGATGGGCTGCACTTGCCGGTGTCCCTCCTGCAAGTGCTGGCCAGGGAGTGAAGCACTGTGGCACTCCCAAAAGTGGCTGCATCCACTTCTGGAAGAGGTTGCAGCCACAATCCAGTCTGTGGGATCTGCTGTGGGGGAAGCCCCCCCGGTCAGTGAGATCGGCCACAGGTGGATTCCCCCCACAGTCGGTGGGATGCCGGTCAGTGAGAGCGGCTGTGGGGGGACTCTTCCCGGTCAGTGAGCTCGGTCGCAGGGGGGACCCACCCCCCCTGGTCGGTAGGCTCAGCCGCGGGGAGACCCCACCCCTGGTCGCTAACTGGTCACTGGGGGGCCGTGTGCCCCCCTGACTAAGGTGGCACCAGTCACCCATGATCTGGGCTCTGTGTCATTTCCTAACCAGGCAAATTTCATGGTCAACCTTCTGTACCCATCTCAGCACCACAAAGGGTACTTGCCATTTGGCTAGCAACTTACTATCAGGTGAGGGGAGTAAAAGTAAAACTCTATCCCTTGGTTTATAAATCTGGAGGTGTGAATTCCTAGCATAATACCACTTCTAGGACTCCTGTAAGTTCTTCTTAGTGAAGGAACCAATAACGTCCAGACTCTCCCTCAGTTTTATGATGCATCAAACCACATTGTAATTACTGGTCCCTTGTTCTCACCACAAATCTTACAGGAGACCTGATATTCCTTGAGTTTGTATTCCATACAGTAGCTCAAATGGGGAGAAACATGTAGAAGCTTGTGGGACCTTGTGGATTGTGAAAAAGAGGTAAAACCACATGTTTGCTTACCGCAGGGTTCCCAACTCCTTGGGCTGATCTAGGTTTGGGGACATAGGGTGAAAAACAGGCAGCACTGAATCAGGAACCCTCAGAATTTCTTTGGTCCCACTGAAGTGTTCTGGTAGCAGAACCTTGCCTCAACTGTATGCAAGATAGTAGCTACAGCAGAGGTCCCAGCCAGGGGTGGTGAGTCCCTCTGGGACCTGAGGATAACGTTCTCTCATACAGTTTCAATATCTAATTCTCTTAGGTCTTCTGGAAGATCCCTGCCCTATAAAACTGCAGCCAAAGGGACAAGGTGCTTCCAAGCCCTGGAGCAGGTTGTAGAGATGAGAAGAGGCTTGGATGGATATTTAACAAGCAGTATAAAGGGATGTGGAAACACGATTCCTATGGGGTTCCCTCTGTCACCTTCAGGCTCTCTCTGCTAAAGTCTATGGGCCTGACCAGGGAAAATGTGCCATCCAATTGTAATAGCTGCCTGGCTGTGGAGACAGCACGCTGGGTAGGGAAGCAATGCTACAGCCTTTGCAGAAAGGGTGGGAAGGGGCTTGCATGCAGAAGCTCTGAAGAGGTGCAAACCTAAAAATATGCTTGCAGCTGATCCGGGATATAAACACAGCAGACGGTGGGAAAGAGAGAGAGAAGGGAGGAGCCATTTCCCAACTTGAGGGAGAGGATTGGGATGGTCTCTCCATCTAGGGAGGGGACTGAAAGCCTACTCTGGGGATCCAACACACCAGGAAAGATGGACAACCTGTGGTGCTCATTAAGGAGCTGAATCCCTTATCTTGGAGAAGAGCTGTGCAAACTCAGGACTCGGGTGCCCTGGGAAAGGGCAGGGGGGAGTCTGTGCTTGTGGCTGGGTTGGAGCTGTTGGAGAGTTTAGGCTGCAGGAGCAGGGGACCTGCCGGTAAAGGCAGGCAGACTCTATTAAGCAGCCCTAGTTTCACAAGGAAAGGGAACATGGGGAGGCATTTAATCTTGTAGTGCTTATAAGAAGTTTGTTTAAAGGGAAGGAATCATCCAGGCTGGATATAAGGAAGAACTTCTTTACTGTCCGAGCCCCCATGGTTTGGGATAGACTGCTGCCGGAAGTGGTTCAAGCACCTACTTTGAACGCCTTCAAAAGACATCTGGATGTTTATCTTGCTGGGATCCTATGGTCCCTGCTGACTTACTGCCCCTGGGGCAGAGGGCTGGACTCGATGATCTTCCGAGGTCCCTTCCAGCCCTAATGTCTATGAAATCTATGAAATCCTGCTGCTGTCTGGACAGAGGTTTCTACTTGAAAGAAACACTAGGAGCCGCGCACTGCCATCTGGTGACCACTCATAGCAGCAGCAGTGTTGCCATCTATGACCTGAGGTTTAGGGTCTATAATCTGTGAATGGACATATATTGATAGGGCTGTTGTAAGTAGGACCACTTGTTGGATGGACTATTCACTAATGTTGGGTTTATAGATAATATTTTGGTTATGGGTTTTAATGGGTGTTGTTGAACCTATGTAATGCATATATGTATATATGTGTATTATATTTGTTATTAATCTTTTTATCTTCTTTTTTCTGTAAATAGTTATAGCTAAAATAAAGAGCCCTATCCATTACTTAGGCTGGAGTGGATTCTTGGGACGGTGAGAGTGAGGAACACACCTTTCTTTTTGGCGGAACACTTCAGCCAGCCGAGCTGCCTGAGGGAGAGCCCAAACCTATTGACACCCTGAGGATCTTGAATCTGGTATAGTGCCTGGCCCTGGTGCTGGGGGAGGGTTACACAATGAAAAGGCTTGGTAGAACCTTGGTGTCATAAGTGGTCACCCTTGTATCATAGCTGGTTTTGGTTTTGCCTTCTAGCCACATCTCAGTTTTGGCTGGCATAAGAAAATAAGCTCTAATTTTAGCTAGGGCTCATTGCTTTGCTCTTGCTATGACTAAGAAGGTGTTCAGTGTGTCCAAACAGGTAGAGAAAGAAAAACCTGAGCCCTGAAGTGGTTGGTTGTTAAGCTGAAAGAATAAAGCTTTATAGTACTATTGTGGGTGATCCTGCCTTGGGGAACATGTGATGGGGCTGAGATGGACCAGGTGAGGTGTCTGTATGTCACTGCTCTGGGAGACAGGTTGTTGGGACGATCCTGCTGTGGATGGCTGAAGGGACTGGGCCTACACTATTTGGGCTCTATGCCTTAAAAGCCAAAAAAGGACTTGGGTATGGTAATCCAGAGATACTTAACTTCCCAATGCTGGCTCTGGGGCTGGAATCCACAAAGTCAAAGTTTTCTGATGTGATAGGGAGTTTGGTGAATCCTAAGCCAAAGCCCAAGTTTTCTATACTTTGAATGGAGAGACACAGGCACCCAGAACTGGAATGTAAAACACTAAGTACCCTCTGGCAGGTTGCCACCTCAGGGCTTTTTCAACCAGGCCCCTCCCTGGGGCAAAAGCCCCAGCAACATCCAGTCTTTTAAACTCACTGGCTGTTGCTCCCTGGAGTGTCTTTCAGCATGCCCCAGTAATATACAGTCTTTTAACAAAATAAAGCAAGTAAACAAGAAACCTTATTGTCTTGGACACTGGAAGGGGTCTGCTGTGGCATCAGCCTTCCCACCACAAGCTTGCCCTCCTTGTAGTGCAGAAGTCTCTGATCTCTGGTGCTTCCTTTCCACACCTCCCTCTGGTTGTGCCTGCTGGGGTATTTGATTCCCAGCCAACCCCTCCCTCATTAGCCTTCCCATAGCTGCAGCCCCTTGCCCAGGTTAGCTGCCTCTTCTTAAGTAGACAGGCCACTGTGTTACTTCCCCTGAACTGGAGGAGCACCTAAAACCCTGACAACAGGAAATATCAAAGAGTGTATTTTAATTTGATACCTAGACTTACATCAGAGTTAGGTAGTGGGCCACTGGGCAGCTTCAGAATAGAGAGCAGTGGCCAGAAGGAGAGCAGGAAAGATGAAGCCTGACTGTTACCCACCATGGTGGACACTCCATAGGCAATGGTTGGTGGGGCAGAAGGACGTGTACGCAGCTCTCTTTGATGTACCTGCAACAGGGGGTGGATTCTATTCTTCTGTGTGGTGATTAGGAAAGAAGGTTGGAGTTGGGAACTGGGGACTCTCCCATCTATCCAGCTCCATGTATTGGGTACTTATAGGTTGCAAATCTGTTTCCTTTTGTACACCTAAATAGCAGTTCCACAACCATGTACCTGGGCATTTTTAGCTGTTGTGTTGTGGATGTGTAAGTGTGTATGTAGGCTATGCACTGGCTGGGTATGTACATAGCACCATGTATGCAGACCTGAATGTAAGTCCTGAAAAAAGTGATAGGGGAAAAGCACACCCATGTCCAGATTAGGGCACTTGCTTAGGAAGTCAGTAACCCAGGTTCTAGATCCCTCCCTTGTCCAGAAAGGGTCTAGAACCTGCCTCTGTCTTCATGTCTATTTTTTATTTTATATTTTTGTTTTAAATATTAGGAGTGGAAGGGACTTCCAGAGGAGTCCAACCTCCTGCTTGAGGCAGAATTATCGCTATCTGAGCCATCATATACAAATCCATAATCTAACCTCTTAGCAAAACTACACGGTCAACCTGGACACAACATTTGATTTGATACAGCATCTTGATACAACACCCTTACCTGCCCCAAGTAAAGCAGGGGACCATCCATGGTGGTTAATATCCTGCTACTATAAAAATTGTTAAAATATGTTCAAGAGATCCCAGGAAGCAGGCCATGCTCTCCACTACAGGGGAATGCAAAACTCTTCTGCTGCTACAGGGGTCAGGGTTTTTGGATTTTTTACCTTCCTCAGATGCACTGGGTGTTGGCTGTATGGGGATTTTGATCCCAATGTTCTGGTGGGACTCAAACCTGGAGATTCCAAGTTAAGGGTCATGCCCCGCTCCTCAGGGTCGATTGCTGCATTTAGAGCCAGGAAGAAATTTTATCCCATGGTCAGATTGGTGCAGATCGGCAAGGGGTGGGGGGTGCAACTCCTGAAGAAATCATTTAACTACAAATTATTCTTTGATCTGGGTCACTGTGTGCACATCACTGATTGCTCTGTGACTTTTGACAGTGTCCAGATTTTAGTTTTCAGAGGAAAGGGGTAAACAGTTTGGCCACCAATGCTGTGTATGGTCCCTAGAACTACAACCAGCAGCTGGGTTTTATAAGAAAGCAGCCACAAGTGCATTTACTGAGGAGCCCAGTTTTGTCAATATGTGTTCAACGTGCACCAAGTACATGTCTATACTGTGGCAGCCACCTCCTTGCCAAGGCAAATAGGCTCTGCACTCTCATTCCCACTCTGCATGTGCCAGCCCTTCAAGAGGAGACTGGATGGTCACCTTGCTGGTCACATGACCCCAGTTGTCTTTCCTGCCAGTGCAGGGGAGCTGGATCCGAGGATCTTGCGAGGTCCCTTCCAGCCCCTTACAATCTATGAATCTATGAACCCTGGAAATGAGGTAATGAGAGCACCCTGAGGGGACCCTGGCATGCCTCTCCTTGCAAGATCTGGATTTTGTGCATGCTGAAAATGCTTACTTTGGGTTCCCCTATTGAAGCTCTCACCCCCTCATTTCTTAGGCTGGGTAGAAGGGTGTGAGCAAATGATGCTTGTTGCCTTAGCTGTGGGCACTTTTACATGTGCAATTGAGTCAAAGCAATAAATTCTGGTGCACATAAACTCCAGCACACTTTACATCAGAGTTTATTGCTCCTGGGCATGCCCTTTGAACATGTGCCCAGGACTGCAGCATGCTATGCCAGGGCAGAGTAGCTCTAGCTAGCAGGCGGCCCTGGGGCTTACAGTACTGGACTTCGGCACAGTGCCGAATTCCTCTATTAGATGCAGTCCCTGGTTGCCAGGATATTCCAAGACAGAAATATTGAACAAATGAAAAAGTTGGTCAGTAGTTTCCCCCCTTTTTCTATTCAGTTTCAAACCTGAGGTTGATTCCTAAATGGTAACTGCCAGAAGTGTGGCCCAGTTTAATGTGAAAGGAACAATAAAACCAACAAACAACAACAAATGCCAAAAGCAAAGGTAAAAATTCTCTCTTTGACAGATGATGCATCCTTTGCGAAGCTGGAAGCATATGATTTTGTAGGATCTTTGCCTCAGGGACTTGTTAGTTTCAATGGGACTAATGGCTGCTAATATTAACACAAATAAATGACATCATAACTTGTAAGTCAAAGGGCTAGATTCTGTCCTTGAGATCTCAATCAATATTTAACCATATATCTCACTGACAGCAATAACCACATCATCTATATTGCTTAACCCAAGACACAGGAGGAAATGGCACGGAGGGAAAATATTGTACATGCCTGACCTTGCTACAGTAGCACCATTGATCCTCTGTACAGAACCTAGCTCCTGTCTTGCCCCTCCCCCCAACCTTCTGGACTTCACACCCATCTAGGAGCTAGGGATAAAACTCAAGGGTCCTGACCACCTGTCTCCACTTCTCTAAATATTATCCCTTTCTCCCTTCCTGCAATATTTTAAATTGTGTAGTATCTTACAACTAATACTATTATTGTTGTTTTGTTGCTAATAATAGTAATTTCCCTCCCTGCACTAGAGAACTCAAGCTGAACACAGTTGCTAAGGTGAGTCTAATTTCAACCAAGCTATGAGCAAATGCAAAGTATTATTGCTTTTTGTAGTATTTTAGAGGTGTTCATCAGTGCAGAAATCATGATCGTCATATGAGCTTCTAAAGGCTCATTTTGAGTCTTTAGACCTGGCATTTGGGACCCATAGAAGAGCTGATTCTCTGTGATTGAGAAGACTCACACTGTCTACTTTAAATTACAATTCTCTCCACATGAAAGCTTGGTACAAAGATGAATGCAAAGCAGCTACAAATTGCAATCGCTGGCTTTTGGCAAAAGTTTAGAAAAAAAAGTGAGCTTCCATCTAATCAATCCTATCTACAGTATGGGATAACATATCCTCAAAGGGTTACAAATCTGCAGAAAAATCATGCTATGAATTTATTGTTATGACTTACAACTGACTATGGGTCTTATTGTTTATGATGAATGAAGAAAAACAAGTTGATGATGCAAACAAATGCAAAATGATATGCCTCTGGAAGAATTATCAAAAGCACAAACAATGGAAGTTAATTAGCTAAGTGGCAGGATTCCTGAGAAGGGTCTAGAATTTTTGGTGAATCATACATTCAACGTAAGTCAGCAACACAGTTGTAAAAATTCAGATGTGGTCTTGGTATTAAACCTCATTTAAAATATTATGTGAAATTCTGGACTTGACATTTTAAAACAGATGCAAAGAAGTTAGAGAGGGTCCAGAGATGGACAAAAGAAAAATGAAGGGGTGGAAGGCAAGCTGTATGAGGAAAGGTTGAGAGAATTGCTTGTGTTTCAGTTGGATTAGGTGACCATAGAGGTCCCTTCCATTCCTATGATTTAAAGTTAGCACTAATCAATAGATATAGGGGTCATTATTTGACCATGGATGGATGTTCATTAATTGTTGTTAATAATTATTCAGTAATAATTAGTATCTGGATTCATACCAAAAAATAAGTTTGTAACACATTTTACAGGAGCAGAGTTACTCCATACATATTCCATTAGCACCAATGAGTACTATAGTTTTTCACTCTCCTTCTTTCATATGACATTTTAGAATTATAACATTCATAGATTAATATCTAAATTTAATAGCCATTTGACTACATCAGGGGTAGCTGCATGGATTGATTTTAGATAGCCTTTAAATGATCTAACTGGGCAATTGTTCACAATATGTTGTACCATCTGAAAAATCGCACCACAATTGCAACCTGGACTCTCTTTGATTCTCCATTAATGGAGTAGGTAGTTCTTCACTAGATACACTGAAATTACTTTGAATTGTTTTTGAGTTGCTATAGAGTTGCTTTCTAGATACAACTATTCCAAAGCCATTTTTACAGAATGAACAGAGTTACTCCAAATATATTCACATCACAGACACTCCAGGATTATTAAATAATTTATCCATAAATACTATGAAATACAGCTATTGCACAGATGCTTCATAGTTACTACAATATCACTCCATTAGCCCAGTAATATTAGAAATTGTATTGCTAAACCACATACTTCCTGCAATTACAATGGATGTAGAAACTCCTCATATAATACAGACTTACTCCATAGATATCCAATAATGATTTCATAGAAATTCTGAAGGACAGCATATGAAATAGTTACCTGTGAAAACAGGTCACTGGACAAGAGGACCCAGAAGGACACTTGCAGTCCTATGTTCCTAAATTTCAAGAAAATTACTGCCAGTTGCTCTCTTAACTACTACATTGCTACCCCATAGGTGTTATGGTTACATTACAAACATTATGTATATAACTGTCTAGCTACTTAGAAAATACCTAAGGGTTACACTAGTGAAAAATTGTAGAGAATTTGACCTTAGATGTTAACCCCAACCCCCTCCAACTTTCCAGACCCTACCTACCCTTATAAAACTATTAAAGAGCTGTGGTATAGACATAAAATAACCAGCACAACAAACCTATTGATAAGTTGCTTCAGAGGTTCTTTGGAATTATCCCTTAGTTTATACAAAATTACAAGAAATGTACCATCCTAAATATCCTAGAGATTTACTTGAAAGCTACTCTTTAGCCACTGCAGATGCATTATAGATTTACTTGGGAATTCTTTTGGTGTTACAGGTGTCTGGCATTACATATAGAAAAAAAATCCAACTCCTGAACTTATGCTTACTTGCTCAGTTCTCTACAACAAAGCCCATATCTACAGACCATCCTCTTCATTGCTGACTTCACTTCTTTGTTTCTCAGTGTGTAGATCATGGGGTTTGTAAGAGGGAAGACCACAGTGTGCAACACGGCCACCACCTTCTCCATGCGGATGGTGCGGAAGGGCTGGCAGTAGATGTAGATGGCTGGGACAAACATGATAAAGACGATGATTATGTGAGTGATGCAGGTGGAAGCCACTTTCTTCTGTCTTTGGGCTGACTGTGCCCGTAGTTTGAGCAGGAGGAAGGAGTAGGAGACAAGGAGAAGGAGGAAGCAGAAGAGAATGACCAGGCCGTTGTTGGAGAAGGTCAGGATCTCCACCAGAGAAGTGTCTGTGCAGGCCAGCTTGACCACTTGAGGAACATCACAGAAGAAGTTGTCCAGCACATTGGGCCCACAGAAAGGGAGCTGGGCAGTCAGAGCCACCTGGATAGCACCGTGGAATAGGCCCCCAATCCATGTTGCCCCCACCAGGATCCAGCAGAGCTCCCGGCTCACCACAATGGTGTAGTGCAGGGGCTGGAAGACGGCCACATAGCGGTCATAGGCCATGGCAAGGAGGAGGAAGGCTTCAGCTGCCCCCAAAAAGTGGAGGAAAAAGAGCTGAGCCATGCAGCCTCCATAGGAGATGGCCTTGTGAAAGGAGAAGAAGTCAGCCAGCATCTTTGGTGGGGTAACAGAGCAGTAACAGATGTCCAGGAAGGCCAAGTTGGCCAGGAAGAAATACATGGGGGAGCCCAGGTGGGGGTCATGCAGGATGGTGAGAATAATAAGGATGTTCCCTGGGAGGATGATGATGTAGAAGAACAGGAAGAGGAAGAAGAGGATAAGCTGGACTTCTCGGGCTGGGGACAAACCCAGGAGGATGAATTCAGTCACCACTGTCTGATTCTCCAGCTCCATCCCCCTCCCCTATAACACGAGTGCATGAGGCAGGGAATGAGGACAAGAAAAAGCAGCTCAGCAGCACATTCTGGGCTGCTGCAAATGTTGTACAAAGGGTGGGGGGAGGGAGGGTGTTGTCTACCTGAGCCAGAGCACTACTCACCTCACTGGCAATATGGGTTTGGCTCCTTGTTTTTCCACAGACTATGCACCAGTTTACTTGGTCTGGTTTCATTACCTTTCTGATATCCTAAATTGAAAAATCCCCAATAAGAACCACTTGAGGGTTTCCACCCACTAGAAAGGAGCATCACCCTACATACTACAGTAAGGAAGAAACTTTCCCATAGAAAGATTATTTTAGCACTGCCTATAGATGGTTTTCTTGTCCTTTCTCATGGCAGTCACTATTAGACACAGCATACAGGGCTAACTGAAGCTCAGGTTTGATCAGGTCTGAAAGTTAAAGTTCCACCCAAGCCTCAGTGGTTCATTGCAATGGTGTAGTTAACCACAGAATCATAAAAAGAGGGCTTGAAGGGATTTTGCAAGATACTGTCATCCAGCTTCCTACTCCAGGTAGGCTCATGCTTGTCAGAACTCTCTCAGCCACATGTTTATCATGGTACGCATGGTACCTATTTACTGTTGGGTTGAATAGGAACACTTGGGTATGAGTCCTGTGAAGGGGAAGTAAAGCACTAAACTGTTCAGCACCAAACTCCAGCCTTCCAATCACCTCTGGCCATCCCTCTTTTTTTGTACACTGAGCAGAAAGGCAGAGTTCCAGCAGTTTGTCCAGTCAATAGAACAGGCTTTGCAAATCCTACTACAAACACATCTGGACCATCAGTCACCTCAGTTCCTTTAAAATGTATCCCTTAATTGATCTACATCCCAGATCCCTACCTGTATGCTGGGTGAATGTACTGCCTGACCTCCTACAGAGGATGAGGATAAGTGCATTAAAGTTTGTGAAACTCTTGGTCTCATAATGCTGGCATCTGTGGGTGGCAGAGATGGATCACAGACCAAGAATGGGGTTTGAAGTGGAAGGTACTCACCTTGCTCGCAGACCATCTGAGGAACAGATCACTGTCTTCATCACAGTGAATGTCCTTGGGGTCTTCAACTTGGAATCAGGACCAGATCCTATCAAAACATGCTGGCGCTTTCTGAAGGGTGGAGGCCAGGCTTGTCTCAAAGTGGTAAAAAGAGCTGGTAAAAAGGGAATGAATAAGGGAAGTTGGAGCCTGACGTCAGGCTCACTTCTATGGATTTTGGCTGTAAAGGCTGTGTTTCAGGGTTGGGGGGAGGGTCTACAACTCACCAGGTAGGGAGCATGCCAGGGACCCTTCTGTGTACCCCATGAATAGCTCAGTAGAGTTTTAACCTGAGGGTCCAGAATTCAACTCTCTGATCAAACGGCAGCAATTAGATAGAAATACATAGAATCCAGTATGAAATCTATGTAAGGCTGTGGAACCTCCATCCCTGGAATTTTTTAAGAGCAGGTTACACAAACACTTGACTGGGAAGGTTTAGGCAGGGATGCTCCTGCCTTGAGCAGCGGGTTGGGCTAGACCAGTGGGGCCAACCTTTTCTATAGGCATGTCACAAATTAGCTCTGCACCCTTTCTTGGTGCCACTCCAATCCTCTTCTCCTGGCCCATCTGCTGCTCTGCTTTCTGCTTCCTGCCCTATCTGGCAGTGTTGCTTGTCCCCTCCCTGATCTGCTGTGGACCACATACAGAGGCTCCCCATGTCACTTGTGGCATGCACGATGCAGATTGGCCACCCTTGGACTAGATGACCTCATGAGGTCCCTTACAGCCATACTTTCCTGTGATTCACCACCACTGCTACAACTGCTGTACCCAAAGAGAGGAACCCAAACAGCTTCAGGGCTCAGAGATGGGCACTTTTCCATGCAGCTTCCTGTATGCCATTCTCTGTGTGCTGGCCTCTCTATCAGTGCCTTCCTTAGGCCAAATGAGTTGCTATGCTAGGTTTCCAGTGGGGCAGGGATTTAGCCCAGCTGATAGGACAGCTAGGGAAGGGCTGGAGGGTAAACAAGCAGCTGGATTCTGGGTGTATAGTGTTGCAGAGGGGCCCTGGATAGCTCTCCAGCTGTAGAGAAGTCTCAAGCAGGAATGCACAGAGCAGCTAAAGATGAGGTTCTCTAATGGCCTCCACAGCCCCTAAGGGCACCATCCTGGGCCATGGGGGATGGAAGGATGTAGAAAGAAGATAGAAGGAAAACAGAAGAAGAAAAAAAGAATAAGAAAGGAAAGAAAGAATGGTAGTAAAAATGGAGGGAATGGGAAAGAAAGGTACCCTGAGATAGCAGGGCACAGACTCACCATGCATGCAAAAGTGCAGTGGCAGAACTGCTAGGAAGGCCCCATCTCCATCCCTCCTGCAGAACATTTCCTTTTGCCACCTCCAGCTATATCTCCTATGGCATGGAAGGCTGGGCTGGGGTTCCCAGGTTTAGAAGGGTGGAGCTCAGAGACCCAGGGGAGGAGCAGCTGTTGCTTAGTACAATGGTCTTGTTTGTATTCAGTACCTGTACTAGAGACAGGTGGGTGTGGAGAGGTAGGGTCCTGTCCCCACACTGAGAGGGCAGGAAAAGGGAGGAGGCTGGCTATTTGGTCCCACAGCAAGACAATGTTCTCACAGCATGGGCTGTTGCAAAGCTCCCTCTCTGTACAACTGGGAACGAAACTTGTGACAGGGCAAGGCAGATGCATCAAGTCACACAGGGAGGGTACTACACAGAAATTAATCAGGGGCTGTGATAAAGGCCAGGCCAGCTGAGACGGCAGCTGTGGCTGGGCAACAGTGTTGGAAGCTGCTGTTTTTGCACCCCCTCCAGCACTCCCCACCGTCTCCAGTCTGCACAAGTTCAAGCCCTCTGGGTCCTTCCCCTTCTTCCCAGTCAGCAGATCAGAGGGAGCAGGAGCCACCAACCCCAGAGATGGAGACAGGGCCAGAAGCCAGGCACTGCAGCTCTGTGGCAGGGTGGGGTGGCTTTTCCTTGTCCACCTCTTTCAGTGTGCACTGGGCTGAGGGCTCTGAATGATGCAGCACAAACCTCAAGTCCCATGCCAGTTTTGGCTGTGGCTGCTGCCCAGGAACTGTGACACCTGGGTTCTCTTCTTGGTTTTTTCCCTGGGTGTTACCAGCCTCTTCCCCTTTGTATTGCTGAGTATGACACAGAAAAACTGATGCTGCCCTTTGTGCAGTGCAGGGGGGCTGGGAAGGACCCGGTCAGAGACACCAACTCAGGCCCAGGGAGAAGAGGGTCAACTGCCTCAATGAGGCTTGCACCCTTGGCAAACCCTGCAGGAGAGGAGGAATGGGAGAGGAGGGGAGGTGTCACTAAGTGCCGGAGAGAGGGGGTGCCAAGAGTCAGGGGTTCTTACTTGCTTCAGGGACTCAGAAAAGCCCCTGGCTGCTGCTGCTGTGTCATGGTCTCAGTTCACTCCTTGCCCGGACTCTGCAGGGGACCTGTCTGGCTGGGACAGTGGGGAACTGGAGCCACTGACAAGCAAACTACACAGCAGAAGGGGCAACTGTGCCACCGCACCCTCTTGGATCTGTCCCTGGTTCTGGCTTCCAGCTCCTTTGTGTTATTCCTGTAGGATCCAGGAGACTGTAACCCCTCTAACTCCTGGACCCCATCCCCCACAGAGATGAAGATGAACCCAAATGCTCTGAATCCAAACCCTGTAGCTACAAGGTAATCTATTTCTGTCTACAGCCACGCACACATATTGAATACCCGATGGAAGGAACAATTCAGTATCTGTACTACATAAAGGGTACTCAGTGGAGCTGGCTGGTGGCCATCCACCCCTGAAAGAAGGAAGGCTATAACTTGGGTCCATATTTTTCAGAGGGGCTGTAGCAGGTCTTGGCTACAAGGATGGCCATGATGACCCTTGCTGGCCAAGATAGTCCTGCCCCACTCTGGCTCCTTGGGGTACCCTCCTTTGTCTACCTTTCCTGCCACACCTGGAGGGACCCTATAGTACATAGGGAGGTGGTGTCAGTGTCCAAGAGTGAGCCTCAGCTGTCTAGCACATCACATGTCCAGCTGGCACTAGTCTCAAACCTCCAGCACTAAATCGTGTCCTTCCTGGCCCTAACCATGCCCTAGGGAACTAACCAATTAGGGTGCAATAATCATATTCTTTTGCTGTCCCCATAGCCAAGTCCATACCCAGAAATGTGGGTTTTCTGGAAAATTTTGAATTGGAAAATTTTCCAATGCCCGAAATAGAGCGTGATCTGATTTAGTATGTTTATTTGACTTATATTTAGTCAATAAAACTAAAAAAGTACCTGCATATTAATTTTATGTTCCAGTAGCCACAAGTATTTGAACTGAAATATTTGATTAGGAAAAAAAAATATAGCACACTTAAAGTGGTTTAAATGTTATATTCAAACAAATTCAAAGCTTTATGTGGAAAGAAATTAGTTTTATAGGAATACTTGTAAAAATGTAAAGACTTCCCTTACTTTCATAGTTTCATAGTTGGTAGGGTCGGAAGGGACCTGAGCAGATCATCAAGTCCGACCCCCTGCCATGGCAGGAAAAAGTACTGGGGTCAAATGACCCCAGTGAGGTATTCATCTAACCTCCTCTTAAGACCCCCAGGGTAGGAGCCAGCACCACTTCGCTTGGAAGTTGGTTCCAGATCCTAGCCGCCCTGACTGTGAAGTAGCACCTCCTGATGTCTAGTCTGAATCTACCCTCTGCCAGCTTGTGACTGTTATTTCTAGTCACTCCTGGTAGTGCTCAGGGGAACAGGGACTCCCCCAATACCTGCTGGTCCCCTCTGACTAGTTTGTAACAGGCCACTAGATCCCCACTCAGTCTTCTCTTGTGGAGGCTGAACAGGTTCAGGTCCCTTAGCCTCTCCTCATAGGACCTGCCCTGCTGCCCCCGATCATGCGAGTGGCCTCTGAACCCTCTCAGTGCTGTCCACATCTCTCCTGAAGTGCGGCGCCCAGAACTGGACGCTGTACCCCAACTGCGGCCTGACCAGTGTCGCATAGACGGGGAGGATCACCTCCTTGGACCTGCTTGAGATGCATCTGTGGATGCATGACAAGGTGTGGTTGGCCTTCCTGACCGCGTCCCCACATCGGCAGCTCATGTTCATTTTGGCATCAATAATGACTCCAAGATCCTTTTCTGCCTCTGCACTGACAAGAAGGGAGTTTCCCAGCCTGTAGGTATGCTGCTGGTTCTTTCTCCCCAGGTGCAGCACCTTGCACTTGTCAGTGTTGAAACCCATCCTGTTCTCATCCGCCGGTTACTCCTGTACCCTGTCTAGGTCCAATTGCAGCCTATTCATCCCTTCTAGCATGCACACATCCACCCACATCTTAGTGTCATCAGCAAATTTGAATAGGGTGCTTTTTACCCCCTTATCCAAGTCACTGATGATGATGTTGAACAGCGCGGGTCTGAGGACCGAGCCCTGGGGGACCCCACAGCTCACATCCCTCCAGGTCGAAAATTGTGTGTTTAAACATTGTTTCTTTAAATCTAAGAAGGTTCTGAAAACTGTTGACACACTAATTTTAGCACACCCAAAGAGCTGTGTATGATATCCCATGGTTGTCCACTCATCTACTTCAGCAGAGTTTCACTCTCTTCCACTGAGGTCATTGCAGCACCTCCAGTTTCACTGTCACTATCTGCAGACTCACTTGCACTACTTATTAGTTCCATTTCAGAATCAGATTGAAGTAAACCTGATTGAGGACTACTTGAACCACATTCTCTTTCGCTAAAGGATGCTTTTACCAATGATTGTTTGGGTAAGGGCAAGTTATCATCACACCGCATCTTCTTCACTAATTGTGCTTCTGACATTCTCCAGAAGCAAGAAATTTTGAGAGATAGAAACAAGCTTAGCGGTGTGTTCATTTGTTAGTCTATTCCTCTTTTTTGTCTTGATTGAGCTGAAAACCTTCCAGTTCTATTTACAAGAAGCTGCTGTTGGTGGAATGCATAGGATCCTTAGATCAATCCTGGCCAACAGGCAGGTGTTACAGTATCCCTTTCACCATGTGAAAGGAGACATATTCTCTGCTGCTGGCCAAATGATGTCTTTCCTCTGTAGCAGAAAGCCCCCTTTTCCTCTTGCCTGCATTTGCTCTCCCCTCTTTGGATATGTTTCTCTTTTTCTACCTTTTCTTCCTTCCTCTCTCTTTCACTTTAAGATAAGGAATTGTATTTTAAAATTTGTATGTGTGCATTTTGTATCTCCCCTTGTAGTTTGGTATTTTTATCTATTTGTGTGCCATGGCATTTGTAGCTTATATTTTATACTCCTCACCTTTCAACTTTCAACTAAATGTGTTTTAGTAAGTTATACATTGTAACATTGTTAACAAAGGCAGGAATCAAACTGCCCTTCCCTGTATCAGGCTGGCCTCTGAAAGAGTGAGTGAATCAGTGATTGACTGTGTAACATGGAAGCAGGCAGCAATTATCACCTGGAAGCTGAACTCAATAGAAGACAGCGTAACAACCGGGAAATCTCTATACCTCACTGATCAAGGGCTAGAGGCCCTGGCCTGACTTAATCAACACCAGAGACCAACTTTTGGGCTGAATATCTCCAGATCGACCACTCCCAGAGCCCTATTCTAAATTCATCAATGGACTCCCAAACCTGCACGTACATGCGGACGACCCCTGGGGCTGACAGATGCTGTCCAGTAGCCACCGAGGGGGGGGAAGTCCCACGAGGGTCAATGACCCCTGGATTGGTCAAACCAGAAAACTGGGGAGTCACCAAAGTCTGCCAAGGACAGAGAAAAGGCAGTGAAAAGTGACCCTCAGTGGCGCCCTCTTGATCTCCAACTCGACCAGACCTGTCCAGCCAAAAGGACCAGCCGGCGACCCCCTTCTGGAAGATAACACCACAGTGAAAGAAGCCTCAACGACAGGCTCCAGCGCTTGTAGGATAGGTATACCTGACTCTGTAGCCTGCTACTGTGTGTGTGTGTGTGTGTGTGTGTGTGTGTGTGTGGACCAGCCCCAAGGTTTATGATTTCAGTGTTTCAATCCGCCTAATAAACTAGAATTTTAAGGATCCCGAGTTGGACATTTGTAACTGTTCAACACCTCCAAAGTTTTTCTTTTGCGCGGTATTCGGCAATGTCATCACAGCTATTTCGTCGATGTTGGGGAAATTCTTAGCTACTTCCATAATTGTATTGAGAGCTGTAGATAATTCATCTTCTGATAAATGTTCTCCTTTGCGTTGAGGATGCAAAAGTTTTGCTGCCAGATGAACTGGATGAGAGCAAAATTCAGATCTCTTAGTAAACATTTGTTTTACTACTTCTTCTTCTTCTTTTTTGGATAGAGGTGAAGAAGGCAAAAGCTCAATCAATTTTTCATTCAGTTGTC
The DNA here is from genome assembly GCF_030867095.1 of Alligator mississippiensis. Classification (NCBI taxonomy): domain Eukaryota; kingdom Metazoa; phylum Chordata; order Crocodylia; family Alligatoridae; genus Alligator; species Alligator mississippiensis. Next base: position 36,311,630 of record NC_081830.1, on the reverse strand, counting down.
TGAATATCTCTGGAATATTTGAAGCCACTGAAACTGGTAGTAGCAAATTGAATACTCCTGGAACTTGAACCCAGAACACATCATTGTCAAGAATCTGCTTCCAAATGTTCACGGGAATAATCTGCGATTCTGTGTCAGCTGTTGAAACACACTGCAAACAGTTTTTTGTGCGCAGCAAACTATGTAAACACTTTGTAGCTGAGTCCCATCTAGTTTCTCCTCACAATAAAAGTGCACTTTCCTTCCTCTGCTTCTCTTTTTGTAATATCTTTGAAGTCTGATTAGCAACGTGATGATTGTTGAATACCTTCACAGTCGCTTTGCAGTTTGCCAATATTGTCGACATTGTCTTCACGCTTGTTATGTCTTTTGCCAGAAATTCAATCCATGAACAAGACAGTCAAATGATATTAAATAAGGATTCTCTGCCTTTAATATTTGCCATGCAGCTTTCTGTTATTTGCATTATCAGTTACAAGGGCTTGTACCCGGGAGGGACCTGCACTTTCAATCTCTTCACTCAGTAATTTGGCTATATATTCACCTGTATGATAGCAATTGCTTTTAGGAATATTGGTTTAGGTGTTGTTAACATAATTTTCAATAAAGGATTTCCTTGTATATCAGTCCATCCATCTGACATCAGAATCAGTGATTCAATCCTTTGAATAGCCACTGTTTGAACTCTGTCATACTCTCTATCTAAGAGAGAATGTGATAAGTGATAATGTGATGGTAACTTATATGAATTTTTATGCAACGATGAATTTTTAGAAATGGAAAATTTCCCACAGAAAAATAAAGCATTGGAAAATTTTCCACTCCACATCTCTGGTAGTGGGATAGACTGCCCAGGAAGTTGTGGAATCTCCTTTCTTGGAGGTTTTCAAGAAGAGCTTGGGTAAGTATTGGCTAGGGATGAGTCAGGAGTAGTATTTCTACAGGGGAGAAGGGGAGTGGACCCAATGACCCTTAATGTCCCTTCCTATACTTCTATGATTCAGACTCCGTACTCAGTGGGAATTAAACTGGCTTGTACATGCCTGCCTGCAGAAAGCATCATTGGATAAAATACTTGGGAATGCACTCAAGGAGATGATACTCTTTTTCACAATCATACAGAGTGCCAGGAATGCATGTGAGCATGTTGCACATGAGGGACAGAGAAAGCAGTAATTGTAGCAGGAAAGCAGAAAAATCTTTCCTTTGCTCTGCTCTGCTCTGCTCCATGTATATTTCCACGTGATCCTCATTATGGTGGTATCTGAGCACCTTTTGTAGTGTACAATATCTTTTGTCTGCGATCCCTTCTCTTACCTCACCTCATGGTGAGAATTGTGTGTGGGGCAGTGTTAGAACTGGCAGGGTTTGATTTTCATTTTGCTTGGATTGTCTGAGATGCTGTGTGCTACCAATGGCATCTTGGCTGGGGAGCAGAGTGTGAAAAAGATAGCAGTAGTCTTTGTTCCTGTGTTAAATTCCATGCTTTCCGATCATAGGCCATAAGAGGTCTGCCTGCTGTACAGGCCAGTTTTCCCCTCACGGAGAAAAGTAGCAAGATACCCATGAGCAAAGTGCTCATCCGAGGGCTTCTGCTTGGGTCATACACTGACTGAGCCCAGGCTTATGAGAGACTTGAAGGAAAAGACTGAGGCTTTAAACTTGAACTTTAGAAGCATTTGTGACAGGTACACAGGGACTGAAGGGAAACAACAATGATTTAATTAGTGTAACCCAGGCGGTACTCCAAGAGGTACCCCCTCTCCAATTGAAGGGATCACAGCAGGTGCACAAGCGCTGTGGGAGGTGTAAGGACTCTCCTCCCCCTATAGAGCACAGCCAGACCACCACTGAGGCCTTAACCATATACCTTTTAATGAGAGAACAGTACTGGGAACATAACAGGCATAAACCAGGAGGTGTAGGGGACACTACAACGCCCTGAGGGGGCAGGTTTCAACAAAGGCAGACACTTACAGTCATTGACAAAAAAAAGACAGGTTTAACAAAATATAAAACACAAACAGCAGAACAAACAATACTGGTTGCTGAAATATAAAAGGTACAAAATACAAAATGTCAAATAACAAGGACTATAGGGCCTAGGTACCTGGAGGGGGAAGAACACAATGACCCTTTTCTACTGCAACAAGAATTTCTCCCTGTTACTTCACTCATCCCAGCTGAGATATGAACTCAGACCTCCCACATGGTAGGGAAAAACCCTACCACACAACCACCAGGGCTGGTACTGTTCCAAGCTGCTAGGGGTCTTGACCTTCCTGGAGCCCCAGCCTCACATTGAGCTGCCTGGCCTCTTATTGCAGGAGGTGGAAGCAGAGCTGGGAACCTCTCAGGTCGCTGCTCAGATCCTTGCTGGAGCTGGGGAGCCTCTCCTGCTGGCCACAGCCTCTCGTAGGTGATCCTGGAGCCCAGCAGGAGCCTCTCCTGCCGGCTGCACTGCTGAGGCTCCAACTGCTGCCTGCAGGTCCCACTCCTTCCAGCTCTTCTGGGGTAACTGCTCCTGCCCTGCTGGCCCAGCTCTTGCCAGCTCTTTGAAACTCCTTCCTCCTGGTCTCTCGCTGGTCTCCCCTCCATCAGCCGCCCTGCCCCTTTCATCCCCCTCCAGGTGACCCAAGGGGTCAATCAGGGGACACGGAGGGTGAGTCTCTGGGTCCTGATTGGTGAGGAAAGGGAATCCCAAGTCCTCCAATCATCTTTAGCCCTTTCAAAACCCCTGGGCTAAATCACTGCCAGCTAGCCCATCACATTAGCAATGAATGACAGGTGGAGAAAATGGACCCTGGGATGTAATTAAAGACATTGGCCCCAATCTTATTGTACTTTTAGGACATGAAAGTGACACAAACAGGGATTTTAGGCAGCTCAGTCAGTGAGAGTGTTCCTGGGCCACAGTCAGGGGCGACGTGTAGGGAGTCTATGTGGGTGCACGTGCACTCCCTGAGCGTGGCTGTGCACCCCCTGCAAAAAGGCACCTGTGGGCGGTCACTGTTTGCCACTCCTGCCACCAATACTGCCGGCGGCATCTACGGGCAGTCCATGATTGCTGCTGGTGGCATCTGCAGGTGGTTGCAGACCCCTGCTTGGTGCTTGCTAACTCCCCCCCACCACTGTGGACAGTGTCAGTGGCATATGCAGGAGCTCCCAGCTTACCGCCACTGGGCTTCTGCTGCCGCGCTCCCACCACCGCCAGTGCAGCTGTACCCCACCAGCTGTCAGGGGCACACACTGTTCATGGCCATGGTTCTCTGCACTGTAAAATCATAAGATGGCTTTATTTCTTATGTGACTCCCTTTTGGCTTGAAAGAACTGTCAATAAATAGACTGAGGCTACTGCATATATTTAGAAGCAAGATAAAATTACTCTTAGGCATCTCAGGCCATCTACATTCTGGAGTGATCCAGTTTCACTGGAAGCTTATTAAATCTGCCTTGGGCCCCAAATCCATAGATGGATAAAAGCCATATCAAGCAGCCATTGCAAGTTGAGGTCGTGCATGCAATTTAGTGAATGAAGAGGAACACTCACCTTTTGTGCAGTCCCCTAAGGGACTGTGCACTTTCCCAGGAAGTGGAAGAGCTGGTTTCTAGACCTGAAAGGGTTTGAACAAACATATCAGGAAAAACTCCAGAAACACCAGGCTATGGGTTAGAAAAACTGAGTCTGCATCCTCCATTTCTCCTCAAACTGGCCTGCTGGGTGGAAAGGCACACCAGAGTCTGGGGGCCAGAAGAAGGACAAGCCAAGGGGAACCTGACTTTGTAGGCCAGTGAAGGGGCACTTCAGCTGTTTGAGAGGAACAAAGACTGCACACTGTGGGGTCACAGTTGTTCCTGAAAGGCACTGTTTTACTTCCCCCATGAGCTGGACTGGCTAGTTCTGGCAGGGCAAGAAGGGCTGCTGGGCTTTTTCTGAGATCAGAATTTTTTTCAATCTGACACTCATAGTTTTGCAAATAAAATAACTGTCTAAGTGTTAGTGCAGCAGTTGCTGCCTTGTGTCTAGTTAAAGTGCCCCTTTGTTGCTCCATTCAAGGAGGTGTTGGGTGAGGCTGGGGGAGATGCCAGCCAAAAAGGCTGGAGACTCTTTATAGAAAGTGCTCCAGTGCAGGGCTGGCCTGAGTCATTGTGTACCTGGGCCAGGACTTGCTCTCCTTCCTAAGCTGAGCCTCCCCTGATAGCAACCAGCAGGTGGAAGATGGCCTTGCAGTGAGGGTGTTGTTTTGGGGCTCAGGATCTGGGGTCTCAAGTCCCAGCCATTCTGCAATGTCCCTGCACCTGGGGAAGCAAGTAATTCTATGGCTGTGCACTTCAGGCTTCCCCCTGTAAAGTGAGGGTGAGTCTTCTTCTCCACACTCATTTTTGGGGAGAAGTCTTTCATGACTATGAGGGGCCCAAGAATGAATGTTGCTGCACTGAAACATGGGAATATGTTTCACTGGCAAGGACAACCTCTACATCCTCTGGAGAGGATGCCTTGAGAGAGCAGTGATGCCTTGGGATTGCAGAGAAAGGCTTGTCAATGCGAGCTCTTCCGGTCAAAACCCCCATTATTTGTAATATTGCATAAATGTGAGTGTCTGCCTTATGGTGTTTAAGTGCCGGGGCAGGCAGGAATGATGGCTTCTTTGATACTGGGGTCCCGTGCCCTCCTTTCCAAAGCTGCTAGTTTAGGCAGAGCTGGCATCAGAGAGAGTTTCTACCACATTTGGGAAACTGAGCTTTGGTCAGATAACTCTAAATTTTGGATTATTTTGGTTTTCTTCCTCCAGCTGTCAGTTACAGTGAGCTGCTCTCATCACCACCCTCGTCCCTATGGGGAAATCTACAGGGTCTGTGTAGAATGGCCACACATGGCTTGGAGTGGCTGGCTTCAACCCCAGCCCCACTCCTGTCCCCACCCTCTGGTCCCACCAACTCCCTGCAATTATTTGCCCTAGTAGAAACCCCAAAGGATGAAGTAACATAGTTCAGGCCCTCACGGCCACTGGCAGGGGGTTCTCCTCCCATGACCAAGGTCAGGGGTCTCCTTGTATCAGACATAGTAAAAACTCTGCCTAAGATTTGGGGGCCCATTGCAAGTGCAAGGCCCTGCCCAGTGCAAGGCCCTGCCCAGAAGCAGGGGGAGATGAGGCCCCTGCTTGGACATGTTTATCTCAAAATGAGACACAAGGAAGATTATTGCTTCTCTCTCAGATCAGGCCCAGGAAACCCAGAGAGAAGCATCCTGCCCTAGTGGCTTCTGCCGCTGTGAGGACTGTTCGCAGATCCTGGCTCCTGCCCAGGATCTGATGGCTTTATGAGTATTCAACGGTCTCCCCAGGACTCAGCTGGCTTATCTTAGGAGAGCAAACTCTGGGGCAGCTAGGAAGGGAGCCTCAGGGGCGGGAGAAGTGATGTCACTAGGGCTCTTCTGAGAGAGAGGATGACACAGAGGGACTCGAGCAAACAAACAAGCCAAACCCCTCTGATGACAGGAGCAGGATAGGAAATGCTGATCAGTACGGTGTGTGTGGTTAGTTAATCTAGTTATAAGGGGTAAAGAGCCAAAATGCCCAGGATCCTTCCCTGAGCTCTGTCACCATCTCCCTGTGTAGCTTGGGCAGGATATTTCAAAAGATGCACTTGCCCATGTACTTGACAACTTGTTGCTAAAAATGTTCCTGGTTTAAATTTTCTGTCATAGTTTAAAATGGTTAGATGAGCAACGTGTATGTGATCTACAACGTAAGGGCTTATTATGCTATGACTAGTAAAAAGCACTAGAGAGCATGTCAGAACTATTTTATCCTCCCGTCCTTTCAGTACTACTTTACTGCCAGGTGGCGTTTTAGGACAAGATTTGATATTTTAGCTGGTTTATTTTTTTGGGCCATGCCAGGTTGCTGGGGGGGGGGGGGGGGGGGATTGTTGGCAGTTTTGCTTGAGAGAGACGCATTTTGGGGGTGGGGGTTTAGTTCAATAGGCTCCCCTGCAAAGCCTTCAGCTTTTTTCTGGGTGCTTGTTGCTCATTGCACGAGCCTTTGTTGGTTGGGGTGGGAAATCTGTTCATACAAAGGTCTGCAAGAGTGAGCCTTCCTGCCTCCCCCTCACAAGTCTGTGTTGGCATTGGAGGTCTGTACTGCAGGCCTCCCGAAGGGGCTGTCCCCCTCCCCAAGCCTGGTCCCAAAGCAGTTCTGCCCCCTGCTTTTTCTGCCATGATCAGCCTACTCCAACACCCTCTCCCCCCCTCCCCTCGGCATCACCACACAGTGGCCAGCATGAGCTAACACCTCCGCACAGCAGGGGCATGGTGTGGGTTGAGGTGAAGAAAGAAAAAGCCCAGGCTCAATGAGAGGAATTTTCTTATCACTTAGTCTATTTGCATGTCAATCTTTTAACTGCTGCATTGGCAGATCATCAACACCTGCAGTCATATCCCCCCAGCCTACAACCAGATCCCTCCAATACTTGTTCCCCATCTTGTCCTCCACCCCCCAAGCTTGCCTCTCTTCTTTGGTTCTCCTGTTCCTTCTAAGCCTATTTTTGTCCCCAGCAGCATGTCCCTGTCCCACCCTCTGCTTGCCATTGCTCTGCCTGACGGTCTTACTGCTTCCTCTTTCTGCGAGTGCAGGGGTTTGCAGGTCAGGAGTGAGGGGCACCAGCTGGGCTGGGGACTGCGGATTAGCTAGGAATGAGAGGCACTGGCAGGGTTGGTGGGGCAAGGGGCTTCAGGTTTGGAGTGAGGGACACAGGCAGAGGGTGTCACCCATGCTAACCACAAGCCCCCCACATGCTCATGCCACAACTCCCAGGCCACTGCAGGGAGAGGAGAGTCACGCACTTGGGTCCTGCAGTGCACCCAGCTCTGGGTTGTAATGGCCAAGTATAACAGTGTATGGTGCAAGCTATGCTAAACTATTGTATGTGGTCTTGTACCCAGCCCTGGGGTGCATCTCAGCCCTCCCCATACACTGTTATATGGAGCTGTTAGACTCCAGAGCTGGGTGCCTCCTGTAGGACAGGAGAGGATCAGTTCCCATCCTCCCTTAGACCATTACCTTAAGATTCCTCAACAGAACCTGTACAACCAGTTGAGTGACTCTGGCTGACCTTGTTTACATTTGAGTGACTCTCTGCCAGCCCTGTTTACATTTTCACTGACATCCTGCCAGACTTCTTAGCTTCTTTCATTTCATGCAGTTGCAGAACAGCAGAGACTCCCTATGCCTGAAGAAGGGTGATTGTGCCCGAAAGCTTGCTTAAAACCTTATTCCAACTACTCAGTTGGTCTAATAAAAGATATCATATCTACCCAAGAACCTTGCCCGCCTATGTCCTTAGACTAACATGGCTACAACCAAAAGCCCCATGCCATGTCTCTGTGTTTTTTCTAGTTTTCTGGTTTTCCTGGAACTGGGCTGTTTTTTGGGCTGGGATTACAGGTGGAAATTCTCCCTGGTCCAGCCTATATGGTCAGGGGTGTCCAAGAGAGTCCCCCAGTGCGGTATGGCATGGGGTAGACTAGGTCTGAGGTGTAATAGCCATATACATCACTGCATGGAAATGGCAGATGTGCGCCCAGCTCTGGGGTGTAACAGCTGCATATAACAGTGTATGGGGAGGGCTGAAATACACCCCAGGGCTGGGTGCAATGACCACATATAACAATTTAGCACAACCCACACCATACACTGCCAGTACCCTTCACTCCTGATCTGCAGCTCCCTACCCTCCCAGGAGTGGTGTGCAGTGGGTCCCGGAGGGATCAAAGCCCTAAGCTGCAGGTGTCAGCTTGGGTTCTTTCTGATCCCCCTCTGGTATGAAGCTGGGCAGCTCAGTGTGCAGATGGCACATAGAGGATCCTGAAGACACTCGAACCTGGAGTTGAAAGTAGGAGCTTAGGTGTTGCTAGGTCAGTGGTACAGATTTTTGCCTACCGTGTGGGAAACCAGGGTTCAATTCTTGGCCAGAGCACCAGAGGATTGAGTTGCTTGTGAAAGGGAATCCCTCACCTCTTTTACCAGGTCTGACCAACTGTCCTAATCACTAAGGTACAAGGCAGGGGTGGGGAGGTGGTCCTCCTCCATGGCTATGTAACCAGCACTTCAGCATGTAAAGATGAACTAGCATTTGGCTCTGAGTGTCTAGATCCTTTGGGTACCTGTGAAAATCTCACTGAAAACCTGCATTTGGTTTTTCTTTTTTATAAAAGAAATGAACCATCTATAAATTAAATTTGATCATTTCTTGCAGGATTCCACACTCCCCATTGTGGATCCTCTTAATAATACTGCTTGGGGGGTACCCTTAGGAGGGGTCAATTGTGCATCTCACCCTCTATCATGAAATAAGTGAATCTTATTGTAGCTTTGGATGCCTTTTTTTAAAAATTCATCTTGGATGTCTTTGTTCACCAGCATTAGTGTCCATCAAGCTATTCTGTAATTAGATACTTTCCCTTCAAAAAATCATAGAAAAGCAGGGGTGGAAGGGACTTCCAGAGGTCACCCTGCCCAACACCCCCACCTGAAGCAAGATCATCCCTATCCAAACCATTATATACAAATCCATTTTCTAACCTATTAACAAAACTATGCAGTCAACCCCAGTATTGCCAACCCTGCCATGAAGTGTGTTGTGGGGGGGGGGGGGGGGGGGGGGAGGCGAGGGTGGGAAGGGGGTTATTTGTGAAGGTGTTGTGGGCTGTGGGTGTATGTGGGGGGTTTGGAGATTGGAGAGGGAGGGTCCCTATACACCCTGGCAGGATGTGGGGTCAGGAGTGAAAAGCAGCAGCAGGGCTGGGGGGCTGTGGCTTGGGAGTGAGGAGCAGACAGACAGGCAGACAGAGATACACAGAGACACACAGAGACACTGACAGACAACACCCAGCTGGTAAATGGAAGGAAAGGGGTGGCAGGGGGTGGGGTTGGGGAAGGGATGGGGGAGATTGAGGCCCCCGTAGTGAGGGAGGGAGTGGGCAGGAGCAAGGCAGGGTTGAATGGGGCCCTGGGGCCAGGACAGGTTGTCCAGAGGCATGGTGGGAGAACGCAACTCCCTGCAGCAGCGCACACACCCGAGTGAGGCATAGGGGCACGTGCCCCCACAGGGTGGAGGCAGGCTGCCCGCTGCAAGCTGGGGCTCTGCACCCCTCTGCCTCCAGAGCTCAGCCGCGGGACCCCAGCATGCCCCCTGCTGCTGTGCAGGCAGGGGATGTGCTACACTGCCAACATGCCCTGTGTCCCCTGCCTGCCTGGTGGGCATCAATGGCATTGCGCAGCTGAGCTCCTGGGGCAAAGGCAGCAGTGCACAGAGCCCCAGCCAGCATCCTGCCTCTGCTCTGTGGGGCACCCCCCTAGTAGTGTGCACTGCTGTGGGGAGCTGTGCTCCTTTCCTGCACCTCTAGATGACCAGCCCTGGCCCTGAGGCCCAATTCTCCCCTGCCCCTGCTCCTGCCCCACTCCCTCCCTCACTGCGGGGGCCTTGATCTCCCCCACTCCCCTCCCTTTCCCTCTCCCCAGCCCCTTTCCCTCCACTTACCAGCTGGGAAAATCTGGAGATCTGAGGGTTGGATTGGGAGATTGCAAGTCAGAGTTATTTGGACTTTGAAATCCTGAGTCTTGTGATGGTTTTGCAACAGTTGGCATTACTGGCTAAGGCTGGGGTGGAGGTAGGCAAAACATCCAGCTTCCTGCTGACTCTGCTGGGCACGTGCTGGGCTCTAGCAAGTTGACCTGGCCTTCCCTCCAGGTGTAGACAGGGCCCGTCTCAGTGCTCAGTGACCTGGGCAGGGGATAAAGGTTATTAATGATAGGGACCAAGGAGGGAATTGGGCTTCTGGAAAACTCAGGGTATCCAATAAGGACAGCAGGTGCTATAGGGCTAGACTCACCAAGGCATTGGGAGCACAGAGCTGTTGGGGGCTTTGAAACATTTTTCTTGGGTTCTGACTTAACTTGTAGAAAGGCCATGGGGCCTACTGGATAAGAGCAAGGAGTCAGGACTCCCTGAATCTGTCCCTACCCTTGGCAAAACATGGGGGTTTGGTTTGCTATTGCCTAGGGATGTTAGGAGTAAGGGTGCTAGGTTCCCTGCCTGGTTTGGGAGGGCAGGGAGTTTATTGGGCTAGGGTGGAGGTGGGGGGATACTGCGAGCCAGGACTCTTGGACTGTATCTGCAGCCCTGACAGGGGAGGGGGTTAAGTGGGTTACAGCAGGGAGGGTTGGGACTGTGGATTCCTGGGCTCTGTCCCCAGCTCCAGGACAGGATTTGGGTCTGGTTGGTTCAGGGTGCTGGGATTCAGGATTCCTGAGTTCCAGCTCTAGTTTGGGGGCAGATGGGCAGGGCTGTATTGAGTGTTACTCAGGTGATGCCACTGGGGAAGTCTGGTCAAGGCTGTTGTAGCTCCCAGTATTAGGAGCCCCGGTCCCACAACTGCTGTATCTGTTTGCAGACTCTCACTTCTTCCTGTGCCCCTGAGTGGGAGGAGCTGCTGGTCAGATACAAACTGTTTTACCCCTTCCTGGTATATATATAATGAGCAGCAAGGGGACTGAGACTCAGACTCAGCCTCGCAGGCAGCTGGACCTAGCTGTGACAGGATCCCCAGCACCAGGACTTGGGTAAGCATGGGGACACTGCTGTACTGACCCAGCCTCAGGGGAAATGCAGAGAGGGAGCTGAGACCAAGATGCAGCCCTGCCCACCCTGAGGGAGGCACAGCAGGAGTGTCTGTCATTAAGAAAGAAGATAGAGACTCTCCAAGTCAGACTTCATGGCAGGCTGGTGCTGTGGTTCGGCTGTGCGGTGGGGTTGTCAGGGCTGGCCCCCTTTCCCCTTCTTCTGGGATGGGAGTTTGGAGACCAAATCCTAAGACAGGGGTTTAGGTTGTAGCCGTGTTGGTCTAAGGACATAGGCAGACAAGGTTCCTTGGGTGAATTTGATATCTTTTATTAGACCAACCCAAACAGTTGGAGAATAGTTATTAAGCAAGCTTTCGGGTTCAAAAACCCTTCGTCAGGCTAAGGAAGTTTCAGCAGTTGGTGTGTGCTCTTCCTGGATGGATGCTTCTTCCATCCAGGAAGAGCACACACCAACTGCTGAAACTTCCTTAGCCTGATGAAGGGTTTTTGAACCCGAAAGCTTGCTTAATAACTAAACCCTAAGACAGGGCATTTTGGCATTCTCAGGTCCTGCTGAGAAATGCAGCTGTGACTGCTCTGTGCCTCAGTTTCCCTATGTGCAAACAAGGTCTAATTTCTTTATGTGTCTTGTGCCTGTGCAGTATGAGATCTTTGAGCAATAGGGGTCTGTGCAGTGACCAGTACAACGGCCAGTAGGGCACGTGCAGCACCCGGCACAGACGGGGTCTTGTTTCAGACAGAGTTGGTCCATTGCCTGGTGTAATTAGGCCCCATCTTAGTCAGACCATCGAGGTGTGACTGTCAATGCCGTAACAATTCTCCTGTTTCTAGGTGAGGAGGATCTTTATGTGGTGCCAGTAGATTTGGGGAGAAGGGACTTAGGGATATTGATGGAGGGTGGGGTGCGGTGATGGGAGAGAGATTTGGGGCAGTATGGGGTGGGCAGGGGATGAACCAGGGGTTGTGTAGTGGTGTGGTTGCACCCCATCCCCGTTGAATTCCCTGCCCAGTAGCTCAGCTCTGCAGCTGTTGGTGAACTAAGGACTTTGGATTCTTATTGACCATACGAGGCTGCAGTGGCTGAACAGCCCGGGAGGGTTTCACTTGTGTCTTGGCAGTGACACTTCCTTTGCTTCTTTCCCATTTCACTCTGCACTGCTCCACATCCCACTTGGGAAAATCCTAGATCCACTGATGGTGGTGGGGAGAGGTAACAGGACGAGGGTCTTTGGGTCAGTGCCACAGCATGAGGGGGTTGTGGTTAGTCTCCAGCTCTGGTAACTGTCTCCATTCATTTCCACTGCCCCTGCAGGTGGATTGAGTGGATCTTGGGGAGCCATGTCTCCAAGGGGACCCCATGCCACCCTGATGCTGCTGTTCTACCTACTGACCCTGTCGTTGTCCTGGCTGGCTGTAGACGACTGGGAAAGGCCCTACAACAAGTTCCGGAGACAGCATTTGGACAGTCAGTCAGAGCCTCCATTCACTAGCTGCTACTGCAATGAAATGATGAAGACAAGGAATATGACCACTAATGAGTGTAAGAACACCAACACCTTTATCCATTCTCATATATTGACAATAAATGCCATCTGCAGCAACAGATACAGAAAACATGACCATTATGTTAGCCCCAATTTATTTAATGTCACTGTGTGCAAAATAAACCGTCATGCACAAAATGGCTGTCACTACACTGCATGGAACAGGGTAAAGAAGATTTGCATTGACTGTTGGAATGGTAAGCCAGTGCATTATGTCTCACTGTGAAATTGCTAGCTCTGAGCGCCACTGCCCCATCTCAGTCCAAATGCCACTGCATTGGTGCCTTCCTATTGCCCATTATGCAGTGCAGGGGCTGACTTGAATTTTCTTGCTGCTTTCTGCAATTTCTTTGCTTTTGACAAGATATCAGGAGAATTCACAGATTCATTGGAATTGTTGCTTTTCCTGTGGCCTCAAACGTGCAAACTCTAGACTGTAAATCATGCACCATAGTGCCTGCACCACCCTAGCCCCCCCATATCAAATAAACAGCTGCAACTGCAAACTGTCTGGGACTGTGTGTGTTTGTGTGCACGTGTGCGTGTGCATGTGCATGCCTCTGTGTGTGTATGTGTGTGTGTTGCAAACTGTCTGGGAGTGTGTGCGTGCATTTGTTTGTATGTGATGCAAAGTTTATGGAAGTGTGCATGTGGAAGTGTGTGTGTGTTGCAAACTGTCGCAGTGTGTGTGTGTGTATGATGCAAAGTGTCTGGGAGTACGTGTGTGTGTTTCCGTATGTGTGATAAACTGTCTGGGAGTCTGTGTATGTATGTGTGTGTTGTAAATTGTCTTTGTGTGTGTGTGTTGCAAACTGCCTGGGAGTGTGCATGTGCATGCATGTTGCAAACTCCCTGAGAATATGTGTGTGTGTGTGTGTGTGTGTGTGTGTGTGAGCCTTACAAACTGCCTGGGAGTGTGTGTGTGCACATGTGTGCCTGTTGCAAACTGCCTGGGGGTATGCAAGTGTGAGTCTGTGTGTTGCAAACTTTCTGGAAGTGTGCACCCGTGTTTCATAGTTTCATAGTGCTTAGGGTCAAAGGGACCTAAACAGATCATCAGGTCCAACCCTCTGCCTCGGGCAGAAACGGGTGCTGGGGTCATATCACCCCAGCCAAATATCTGTCCACCCTCCTCTTGGAGACCCCCAAGGTAGGAGAGAGCACCACCTCACTTGGGAGCCCATTCCAGAGCCTGGCAGCCCTAATCGTAAAGTAATGCCTTCTGATGTCCAGCCTGAACCTTCTCTCTAATGATTTGTGGCTGTTAGTCCGAGATATCCCCGGTGGTGCTCGGGAGAACAGAGCCTCCCCCAATTCCTGTTGGTTCCCCCTGATGAGTTTGAAAATGGCCACCAGATCCCCTCTCAACCTTCTCTTGTGGAGGCTGAATAGGTTTAGGCCCTTTAGCCTCTCTTTGTAGGGCCTGCCCTGTTGCCCCTTGACCATGCGAGTGGCCCTCCTCCGGACCCTCTCAATGCTAGCCACATCCCTCTTGAACTGTGGCGCCCAGAACTGGACACAGTACTCCAACTGTGGCTTGACCAATGCCGCATAGAGGGGAAGGCTCACCTCCCTGGACCTGCTTGTGATGCACCTCTAGATGCACGACAAGGTGTCGTTAGCCTTACCGACTGCTTCCTGGCATTGGCGGCTTATGTCCATCCTGGAGTCAACAATGACTCCAAGATCCCTTTCTGCCACTGTGTTGACAAGAAGGGTGTTCCCAGCCTATAGGTGTGTTGCTGGTTCCTTCTCCCTAGATGCAGCACCTTGCACTTGTCTGCATTGAACTCCATCCTATTCTCATCCGTCAACCTCTGTAACCTGTCTAGATCTAGCTGGATGCTGTCCCTCTCCTCCAGTGTGCCCACCTTGCCCCACATCTTGGTGTCGTCAGTGAATCTGGTCAGCATGCTTTCCACACCCACATCCAGATTGCTGATAAAGATGTTGAACAGTGCAGGCCCGAAGACCGAGCCCTGGGGGATTCCACTGCCCACATCCCTCCAGGCTGAAAACGGCCCATCCACCACCGCTTTCTGGGTGTGACCATCTAGCTGATGTGCCATCCATCTGACTGTGTAGGCATCAATGCTGCAGTCACTTAGTTTTTTTAAGAGAATGTGGTGGGAAACCATGCCAAAGGCCTTCTTAAAGTCCAGGAAGATGACATCTACCCCAACACCCTCATCCAGGGACTTTGTGACCTGATCATTAAAAAAAAAACAGGTTAGTCAGGAAGGACCTGCTCTCAATTAGCCCATGTTCGTTGCCCCTGAGCATTACCTCGCCTGCTGGGCACTTGCAGATATGCTCTTTCATAATTTTCTCAAAGGTCTTCCCAGGGACCGAGGTAAGACTGACTGGCCTATAATTGCCAGGGTCCTCCTTTCTCCCCTTCTTGTAAATGGGGACAACATTGGCTCTTTTCCAATCCTCTGGCACCTGGCCAGTGCCCCATGAGCACTCATACACCTGTGCCAGGGGCCCCACTATGACCACTGCCAATTCCCTCAGCACCCTTGGGCGAAGAGCATCTGGACCTACTGATTTAAACATATCCAGCCCCTCCAAAATTTCCCTAACTAGGTCATCTCTGACCCTAAGCATAATGGTGCCTCCCCTGGGTCCATCCACAATTCTAGTGGGGGAGATGTCCTGGTCCCTGTTCAGGAATATGGAGGCAAAGAATTCGTTAAAGACGTCAGCTTTTTCGTTTGCCGCAATCACCAGATTGCCAAGCCTGTCTTGTAGGGGCCCCATGTTACCCAGTGCTGCCTTCTTACTTCCTTTGTATTTCATAGATTTCATAAATATTAGGGCCGGAAGGGACCTTGGATGATCATCAAGTCCAGCCCTCTGCCCGGGGGGCAGGAAGTCAGCTGGCGTCATAGTATCCCAGCAAGATAAGCATACAAATTTCTCTTGAAGGCGTTCAATGTAGCTACTTGAAACACCTCCAGTGGCAGGCTATTCCAGACCTTGGGGGCTCGGACAGTAACAAAATTCTTCCTTATGTCCAGCCTGAATTGGTCTTGCAGGAGTTTATAACTGTTCGACCTTGTCATCCCTTGCGGCGCTCTGGTGAACAATCGTTCCCCCAGATCCTGGTGAACACCCCTGATAAACTTATAGGTGGCCATCAGATCGCCCCTGAGCCTGCGCTTTTCCAGGCTAAAGAGTCCCATAGCTCTCAGCCTGTCATCGTAAGGAAGGACTTTTTATTATCCTTAATTCTGGTCACTAGCCCTAGCTCCATCTCTGCCTTGGCCTTCCTAACAGCCTCCCTGCAGTCCCGAGCAACGGAGGTGTAATCCTTGGTGGTAGCCCCTTGCTTCCACTGTTTGTATGCCTCCTTTTTTTGCCCTCAGACATCCCTGGATGCCTTTGCTGAGCCATCGGGGCTTCTTAGCACTCCTGCCCCTCTTGGTGTGCATTGGGACTGACTCCCTTTGAGCTTGGAGGATCGTCTCCTTTAGGAACAACCACGCATCTTGGACTCCCATCTCAATGAAGCTCCGAGACCCCAATGCCTCTCCTACTAACCTTCTTAGCTTACAGAAGTCAGCCCTTCTGAAGTTGATGACCTCTGCCTTGCAGCTTGCTTTCACCAGCCTCTTCTGGATAGTAAATTCCAGCAGGCGATGATCACTGTCGCCCAGGTGGTCGAGTACCCGCAGACCCCTCACCAGGTCGTTGCCTGTGGCAAGGACCAAGTCCAGGAAGGCATTTCCCCTGGTGGGACTATGCACCTCCTGGGTTAGGTGGAGGTCCTGTATCCTGGCCAGGAACCTATGTGAGCGGTCAGACCTGGCTGACTGCTCCTCCCAGCAAATGTTTGGGTAGTTTAGGTCACCCAGGACAACCACATCCCGTGACTTTACAGCCTCCGTGAGCTGACCTGAGGATTCCAGGTCCAGCTCGTCCCCCTGGTGAGGCGGTCTGTAGTAGATGCCCACTATCAAGTCACTTTCCCCACGACCCCCTTGCATTCTTACCCAGAGTGCCTCAGTTTGCCCCTCCTCCAACCCCATCCTGATCATTGAGGATATGTATTGTTCTTTGACGTATAGTGCTACACCACCCCACCCCCTTTTTCCTGCTCTGTCTCACCTGTACAGACTGTATCTCTGGATGTCCACTGCCCAGTCATGGGCAGAATCGCACCAGATTTCCGTGAGCCCCACCAGGTCTGGGTTTGCTAGGTAGCAGGAGGGCGAGTTCCTCCTGCTTTTTCCCCATGCTTCGAGCATTTGTGTAGAGGCATTTGAGGCCTCCTGTAAGTGCCTGTGCTGTCCTCTTGTTCCTAAGTCCGCCCTGGCCCCTGTCACTTACCTGGGTACTACCTGTGCGCTTCACCTGGCTTGACGGTGAAGTGTCCTCGTGTTTCTCTGCATCCCTGTCCCCATGTGTGTGTTGCAATCTGTGTGGGAGCATGTGTGTATGTGTGCTGCAAACTGGAACTCTCTCTGTGTGTATGTGTGTGCTGTAAACTGTCTGGGAGTTTGTTTTCATGTGTTGCAGACTGTCTGGGAGTATGCATGTGTGTTGCAAATTATTTGAAAATGTGTGTGTTGTTACGTCTCAGCTCTGTGTTCTTGGGCAACCCTGGCACAGGATGCAGTCTGTCTGACTCACAAGGACTCACCCCCTCCCTCCCCTCCTCTACCTAAACAAAACTGATTAAGATGCAGTGAGAGACACACCTAAAACTCTCCAGATAAGGGTGATAAGAGTGAAACAACTGCCCTAGGTCTCATTTACATCTGAGATGGAACCAGATGACCATTCATTTACATGAGAGATGGAAAACAGAAAGCCTGAAGCAGAGACTGCAGTGAATTCTGGGATCAGAGAAGCAGGAGAGCGCTGCATGATGGGGAGTCTGTGCTTCCAATGTTAATCAACCCATGTTCACACACACCCAGATCAGCATTTATCAGACCAGTTCTAATCTGGATTTGCTAAGGACTTTCCCCCCCCCAGACACACACACACAGCTCTAAGTTTAATAGGCATCTCGGGCTGTACATTCCCCGGTCCCACTATGGGAGGCCTATTTAAACTTGATTGACTAAAACTTGGTTGCCGGGTTAGGGAATGCTGAGGCAAGAGACCGAGTCAGAGGGGGTATGGGCAACATTTGAACAATGGTTAAGGGTTCATCACAGCATCCAGCCTGCTGGAGCCCTAATCCCAGGTGTTGTCATATCTTTCCCGAGATGACTGGTGGAAGTCCTCTCCACAAAAGGTTATGAGCACCCCAATAATTGCTTTAAATCTGGAAAAGTCATGCTAAGCTGAGGCTTGTGCGCAACAAGTAAAAATCCCAAATCCTGATGCTGCAAGCTATCTATTGTTCCTGAAGAAACCATGAGATATCCCATCAGTATATCTTCCATCCATAGGAATCTCAAGCTGGCTCCCAAGTATTTGGGTTACTCCCTAATCTTAGGTGTTTCCTGATTATCAATCAGTTTCCTGAGATGTTCCAAACCAGATAACCCCTTGTCAATAGAAAAGACAATGATTTACACTACTGAGGGTGCTTCGAAGCAGCTGAACTGAGGGTATAAAAATCTGTAAGTGTGTGCTTAAAGAGAAAGAAAGAAAAAGAAGAAGCAGGAGGAAAGAGGGAGAAAAGGAAAGAAGAAGAAAACTCTTGTGCTGACACCATCCCCTGTCATTCTTGGGATGCTGGAAGAACAGATCGTCTCTCTCTTCAAGGATTGTGCTATGGACTGTGCCTGTCAGCTTTGCAGCCTGAGTACCGTGGACTAGGTGAGACCCCAGCGTTCTGTCTTTTCTGTCTAGGCATAAACTTCTGAACCTGAACTGTATTAGTTAAACCTAAGCTAAGTTTCCCCAAATACTTAGTGAAACCAGGGTAGTATTGTCATTGTTTGTGTTTGTTTTTCTTTTGCATGTCTATTACTACTAGTACTATTATACATTTCATATGCTTAGCAATAAATAACTTTTATAGTCAAACTGGTAGTAATTGGGTATATTTTTCCTTCTCTGCTTTTCTTTCCTCCCGTGCTCTGCAGCAACGCTTCTTTTACCTATGCTAAAGATCCCTGTGAAGCCTAAATTATTGTGGGGTCTGCTCATCAAGAGGCCAAAGATTGGGACGTGATGAGTTTGAAACACATAAGGGGATCAGCTTGCACAGGCTGATTGACCCAGTTTGACTCAGACGTGCCCTTATGAACTGAATGCTGGCCCATGAGGGTGTCAGCTGGACACCCAGCCAGATTCAGAGGGATTCTGTTTACCTGTGTGCTTGTGTCTGACTGCATTTTATTGTTGCTCTTATGAACTGATTCTTGGCATATGAGGGTGTCAGCCTGTCCATGCTGATCAGCCCGGCCAGATCAGGCGTGTCACGTTAATTTGTGTGTGTTTGTGTGTATGACTGATTTGGTGACTGGAGGAACCCAGTCCCATTGAGATTGAGTCCTGCAAGATAGCTCCACTGGGGGTGAGGGCTTGCAGAAGGGAGAGATACAGCTCGGTATAGTAACACAAGCAGCACATTGACAGAATCACCAAGACCCTAGAAACTATCCCTAATAAATGAGCACACCCCAAAGTAATGGGCAAATTTGGTAACAGTGTGTGTGTTGCAAACTGGTGGGAGTGTGCGTTTGTGTGTTGCAAACTGTGTGTGTGTGTGCGCTTGTGTTATAAATGGTGTGGTAGTGTGTTTGTTGGTGTGTGTGTTTTGCAAACTTCCTGAGAGAGAGAAAGAGAGAGAGAGAGAGAGAGAGAGTGGTACAAACTTCCTGTGAGCATGTGCATGCTTGGCAAACTGCCTGGGGCTGTCTGTATGTGTTTCTGTGTGTGTGTGGCAAAATGTCTGGAGTGTGTGTTTTGCAAACTATGTGGCAGAGCGTGTTTGTGTACTGCAAACTCTCTAGGGGTGTTTTTGTGTGAGTTTGTTGCAAACTGTCGGGGGGGGGTGTGTTTTGCAAATTGTCCAGGAATTTGTGTGTGTATTAGTGTGTTGCACACTGTCTGGGAGTTTGTGTGTGTGTTGCAAACTGTCTGGAGTTGTGTGGTGTGTTTGTTTGTGTGTGTTAAAAACTGCCGGGTGGGCGGGGGGAGAGTGTATGTGGTTGTGTGTGCTGCAAAATGACCAGGGGTGTGTGTGTGTGTGTGTGTTTCAAACTGTCTGGGAGTATGTGTGCATTTGTATGTATTGCAAAATGTCTGGGAATGTGTGTGCGTGTGTGTATGTGATGCAAATTGGCTGGGAGTGAGTGCGTGTGTGGTGTAAACTGTCTGGGAGTGAGTGTGTTTGTGGTGCAAATTGGGAATTTGTTTGAGTGTGTGTGTTGCAAACTTTCTGGGTGTATGTGTGTTGCAGACTGTCTGAAAGTTTGTGTTTGTATGTGTGTTGCAAACTCTCTGGGGGTGTTTTTGTGTGTGTTTCTTGCATCCTGTCTGGCAGTTTGTGTGTGTGTTGCAAACTCTGAGAGTGTGTGTGCATGCATGTGTGTTTTGTAAACATTTTGGGAGTGTGTGTGTATGTGTGTGTTTTAAGCTGCATGGGAGCGTGTGTGTGTTTGTGTGGGTGTATGTTTTTGTGTGTTGCAAACTGTGGGAGAATATGTTTGTTACAAACTCTCTGGGGGTGTTTTTGTGTGTGTTTTGCAAACTGTCTGGGAATGTGTATGTGTTAGTCTGTGTTGCATATTGCCTGGGAATTGTGTGTGTTGCAAACTGTGTGGCATATTGTGTGTGTTGCAAAGTGCCTGGGAGAGTGTGTGTATGGAAGTGTATGTGTGCGGGGGGGGTTGTGTGTGTTGCAAAGTGCCTGTCTGTGTGCGCGCGTGTGCATTTCAAAATATCTGAGTGTGTGTGCGTGTGTGTGTGTTTTGCAAACTGCCTGGCAGTGTGTGCGTGTATTTGTGTGTGAGTGATGCACAGTGTCTGGGAGTGTGTGTATGTATTGTAAACTGTGTGTGTGTGTGTGTATGTGTTGCAAACTGGGAGTGTGTGTGTGTTGCAAATGGGTTGTGTGTTGTGTGTGTTGCAAACTGGCTGGGAGTGTTTTTGTGCTGTAAACTTTATGTGTATTTCTGTGTGCATTGCAAACTGTCTTGGGGTGTTTGTGTGGGGCAGATCTACAGAGGTGGGGTGCAGTGGGGAAAGCCCCCTCTGCAGCAGGGCTGTGGGGTAAGTGCTCATGATGTCATTTTCCATGCTGTGCCGAAGCAGCTTTGTTTTTCTTCCTATTTGATTTTTCTGTGTCTGGGGTAGAGAGGGAAGAGGGGAGTAGGGTGTGCAGAGACTTCTGGGTCTTTACCCCACCTGATATCAGCCCTAGGCCCCACAACTTTGTGCCAACCTTGCTCAGGATGACTTCTCCTGGCCCTGGGGCCCCATCCACCTCAGCCGTTGCTCCTGCCCCACTTCCTCCCTCATCATGGGGGTCTTGATCTCTCCTGCCCCTTCCCTCTCCCCTGCCCCATTCCCTCCACTGAACAGATAGGTGCTGTCTGTGTGTCTGTCGGTGTCTCTGTGTCTGTCTGTCTGCATGTCACTCCTAAGTCACAGCCCCCCCCCCGGCCCTGCTGCTGCCTCTCACACCTGACCCACAGCACTACATGTCCTGCCAGGGCATGTGGGGACCCTCCCTCCCTGGGCTCCAACCCCCCCCCCCCCCCCAACACCTTCACAAATACCGCCCCCCCCCCCCAAGAAATTAAAAAAAAAAAGCATTTCATGATTTACGTGCCAATCTCCTGGTTTTTTAAGAGTTTGTCTCATGATTTTTGACATGGTGGGGTTGGCAATACTGCTTAGCCCCTCTCTGACTCATTTTAATGCCCATTCTCCTCTGGTTCTTTTGCTTCACAGTTAAAACATGCCATAGTCTCTCCCATCCTAAGTACCCCCATCTGTCCCAGCCTCTCTCCAGTTCCTGCCAACCTCCCTTCTTTCACTTCCCAGCACACGGGCCACCTGTCTGCAGTTGCCACCTGGACGTCCCTTCTCCAGCTCCTTGCAAGATCCTCTCCAGTCCAACCTGAAAGCTCTCATCCGTCTCCAGCCATGTCAGACCCAGAGCTCTAGTCTCCTCTTCTTTGACCTGTTGACAATGCTTTTCTCCTGTCAATCCTGGTCTTTTGTGATGTCCTGTACTCTTTCCTATGCTCTATCCTATTTCCTCCTTCCAAATGTCCATTGGTTCTCTGGAGGAAAATTAAAAAAGACCGTGCTTCTCACTTCCATCCAACGTCTGCATCTTTATGTGGTCCCCTGGGCTGTCCCTGCCCAGCTTCCCTTCCCGGTCTGTACTGTATCTGTAAATAAACTCACCCACAAGTCCAAACTCAACCACCAGCTCTATGTACTGACCCCAAATCTCTCTCTCTGCTCCACATGTGTGTCTTTCCAGCCAAGGAGAAACCTCAGTCTTTTCCTCCAACACCCTCATGGATGTCTGACCTTTAGCACAAGTTCAAGACAAATAATCTTTTAATTTCTACCTCTTAATCACCACCACACCCACCCCACTCCCGGCCTGTCCTGTTACCTCTTTTCGCAATCTCTGCAGGTAATTCCTCCATCCTGTCTGCCACTCAGACCACACACCTAGGGCACTGTAATCAGCAGGGTCCTCTGTCTCCAGACCAGATTTATCTTGCTAGTCCTTTCTGTAGAATATCTCAGAGGTTTGGCCCTGACTCTTCACCCATCCAGCTAGTACTATCATCTGCTCTATTTACCTCACCCCCAAGTTACTATAAAGTCCTTCCCCTTGGCCTGGACAGCTTCAGTCTTTCCCTCACCATGTACCTCTTGAGTCACACTGAAGATTACCGCCTCACCCTACCTCTTGAACCATGTCACCCTCACTGGGCCTCCCTTCTGAACTGTGTCACACAGGAGCTGCTTTTTTCCCCTTTTAGGGCCCTTTATGGATGATCCTCGCCCATCAAGGCGCTCTTCACCTTTTTGTGGTGATGGGGCTTACATATCCTCATCATCCTGAGAGCTATGCTGGTAGCACTTTAGCTACTGGAAGGGTCCCCCAAGCTGGACAGGTTGAAGGTGAGGGATCTATCAAAAAGATATGCCCTGGGCCTCCAGGTTGGGGGTTGGGCCTAGGGCTAACACACCCATACTGGAAAAAATAGCTTTTTATTAAACTGACACTGTTGCATCAGAGTTGGTTGGCCTCAAGTTTAAACAGACCTTGGAAATGAATAAAGGAGTTACAATTTGGAACCTCGAATGCACCAAGCTCTTATAGACCAAGAATGGTCCATCCCTAATTGAGAACCTGGGAAAATACAAGATGGACATACTAGCTTTGCAAGAGATACAATGACTTGGAACAGAAAGTGTAGAGATCAACAATCACCTCATACTTTATAGTAGAACAAAGACAAACAGATATGATTATAGCACAGGTTTTATGATAAGCTCAAAAGCACAGTCTTCCCTTATGAATTTCCAAAGTTTTAATGAAAAAATCTGCACACTAAGATTGTGAATCCAATTGTTCAAAATCACATTCCTAAGTATACATGCACCCATAGAAGAAACAAAAAACACCAAGAAAGATGTATTCTATGATTTACTTGAGCATGTGTTTGAGAACGTACCAAAACACAATATCAAGATTGTACTAGAAGACTGCAATCCAAATTGCGTATGCAAACAAATGTTTGGTGCAAAATGTCTTCACAAAAACTCTGATGGAAATGGGATAAGACTCATCACCTTTGCGTCAAGCAAAAATACGAGCACCAGGAGGACAACATTTCTCCATAAAAACATGCACAAACAAATGTGGATGTCTCAAGATGGAAAAACAGCAAACCACATTGATCTCATACTTACAGAAAAGTGACATAGAAACAGCATAAGGAGTAGAAGTTAAAGAGGCACGAATCCAGGCACAGATGATTTTCTTTTTGGGGGAAGAATATTAATGAGCAAAACTAAGGTGCTGCAGAACACAGATAAATTTGACTTTGAACAAGTCAAACAGGCAAAGGTGAGTGAACATATATCAATCACAAATTAAAAACAGGTTTTAGACCTTGAAGAACTTGCTGAAATCAACGAGGAAATGAGTGAAAATGACAAGAAGGTCCTAAGTACCAATGAACAATACAGGTGCATAAAAATGTAATCATAGAGAATGCAGAAAAAGTAGAAGAGATACCAAAGAAAATCAGAAGAAACATGGGGTTTCTATAATGAATGCAGGCAAGCTACAAATAAAGTGCAAGCAGCCAGACAACACCTCCTCCAGTGAAACTCAAATCAGAACATGGGTGCAAGACTGGAAGAATAGAAGGAAATCATCTGAGAAACACAGGAAGTTCTAAGGAAAAAAATGCCAACAACTGAATCAACTTTAGGAGATCAAGGAACAAGAATGCGAGCAATTTCTATGAAGGAGTCAAACACTATAAATAAGGATATGAAGCACCTACATCAGTCATCAGAGACAAAAATAGAAACCTCCTCGCAGACAAGAGCAGCAATCGTAAAGAAATGGAGACAATATTTTGCAGAACTATTAAACTGCCTACCCCTGACAGTGCCAGTAGAACAAGAAATATATTCATCAGCTGAATGAAGAAGAGAAGAAGCATTTTTTGCAAAAGTGAAAACAGCCATTGAAAAACTTGAGAACAATAAGGAACTGATGGCACTTTATAAAGAAATTCATAAATTAATTTTCTTTATTTGGAAGTACTCTGTTGTACCTGATGGTTGGAGAGAAACCTTAATAGGGTCCATCTTCTGTTTGCCCTATTAAATATTAAAAAGGCAGCAAACTGGAGTGTCCAGCAATTACCTATAAAGTATTCTATAATATCTTGCTACAGCACATGCTACCTTACACAGAAAAAAATACAGAGAGAATACCAGTATGGATCCTCAGGAACAGATTGATGATAGACCAAATCTGCTCACTCTGCCAAATACTTGAGTAAAAATGGAAATATAATCAGCATACACATTCTATTCATAAACTTCCAAAAATCCTATGAAAGCACACACCGAGAAAGTCTCTAGGCCTTATTAGCTCATTTAGGAATTTTCAACAATTAATTGAACTCCTTAAAGTTTATATGCATGAATTCAAAAACAGAATTATCACCCATGGAGGAAATTGGACCTTTCCCCAATTAAAACTGGATAGAGAAAGGGAGATGGTCTGTCTGTAGTCCTATTCAGTCTGGCATTGGACAAAGAAATTAGGTGCATAAATAATATGAAGTATGGAGTTCAGGTGAACGAAGAGCATAAAGTCCTTACATATGCTGATGATACAGCTCTAATAAGTGAAAATATGAATGATAGAGAAGCTTTGTATATCAGACTAGGTAATAAATGAAGCAAAGAAAAAGGAGTACAAGTGAACATGGATAAAACATGATAGCTACTGTTAAATAGGACAGCAGTTAATCAGGGACCTCATGGAAAAATAACACAAATTTTAGGCAAGTGACTCACTTCCTAATCAGGCCATGAATAACCTATGTCAGTCAAACCTGGGTTTTATCACAAGCAAACCAGATAGTACTAGATCAGTGGTTGTCAACGTGTACAGTACAGACCCATAGGGGTGGGCTTGAGACAAGCATGAACCTGAGGTTTCTGAGGTTCTCAGGGAGATGTGACACCTCCTGCCCTGCTCCCTTGTGGCTTTGCATGTGTCACTCTGGGCTTCTTGATGGCCTCACATTTTCCATTTCCTGCCCACCCATAGCTAGAGCTGAAAACCCAACTTGGACACATCAGGTCAGCCCGGTACTGGAGCACTTTCTATAAAGAGCATCCGGCCTTTTCAGGTGCAGTCTACCCCAGCCTCACCCAACACCTCCTTGCATGGAGGAACAAAGGGGCACTTTGACTAGGCACCAGACAGCAATTGCTCCACCATCCCTTGTACAGACACAGGGGAAACCACCCACACAGCTAGGTGAGAAGCTGGACCTGAGCTGTGGCAGCTCAGAATTTGATGTGCATGGCTGGGTTGTCTAGCTTTTCCAGGCTGCAGGCAGCCTGAGCACCACATGTGCAGGCCCCAGTAACACGCTGCATAGCTCCAGGCACCGTTTGAACTGGGTGTGCACAGTTGTGGGGAGTGCCTCAGGGTGGGTATTACTACTAGATGTGCCAGACCCCTGGCTTGTGAGATTGAGATTGCATCACATTACTGAAACTTCAGCTGAATGGGACCTCATATCTGGAGCAACCTCTGAAGTGTGGGATGGAGCCATTTACTCATCCAGCCATCCTCCTTATCACTCATTTATCCACTTAACCACTATTCTTCTGTCTACTCCCAGCCCATCCTCCTCCATTTTCCTCCTCCCACACTTCTTCCATTCAATCATCTCTCAGCAGACCCCAAGCACGAAGGTGTGATGTATTGTTAGGGTGACCATTATATTTAGAAGGAAATGTGGGATACTTTTCCCCCCTGGCTGATCCCCACCCCAGGCAGGAGGAATGGTGCCCAGCCCTGCCTGTCACGCACCCCTGGCCACTGCTTAGGAGGAGTGGGCCAAGCACTATGGGTGGAGTGGTGCTAATCCAGGACCCTTGTTTCCATTTGGCCCTTGTTTCCATTTTCACCAACCATCCAGGACACTGGGATGGCCTATGGAATCTGGGACTGTCCTGGCCAAACCGGGATGTATGGTCACCCTTTGTACTGTGCATTAGTCATTATATATGTGTAACCCGGGTACACCCAAGGGTGTGCCCTATTCTCAATTGAATAGGATGGGTAGGCAGGAGGGGGTGCTGTGAGAGGGATGCTAGACTTTCAAGCAGATCCTTCTTTCCTCTGTAGAGTTAGCCCAAGCCCAAAGTTCTTAACTACATACAATTTATTAAGTTATAGTATACATAAACATAAAACTAAATACCATATACATATATTTACACAGTGAACACTAACCAATAACCAAGGTCAAACCCTAAATAACACTATTTACAATGTCACAATACAACATTTCAATTACAAAATATAAGGTGCAAACATGAACAATCTTAATAACATTTATCCCTTAACATAGTCCCTGACCCATGGCAAGAGATAGTCCTCCTTCCAATGGGGCCCCTTGTGGGTTGTCCATGTTGCCAAAACGGCTAGTTTCGTTCCCCTGGAGGCTTGTTCAATTACCCTCAAGCAAAGAGTCACACATACAGGCTGGGTCCATCTAGGTTTATTGTTTGCAAACAGTTCGACCGGGGAGCAGAGAGCTCAAATCAGGGCCGACGATGAGTCCGGCCTGGAATCACATTTTTATAGCTTACATTCAACAGAGTCTTGACGTACTAGAAGTTTATTGGCTGCAGTACCAGTTCCTAATTGTGACGTCTTATCTTGTAGGCTGTACTTAACTAGTTATTGGTTAATGTGACTTATCAGGGTTAGTACGTGTGCACTCAAAGGTAGAATTGCAGCATGCTCAGAAGAAAAGAGCAATTTCAACAAAGTTAGTTAAACTTTAGTAACTTCTTATCTTAACATAACCTTAAGGCACTGGACAGAGATGATTTCAAAATGCAAGGCAAGCAGTAAGAACCACAGACCACAGCTTGGACGTTAGACCTCCTGATCTTTACACAAAAGGGTCATAAGATGGTCATAAGACACTTCTATCATATGGTTGTTGCTCAAGCATTACTGCAAAATTATGGGGGCTAACGTCTTTTTACTACATCCAGGAAGCACCAGGAGCCCCTCCCCTTAGGGACTTGACTATGCAGGGGCTGCTCACCCAGCCCCTTCTCTGGGTTAGCCCACCCCAAATGTCTTTCCCCTGTGGGATCCAAGGGCCCAATGACTCATGCTCCCTGGCTCCTGGGTGCTGGGCCTCACACTGCAGTACTACTATTTCCCTGTGCCCTGGTTCGACACTGAGGGCTCTCTTAGCACAGGCCGGGCCCTTCAGCTTTGGCCAGCTGTTCTCACGCCTGGTGGCTAACCCAAGCAGCTTCTGCTGCTCCCTGGCTCCCAAGGCTTGGGCCCATGCGCCGCCTTGTGCACCATGGGACCTGGCTGCTTGCTGGGAGATGGGGCCTGAGCCGCCTCACTGCAGCCCTCAAGGCCCTGCTGGGGTTGCAGGCTCAAGCTGCTGCTTGCGGCTCCCAAAGCCTGGGCTCCATGCACTGAACTGTGTGCCGTGATGGGCCCGAGCAGTCACACCGCTCTCAGGGCCGAGTCCCCACGCACTGTCCCTGTGCACAGTCAACAGCCCGAGTGGTCTCGCACTGCTCCCAAGGTTGCTCCTCCAGTGGCAGGTTCAGGAGCCTTGGGCCTATTGCCCGCTAGGGGAGAGCCCCCCAGATTTTCTAGGCTCCGCTCTTCTTGAGTCCCTTGCCGCATCTGCCCCTCATGTTGGGCACACAGCTCCTTTTATATGTGCCAGGGCTCCGCCCCTGAAGTCGTCCGGACCTGACAGTTTGCAGTCTTCAATCAGGTCAGGGAGAGCTCTTCTCCCCCTCCCCTCAGGAAAGGGGCATGGCTTTATTTCTCCTGCTGCCTCCTGATTGGTGGATGGGCTCCACCAATGAAAACAGTAAGACATCAAGCCTGGGACTCAACCCAAGCTCTAAAAGGTGAGCCTGCTACATATGGTACTGTTTTTTAAAATGGGGTTAGGGTCTGCCTCTTTAGGCATTGGTTTTGGTTTCTGTCCAGAACAATAAAGTTACCACCCATGTGAGCTGGTCTTTCTGCTACTTTACTCCCCACCACCACTGTGAAGGCACAACAAAAGGCACCAACCAGAACATTCAGGCCACCCCCCACTTCCCTGCTGCCCAGTCTGGACACTCTCGTAGGGTTCATTCTTGAAAGATCTCGGGGCAATGTGACTGCAATTTAAGACTGAGTCAGTTGTGGATGGGGCAGTAGGTGAGCACAACTGAGGCTGCTCTCTTTTGCCTCCATCAGGGGATCCAATGGAGACTTTTTAAAATGACCATTGGTACAATGTGGCTAAGATCAGCCATGGTTTCAAGTTCCCCAAACTAGTACATTGGCCCAGTGAGCCCTGGCACCTGGCATTCCATGCAGCACAGTAGGTCCTGTGAGTGCTGGCCTCCACCATGTGCTCCATACATGTGCTCAGCCCTGTAAGAGCATGAGCTGAACCAACAAAGAGGCTACTGCAGGTTAGCATGGCTTGCCCCTGCACAATCCCAGAGCAGAGTCGGTCAGGACCCTTTCTCCAAGACGGATTTGTGCAGGGAAAGGATGGTTTCCTCAGAATCAAAACACTGTGAAGAGCATGGGAATTCTTCCAGAGACAAGTGACCTAGGCTGTTCTGATCATGTAAAACACGGACATTCCAGATGAGAATGTTCCAAAGACATATTGTGGGAGAAAAAAATTACTAAATACATTTATAATAAAATAAGAAAAAATGCCCTCAAAGTTG
Source organism: Alligator mississippiensis (assembly GCF_030867095.1). Classification (NCBI taxonomy): domain Eukaryota; kingdom Metazoa; phylum Chordata; order Crocodylia; family Alligatoridae; genus Alligator; species Alligator mississippiensis. Next base: position 36,283,002 of record NC_081830.1, on the reverse strand, counting down.
AAGAGGGTCAACATTTGAATTAAATATTTCAACTTAACTGAAACAAAACATATCCATTATTTGAATTACAGGATCATGGAAAATTAAGATTGGAAGGGACCTTAGAAAGTTATCTAACCCAACCTCCTGTTCAAAGCAGGATTATCCCTAATTACCTCATCCCAGACAAAACTTTGTCTGCCTGGGTCTTAAAAGCCTCCAAGTATAACCCAGGCGGTACTCCAAGAGGTACCCCCTCTCCAATTGAAGGGATCATAGCAGGTGCACAAGCACTGTGGGAGGTATAGGGACTCTCCTTCCCCTATAGAGCAGAACCAGACCACCACTGGGGCCTTAACCATATACCTTTTAATGAGAGAACAGTACTGGGAACATAACAGGCATAAACCAGGGGGTATAGGGGACACTACAATGCCCCAAGGGGGCAGGATTCAACAAAGGTTAGACACTTACAATCATAGACATATTAATCCAGTTGACAAAAGACAGGGTTGACAAAATATAAAACACAAACAGCAGAACAAACAATACTGGTTGGTGAAATATAAAAGGCAAATAATACAAAATGTCAAATAACAAGGAATATAGGACCTAGGTACCTGGAGGGGGGGGAAGAGGGAAAACACAATGACCCCTTTCCACTGCAACAAGGATCTCTCCCTGTTACTTCACTCACCCCAAGTCTCCAAAGCTAGGACTTGAATTCAGATCTCTCACATGGTAGGCAGAAACTCTACCATACAGCCATCAGTGCTGGCACTACTCCAGGCTGCTAGGGGTCTTGACCTTCCCAGATCCCCTGCCTCACGACGAGCTGCCTGGCCTCTTATTGGAGGAGCTGGAAGCAGAGCTGGGAACCTCTCAGGTCACTGTCCTTGCTGGAGCTGGGGAGCCTCTCCTGCTGGCCGCAGCCTCTCGTAGGGGATCCTGGAGCCCAGCGGGAGCCTCTCCTGCTGGTCGCACGCCGCGCTGCTGAGAGTCCAACTGCTGCCTGCAGATCCCACTCCTTCAGGTGCTTCTGGGGCCTGGGGCTGATATCAGGTGCAGAGAAGTCCTAGAAATCTCTGAACACCCTGCTCCTCAATTCCCTTTCCACCCTCATTACACAAAAATCAAATAGGAAGAAAAATAAAGATGCTTCAGCACTGCATGGAAAATGACATCTTGAGCCTTTTCTGGGGAAGGTGATATATAAATCGAATAAGCAAAATAAATACATAAATAATAGAGGAGCATTTACATAATAGCTAGATTGGGGGCGGGGTGGGGGAAATCAGGACACCTGCATTCTTTCCCATGCCTGAGTGGTGGGAGGGGGGGCGGAGACTCTGCTTTCTGAGGCCTTGAGGAAGTCACTCCCTGTATGCATGGCTTTGTTTCCCAGATCTAAGATACAGGTACTGCTTCTTGCATCCATGATCCCCCTGGACACCCAGGTCCCCTCTGTTCACCCTGCTAGCTGCAGGTGAAGGGGAAGTCCACCTCCGTACTGTACAGGAAGGAACTTCACACTCAGGAATCATAGCCATGAGGGCCGGCGAATAGCCTGGAGCAGGAAATCTATCTCTAGTAAGAGGGACTGTAATGTCTCCTTGGTCATGGTCTGGAGCAAGGTGTTCATGGAGCTGGGTGGAGATGTGGAATGGAGCCTGCTGAGTAGGGTTGACTCAAGAGCCCTCATACACAGCAGGCAGCGTTAGGTTAAGCCTTCCTATTGTTTCTGCAGGGAAGGGGAAACCCCCAGCGTAAGAAACATACCACTTTCCACCTCTTGGGAAGAGAAAATGAATTATTATGTAGCAAGACCCCTGCCCTTCTATACACACACACACACACACACACACACACACACACACACACACACACACAGAGTGTTCAGGCTAGTTTGCACTTGCAGCTATTTATTGCAAAAAACAGCAGGAAGGTTTAACTCAGTAACAGCTTTGAGCACTCATCAGGATGCTGGAGGATTGGGCACACATTCCTGTTGCCTCTGGATTTGGGATGGGTGGAGTTGCTGTTCTGCATATTGGGCACTAGGGGCCAAAAGAGGAGGATGTACGGGCTGGGAGTGACCGTTCTGTAAACTAGGTGCTGGTGGGACAGATGAGGTGGAACTTGGACAATGTAACTAGTAGTGTGACTAAGGAGGGGAGATGGGCAACAGCCCCATGTGCTAATTTGGGGCAGGGGAATAACCGTGGCTGCCAAAACCGTGCAACCACATCAAGGTCACTGGCAGCCAGAAATCACTGCTTCCCTACTGCGCTGTCACTGCCCTGTGAGCCCAGCTGCTCTGTTGTGCCTCTGAATGTAACTAGAGAATGGAGTGGATTTGGGGCCTCTAAGACCAGGCACTTTATTCCAAGTGAAAGCTGAAGGATCCAGTGGGGTCAAGGCCTGCCCCACCCTTGGCTACTAGGGTGACACACTGCTGCTTAGCTGATAAACGATCTGTTGAATACCCGAAGCAGAGCCCTTCCCCAACTTTCCTGCCATGTCTTGATGGCATCAAAAAATTTAAGGAGGGTTCAGTGATGTAACAGAGGTGCCCCTGTTGGGGTACTCATGGTTCAGTTGCGGCTGACTTGGGGTTCCACCTCCCCTACACCCTGTCCACTCTCCAACTGCAGGTGTTGACACTTTACAGCCTGTAGCAGCTGTTTCGGCTTTCTGGCCCCACTTATCCATCGCTGACAGGTATTCTGTTGCCCGGTTCCCCAGTGGGCAGCCTCTGGACATGGTGGGACCTACTAGGCTTCCTTTCCATTACCTACTTTTGCCCTAATCTCAAGGCCTCCCGCCCTGAGCTTTGCCTTCACTAGAAGGAGTCCTGAATTGTTGGCCCCATGGGTCTTACAAAACAAAAATAAAGTAAAAAATAAAGGAACACAAGAAAGGGGGTGGCTATGAAGGGCTCAGCCAAACCCCTCTGGCTAGCTCCTCTCTAAACCTCCCTTTTATGGAGGTAGCAAGGGATCTGAGGCAGGGCAGGGAGTCAGGCAGTGGCTCCCTGGGTTTCCCTGTCCCTACTTTCATGGGGACCCAGCAGCTCAGGTGCCCCACAGCCTGGTGTCCTGTGGCATCCTCCACACCTAGGCTCAGTCATTCCAGTGTCGGGTCCCTGCCTGCTCTTCTCTCCTAGGCACTGCCATTGCCTTTTAAATTCCCTGCAGTGGTGCCTGCAGCTGATGTCATCAGCCAGGTACTGCCAAACTTGGTTGATAGCAAGCTCAAAAAGTGGCACAGAGGTACTGTGTGTTGCACCGGTCCAGGCTCCAGTGAGTACCCCCTATCCCTTGGGGCTCTCTGCCCTCTCCCTTTAGGGTCAGACAGGGCTCCCAGGGCTTGGGCAGGCATGTACAGTCCTTGTCACCACACAGGGGAAGCACTCTTTTGTATTTGCCGTAGTGTTCTAGAGGAGGCTGGATAAGCACCTCGTTGAGCTAGTTTGAGCTCATGAACCTCCTGCCTATAGCAGGGAACCAGACTTGATGATCTTCCAGGTCCCTACCAGTCCATTGATTCTATTATTTTATAGTGAACAGACACCAGTCCATCTCCCTGGACTTGCTCACAAGTTATGCAGATCCTCCGGGAGATGGTGGTTGCATGGTACACACAGGCTTGCTGTCAGTCCTTTCTTATAAATTTGCAGTTGGTGACATAAAAGTTGTCATTGCTGTAATATCTATTGTTGGGCCTGTTGTTCCTGGTCCGTGTTCAGACAGCTCTTACTGATGAATCTGCATGGATGAAGGTGTTGAAGGACTTGCATGTGGGAGTGGTCATCGACTGGCATTTCATTCTCATGCTGCAGTAGACATCATTGAATGGCGGGTGTGAGGGCTCATCAATGTGCTGCCTCTGGAACGCCTGGTATTGTGACTCCCTGTCGTCCACGGTCATCCAGGAAGACATCAGGGTCAGCATCAGGAACATCACCAGTGGGGTGGCATGGGGTCCCCTGGGAGACATGGCTTCCTCAGATCTACTCAATCCACCTGCAGAGGGGAAGGGATAGGTGACATGGATGGGGACAGTCATAGGGGAGAAGGATAAACCACCCACCCAATGCTGTCATCTATCCAAAACCATTCCCATCCCCTCTCCTCCCCTCCCCTATCCTCCCCAACTCTCCCTCCCATCACTGTCCCTAAGTCCCTTCCTCTCTCAGCAACCACTAGTGCCTTATAGAGATCCTCATCACCTAGAAAAATGAGAATTATTGGCATTAACTGTCCCATTTAAATGTGGTGGCTGAGACAGGGTTCCTTATACCAGAACTTCTGCTCTGATCAGGGCTGTACTGAGTTGGGTACTGCACACACCAACACTGGACCCAGGCTCCTGTTGTGCGGGTGCATGGACAGACCCACACAGATCATTGCTTGATGATCACAGAGCAGAAATGCTAAAGGCACACAACGAAACGGTGGTCGTTCTTTTTTGCACTGGGGGAAACTGAGCCACAGAGCAGTCCTGGCAGAGTTTTCCAACCCTACCTGAGAGAACTACAATACCCAGTTTTGGGACTTGGGAGAGAACAAGAATTTTCATGCAGCCAGATGTGAAATCACATGTCTAAGATCCAAGAATGCAGCCAGGCTGACAGGGGTGTAGGTTGTAGCTATGTTGGTCTAAGGACATAGGCAGACAAGGTTCCTTGGGTGAATCTGATATCTTTTATTAGACCAACCCAAATGGTTGGAGAATAGTTATTAAGTAAGCTTTCGGGTTCAAAAACCCTTTGTCAGGCTAAGGAAGTTTCAGCAGTTGGTGTGTGCTCTTCCTGGATGGAATGAAAAGTAAAGAAGCCAGCGGCTGATATGCATACAAGACAGGCAGTCAGTGAAGATGAAGATTGAGGAGTCAATGGGTGAGAGACAGGTGCGGGGGAGGGATAGAGAAGGGGGATGAAAGTGGAGATATCTGGGGAGTCAGATGTCAGGCAGGTTATGATGTGTCATAAATCCAATGTCTATATTTAGTCCATGATTTTTAGTATCCAGGAGGTTGATGAAGTGGAGTTCATAGGCTCGTCTCTGGAAAGTGTTTTGTAAGTTTCCTTTGAGGATCAGGACTGAGAGACTGGAGAGAGAGTGGTTTTCTTGTGAGAAATATGCCCCCACAGGTAATTGGGTAATCTTGTCTTTGATAGATTTCTGGTGTGCATTCATTCTGGTGCGCAGTTGTTGTTTGGTCTCTCCTATGTATTTTCCATCAGGGCATTTGGTGCATTGGATGAGGTATATTACATTTCTGGAGGTGCAGCTGTAAGATCCTGGGATGCTGATGGCTCTGTTGTGGGGTGTAGTAATAGTGGGGGTGGTGGAGATGTGTTGGCAGGTTTTGCATTTCTTGTCTTGGCACAGTCTGGATCCTTTTGGTGTGTTCTGGGCTTGAGGAAGTTTGCTTCTGGTGATGAGGTTGGCAAGGTTCGGTGCTTGTTTGAAAGCTAGGATGGGTGGCTCTGGGAAGATCTTTTGAGAATAGGGTCTCTTTCTAGTATGGGTTGCAACTGTTTGAGGATTTTCCGTACAGGTTCAAGGGAGGGGTGATACGTCATAACCGGCGGTGTGCGATTTGTGGGAGGTTTTCTTCTGTACTGCAGCAGTTCTTCACGTGGTATCCAGGTGGCTCTTTCAAATGTGCGATCTATCTCTCTGGAGGAGTGTCCTTGTTGGGTGAAAGCCTTTTTAAGATTGGTGAGGTGGCAATCCCGGGTGTTCTCTTCCATGCAAATGGGGTGGTATCTGAGGGCTTGGCTGTATATCACAGCTTTTTTTGGTGTGTTTAGGGTGATTGCTGGTTCTGTGCAGATATATATGTTGGTCTGTGGGTTTCTTGTATACTGTGGTCTGTATTTTACCCTTCTGGATACTGATCATTGTGTCTAAAAAGGAGATGTTGGTGCTGGAGTATTTTAGAGAAAGTTGGTTGGAGGGATGGTGACTGCTGAATTTCTGATGGAACTCAATCAGAGATTGCAGGTTCTCACTCCAAATGATGAAGATGTCATCGATGTATCGTATATATAGCAAGGGTTTGATGGTGCAGTTCTTGAGGAAGTCTTCTTCCAGGTGACTTATAAAAAGGTTGGCATACTGTGGAGCCATTTTAGTGCCCATAGCTGTTCCCATCATCTGGAGGAAGTGTTGATTATTAAAAGTGAAATTGTTGTGTGTGAGGATGAAATGTATAAGGTTGGTAATATCTTTGTTCTGTATTCTGAGTTGTAATCTTGTTCCTGTAGATATTTAAGGCAGGCTTGGATGCCATCCTGGTGTAGGATGTTGGTATATAGGCTGGTAATGTCCATGGTGGCTAGGAGTGTGTTGCTGGGAAGGTGGTCTATGTTTTTAAGTTTCCATAGAAAGTCTGTAGTGTCTTGTACAAAACTTGCTCTGTGGGTGACGAGCAGTTTTAGGATTGATTCAACGAAACCTGATATTTCCTCAGTTAGGGTCCCATGGTTGGATATGATAGGTCTGCCAGGGTTACCTTGTTTGTGGATTTTAGGGAGCATGTAAAAAGTCCCTGGGTTAGGTAGCGGGGGGATCAAGGTCTGTAGTTTTTCTTGTAGTCTTGATGAAAATGATTTGATGGTATTGTTGAGTTTTTGGGTGAAAAGGGGAGTAGGATCTTCTTGTAGTTCTTTGTAGTAGGTGGTGTCAGAGAGCTGTCTGTTGGCTTCCTTTATGTAATCCTCACGGTTTAGGATGACTATGGCTCCTCCTTTATCTGCTGGTTTTATTACTATTTGGTGGTTGGATCTTAGAGATTCTATGGCCTTTTTCTCTGAAAGAGAGAGGTTGTTGTGGTGGCGCGTGTTTCTGATTATTTCATTGTTCATTCTTTCCCTGAAGCAGTCAATGTAGCGGTCAAGGTTAGGGTTTCATCCACTGTGAGGTGTCCAATTGTTACGTCTTAGCTCTGTGTTCTTGGGGCACAGGATGAAGTCTGTGTGACTCACAAAGAATTCCCCCTCCCTCCCCTCCTCTACATAAACGAAACTGATTTAAGACCCTCCAGATAAGGGTGACAAGAGTGAACTAACTGCCCTAGCTCTCATTTGCATCCGAGATGGAACCAGATGATCATTCATTTACATGAGAGATGGAGAACAGAAAGCCTGAAGCAGAGACTGCAGTGAATTCTGGGACCAGAGAAGCAGGGAAGCACTGCATGATGGGGAATCTGTGCTCCAAATGTTAATCAGCCCATGTTTACACACACCCAGCTCAGCATTTTTCAGACCAGTTCTAATCTGGCTTTACAAAGGACTCCTCATCCCCTCCCCCCCCCCCCCCCCCAACACACACACACACACACACACACACAACTCTAAGTTTAATAGGCATCTTGGGCCATACATTCCCCGGTCCCACTATGGGAGGCCTATTTAAACTTGATTGACTAAAACTCAGTTGCTGGGTTAGGGAATGCTGAGGCAAGAGACTGAGTCAGAGGGGGTATGGGGAACATTTGAACCATGGTAAAGTGGTTCGTCACAGCATCCAGCCCGTTGGAGCCCTAATCACAGGTGTTGCCATACCTTTCACGAGGCGACTGGTGGAAGTCCTCTCCATAAAAGGTTATGAACAATAATTGCCTTAAGTCTGTTAAAAGACTATAGTAAGATTTGGAAAAGTCATGCTAAGCTGAAGCTTGTGCACAACAAGTAAAAATCCAAAATCCTGATGTTGCAAGCTATCTTGTTTCTAGAGAAACCATGAGATATCCCATCAGTATATCTGCCATCCATACAAATTTCAAGCTGGCTCCCAAGTATCTGGTAACTCCCTAACCTTATGTGTTTCCTGATTGTGGCAGAGGACTGTGTGTGCCTGCCACTTTAAGGGCCTGGAGCTGGCAGCCGCCAGATGCCTGACAAGGGCAGCCATTTTAGAGGCAAGGGCTGCCTATATAAACAGTGCAGTTTAGCTGCTGGAGGCTAGGCAGTAACATCACCTGGCTGGAGGGCTGCTGAGAACAACCTGGAAGTAAGGGGGAGCTGCAAGGGGATGGTCAGGAGGCTCCTGGTCCTGGGCATGACCTGAAACTGCACCCTGCCAGGAGTGGGTGGCCTGGTGGGGCTCTCAGTGGTGTGGGAGCCCCCAGGAAATGCCAGGCCAGTTATCACCCTGGTGAAAGGCAGGTCAGGGTGCCTTAACCACTAGCTCCCACCACCGGGTGGGTAACCCTGTGTTTGGAGGGGCCCAGAGGGTGGACCCTGAGAGAGTGATTGAGTACAGGGCGTGGTCCTGTGGTTGCCCCTGGGAGAAAGGGAGTAGTGGCACGGTGGAGCCTGAGGAAGGGAGAGTGAGAGGCTAGAGACCCAGCCCGGAGTAGAGAGTACTTTTGACTGGCCCAAGCTGGGGCCAGGACCAGGAGGGTCAAAAGGGCCAGGGGCCCACCGTGAGGGATGCCCAAGAGCCGGGGGCCTGGGGTTCTGACTGGCCTGGAGGTGGGCCAGGGCTAGTGGCTGAAGGTCCTGGGGGGACCACACCCGAGAGGGGAAAATGGCTTTGGGGGGCTAGGTAGCCTGGATGAAGGCGGAGAGGCCGCCTGATAGGAGAGGATCATAGAGGGGTCCTCTATGGATGATTCTGGGGCCCAGTGTGGGGCTGGTGATTAGGTGAACAGCGAGATGCCACCTGCAAGTCTTGGGCTGCGGTATTGGGGAGGATCAGAGCCGCAGAGAGCGCCCCCTGGCATCGGGGCACTAAATGGGCAGCCTCCCACTTAATTGACATCAATCAGTGAATCAATTAACACCAAGGTGTGGCGGGCGAGATAGCGGGCGGTTGCCCAAGGACAGGTGGGCGGGCCATAGAGTTCCTCCCCAAGGAGGCCCCTGTCACTGATCATCAATCAATTTGTTGAGATGTTCCAAACCAGATAACCCCTTGTCAAGAGAAAAGACAATGATTTACACTACCGAGGATGCTTCAAAGCAGCTGAACTGAGGGTATAAAAATTAAAAAAAAAAAAAAAAAAAAAAGCAGCAGCATGTGCGCTTCAAGAAGAAAACTCCTGTGATGACACCATCCCCTGTTCTTCTTGGGACGCTGGAAGAACAGATCATCTCCCTTCAAGGACTGTGCCTGAGTACCTTGGACTGGTGAGATCCCAGCACTCTCTCTTTTCTCTCTAGGCATAAATTTCTGAACCTGAACTGTATTAGTTAACCTTGAGCTAAGTTTCCCCAAATATTTAGTGAAACCAGGGTAGTACTGTAATTGTTTGTTTTTCTTTTGCATGTCTATTACTATTAGTACCATTATATATTTCATATGCTTAGCAATAAATAACTCTTATAGTCAAACTGGTAGTAACTGGGTATACCTTTCCTTTTCTGCTTCTCTTTCCTCCCGTGCTCTGCAGCAATGCTTCTTTTACCTAAGCTAAAGATCCCTGTGAAGCCCAATAAATACTGTGGGGTCTGCTCATCAAGAGGCTGAAGATTGGGACGTGCTGAGTTTCAAACACATAAAGGGATCAGCTTGTACAGGCTGATTGACCCAGTTTGACTCAGACGTGCCCCTATGAACTGAATGCTGGCCCATGAGGGTGTCAGCTGGACACCCAGCCAGATACAGAGGGATTCTGTTCACCTGTGTGCTTGTGCCTGACTGCAGTTCATTGTTGCTCTGACGAACTGATCCTTGGCATATGAGGGTGTCAGCCTGACCATGCTGATCAACCTGGCTGGGTCAGGCGTGTCACATTAATTTGTGTGTTTGTGAGTATGACTGATCTAGGGGCTGGAGGAACCCAGCCCCATTGAGACTGAGTCCTGCAAGATAGCTCCATTGGGGGTGAGGGCTTGCAGAAGGGAGAGAGACAGCTCTGTATAGTAACACAAGCAGCACATTGACAGAATTACCAAGACCCTAGAAACTATCCCTAATAAATGAGCACATCCCAAAGTATGGGCAAATTTGGTAACACAATCTGATTTTTTTTTTTTTTTTTGGGCTTTTTGGCATTGATCCTTTCCTGAATGTTGTCGGAGGATGAGTTGTTGTTGGGAGTGGGTTCAGTTTGGTTGTGGAAATATTCTTTGAGGCGCAGGCGTCGGAAGAATTCTTCTAGTTCTCCACATTGAAGTATTTAATTAGGGTATTTTTCTGGACAGAAATGTAGGCCTTTAGAAAGGACAGATTTTTTTCAGTTTTGGTAAGCGTGTGTGTGGAGAGATTGATAATATTTGTGGGTTGGTTGCTACTTGCAGTTTCGAGTCTGAGGTTGGAAGGTTGTACGGTGTTGGTGTTGTTCCTCTGATGGTTTTTGTGGCTGGAGAGCTTGTTCTTGGAGTAGTTTGTTCCACTTCTTTTTATGTAGGATGAATGTTGTAGAAAGTTTTTTTTTTTTTTTTTTTTTTTTTTCATAGTCTCTTTGTATCCACTGTGTATTGTCAGGGAACATGCATGGATTTCTGTCTTTTAAGTTGTTGTAGTATGTGGTGATTTCCTTCCTGAGTTGGTCTCTTTTGGAGTAGAGTAGGTGAAGTAGATGACTTCTAATTTTCTCTGAAGTTCTTCTGCATAGCTGTGAAGCATATTTGGAGTTGTGTGTAGTAGTCAGGGGATTGTAGATGTTTAGTCCTTGGGGAATGATATTGTGTTTCTTGCAAAGGCTTAGAAAATATATGTTGCTGTTGAATTTGGCTTTTTTTTTTTTCTGTTCTATTGAACAGAACAGTTGGAAATGTTTCCAATTGTTTATGCTGCAGAGGTAAACAGAAATTTAGATAAAAAAGGGCCAAATTTAACATGAAATGCCAGAAACTATGAAGAAAAGCTGAATACTTTTATTACTGCAGTTCACTCTTGGTGAACATTGCAACTGTGGAGTTTTGAGAGCCACAACTTTTCTGTCTCTTACGAGTTCTATCAGAGACATTGTTGATCAGCACAACTGCACTTAGGTCCAGAAATCGCACTAGTAAAAGCCTTAACAAAAGTTAGATTGCAAGAAAAATAGAGAAGCAGCAACATGGCTTATAGGCTAACAGTGTACCTAAAACAGCATCAGATAACATGCATACAGCGAAAGAAAAAGACATAAGAGGAAAGGGGACCCTCATGTGTGAGAACACATAAAACCAGAGCAAAAATGAAGTGTACAAGATGAAGAAACTTTAACACTTAAGGAAGACAATTGTGGGAGATGTGTCAAACTGTCAAGCAATAAATGTTCTATCAGTTTGTCAGAGGCTCCCACACTTCCTCTGTGTGGTCACAGACTGACAGGTTCTTCTCAGAAACCTGCCTACTGCGGTCATGCTGATCTTGTGTCACTGCTGGTCTCTTCTAGCCACCATTGGTCCCAAGCATATTTGCACTAGGGCCAACTTGAGAGACATCACCAGGTTCATGCCATGCACGGTCACCACAGCCCTCCCATTGCTGCAGAGCTGTGGAAAAGGTGGGACTTGGAATAGGACTGGGCAATTCAGTTCAAGAAGTCTGCATTTGTGCAGGATTAGCCAAACATAAGCTGGATGCCCACAGCTTCTCTGGCTGTAGCAAATGTGGCTCAACTGGGGTGTTCTCAATTCAGCTGTGTAGGGACATGGCTGTGCAGCAACCACCCAAGTAAGTCACCCTATTTATGTGGACTCAGCAAGGCATCTCCTGACTCACACTGGGGACCCAGAGGAGGCAGAGTACTGTACTGTTGGGGCAGCTGCTCAGTCCTGGCCTGACCTGAGTCAGATGCCTCCACTAGGAATTGTTGTGGAAACACATGCAGCATACTTTTGGGTCAGGTCAGCAGGAGCTGACCTGGAGGAAACTACAGCTTTAGGGGGGATTCCAAAGTGACATGGATTTCCCAAGCACTTGGAAGGGGTTCCTCCCCAAGAGCAAAATCAGGAGGCTTATATACTTTTTAACAGTCGCTTACAACTTCATGTGATCATATAGTGAAATTGGCTAGGAAAGCAGCTACAAAAACATTAGCTCATACTGCTTTGCTGTTATCAGGATGGGAACTTATGGGGGAGGCGAGGTTAGTTCACAAACCTCCTTCTTGCACCTGAAAATCAGAGTTGTACATACTTTTTGCTATCTTCAAGGCCGTGGTGAGCAAAGCGGTTGCAGAGGAGTTACAAAGAACAAACACTTTCCCTTATCTGTTCTACTATACAGAGCCAGCAATTCCCCACAAAGTGGTTACGTCATCTTATAACTCGTATGATCAAAGTTTAAGGCATTTATTTTTTCTGATTCTACAGTCCCCACTTCGAGACTATTTGGTCTCACTTTAGCCTTAAACTTCTATTCTTATGAGTCCCTCTATTTCATTATGTAGCCTTTCATGTTTTCTTTCAATCTGCTCACACTTTTGTAACACTATTATTCTAGACTTTGCTGTGTGTTTTCTTGTCTTGCTAAAGCTTTTCCTGCTGGCTTTCATGCAGCAGAGGATCAGTTGCACTAAGACATAAAACATTGTCAGAACTATCAAGACAAACAATATTTCATACAGGATTTTCTTGCCAAGGGCCCCGAAATCTGGGAGTTAGCCAAGACCACATTTCTTCTAGACCCCAGTCGGCATTTTTTGAGGCCACTTGATGTAGGACCCTTAACTGATTTTGAATTTTACAAATGTCGGTTTCTATTTGCATGTCCTGATTGACATAGACACAACAGGTGGAGTTTACTAAGGCACATACTTCTCCCTGGGATACCAATAGGTAATCTAGGGCTATGCAGTGTTGTATAGTTACTTGTGAGATCTGGGAGATCTCTTCTTGCAGAGCTTGAATTGCATCCGCAGTGGCATTTCTCATAGCTTCCATTGTGGCTGAAATGTTAATTATGGCTGGTTCCAATTCTCTTACTCCAAGCCATGGTATGAAGTTTCTCACAAATTGATGGAACCCTGTGTTTCTGGTAGCTAAGGGGTTAACCGCCCTTTTTATGCGATGGTTGAAATTTTTTACTTGTTCCAGATATATTGCACTATGCATTTCGAAACCGGGGATAACACGTCCAAGAGCGCATGCCCCCACCCAATTCCAGGGCAAGATTTTATGAGCCCTGTTTCTGCAGAGCCAGTAAAGGCCCCTCAGGTGGAAAGGGTACTTAAATCTGAACAGCTGTTCTGCCTTATCTGGCACTTCCGGTTGACATGCATCGTATAGGACAGACTATGTTTGGCTGCTATCCAGCTAAACTCAGGATGTCAGGCAAAGTCTTTCTTCATCCTCTGGGCTCAGGTTACCTAAAGGACTGATAACGTCGGCTTTTGGTCTTGATCAAGGTGGTGATCTTCCGAATGGGAGCGTTCACTTCGAGGCCGGAGATGATATCTTTGTTTTTCAACTGATGAATCCGGCTGGGCTGAGGTGTTGGGTTCAGGGGAGAGGTTACTAGCACTTGCACCTTGATGCTCTTCACTTGCCTGAGTGAGGTCCTGAGGGTCTTTGTCCTTGGCCTCAGGGAAAGATGTCAACCTTGGTTGGAATGTAGCTGCTTTGGGGTCCGATGGAGGTGATACCTTCTTGCAGTGCGAGGCGCGAGTTCACGTTTGGTGACCTTGGCAACGAACAGCAGTATTAGTGGTCAGAAGTACCTGGAAAGGTCTCTTCCATCTGGGTTGAAGTGCGTTTTTCCGTTGATAGACCTTTACGTAGACCCAGTCTCCTGGTTCGAGGTTGTGACAGGGAACATCTGGTGGTTGAGGTAAGGCTTCTTGGACCTGTGAATGAACAGACTTGGGGTACTTCATTAATGCCTTGCAATAATTTAGTAAAGTTTTATCAGTTAATTGTAGGTCTGTTTGGTGTGGGGCAACAGGTGGTGTGGCTGGCATCCTCATGGGTCATGCCATGAGTATTTTATAATGGGTTAGGCCATGTTTTCTGTTAACAGTGTTTTTAATGTGCATAAGAGCAGTGGGCAGCGCATCAGGCCATTTCAGCCCTGTTTCAGCACAAATTTTTGAAATGCGCGTTTTCAAATCGGAGTTTTTTACGTTCTACAGCACCACTCGATTGTGGATGATAACTATAGTGTAGGTGTTGCTGTATGTTGAGTGCTTGGCAGATGTTTTTTGCTATCTGTTCTGTGAAATGGGTGCCTCGGTCGCTATCTATTGTGAGGGGCATTCCAAATCTAGGGATGAATTCTTTGAGCAATTTCTTTGCTACAGTGATGGAATTAGCATGTGCGCATGGGTAGGCTTCTACCCATCCAGAGAACACATCAATAATAATAACAAGAACATACTCAAAAGAACAGCACTTAGGTAGCTGCACGAAATCAATTTGCAGATTTACGAACAGTCCCCATGGAGGGGGATGGGCTGCGGGTGTCGTTTTTATCCGTTGCCCAATGTTGCAAGCTAAACAGATGGGACAGGAGCTACAGTACTGTTGTGCCATGGAAAGAAAATATGGGGCAAACCAATCTCTTTGTCCTGTAGCAATCATCCCCCCCCCCCTTTGCTCGTATGGGCCACAGAGTGGGTTAACGAGCAAGATGTGGCAAAAGCTCTCTAGGTGCCACCAGGCGGCCATCTGGGGAGCACCAGAGAGAGTCGGGGTGCAGTGAACATCCTGCACACAGCCAGCCATCTATTTCCTTTTTTGGGGTCTGATTTTGAAAAAGGACTAGACTTGAAAGGCTAGCCAAAGGAGACTTGTCTGCTGAAAAACAAACAAGAACAGAGTTAGGAACCTGTGGGCCAGAAAGGGCCGCGTTTCTGGCAGAATAGTCTGCCAGATCATTTCTTCATGTGACAACATCAAAGGGTTTCTCATGAGCTTTGCATTTAACAATAGCAATAGCAGAAGCCAATTGAACAGCTTCTAAGAGTGCTTTTACATAACAACCATGACTGATTTGGGTCCTTGATGAAGTGAGGAACCCTCTTTGTTTTCAGATTTGTCCAAAATCATGAACAACACTAAAAGCATACTTAGAGTCAGTATAAATGGTTATGGTTGCATTTTTTTGCAAGAATGCAAGCATGTGTTAAAGCAATGAGTTCAGCAACTTGAGCAGAATGAGCCTTGGGGTAAAGAATAGGCTTCCAAAACAGCATACTGAGCGCATACTGCATATCCTGCAACTAAATTGCCGGCATCATTTCTAAGACAGGAACCATCAACAAACAAAACAAGGTCAGAGTTTGGGATAGGAATGTCCTTGAAGTCAGTTTGAGGGGTTAACAATTGAATTGTGACAGACAGGCAATCATGAGGCTCACCATCAGAGGTGATTGGCATAAGTGACGCAGGATTCAGAATTGAACAGCGATTTAAGGTTACATTTGCAGCTGACAGTAGAAGTTTCTCATACTTAGTAAGACAAGAATTGGAAATGTGCTGAGTTTTGCCCTTGAGGAGAAGGGCCATCACAGCATGTGGAACTGCACCGGTTAAAGAGTGTCTCAAAACTAGAGAATCTGCCTTTTCAACCAACAAGGCAGCAGCTGCAACTGAACAGAGGCAAGGAGGAAGTCCCGCAGCCACTGGATCAAGGGCAGAGCTGTAATACGCAATTGGGTGATGCTTTTCACCATGCAGCTTAGTGAGTACTCCTAAAGCAATTCCTTTCAGTTCATGACAAAACAAGGTAAAGGTTTTCTTATAATTAGGGCGTCCAAGAGTGGGAGCAACAGTGAGGGATTGCTTAAGGGCCACAAATGATTGTTCGGCTTCAGGAGTCCAAGGGAGGGGTTCCAGGGTGGTATCATGAGTAAATGCTTGCAAGGGTTTTGCAAAATCAGCATAGCCCAGGATCCACTGTCTACAATAACCTGTTGCACCTAAGAATCCCCTCATCTGTTTTTTTTAGTCATAGGTTTGGGAATGTTGAGGATAGCTTCAACTCTACTAGGGGAAAGGTGTGGTTCTCCTGCTGAGATATCATGCCCTAATTAATGTACCTTAGACTTACAGAGCTGCAATTTAGATTTTGAGGCCTTGTGGCCTTTCTGAGCTAAAGCTGTGAGGAGTGTCAAAGTATCTTGCTTACAGGCCTCCAAAGTGGGTGAGGCTAACAACAGATAATCAATGTACTGAACAAGGGTGGACCCCCCTTAGAACATGATAGGATTCAAATCCTTTTTCAAGATCTGGGAAAACAGGGTGGGGGACTCTATATCCTTGAGGGAGTCTCGTCCAAGTATATTGGAATTCCTGATAAGTAAATGCAAACAGATACTGGCTATTCTCATGAACGGGGATAGAGAAAAAAGCAGAACAAAGGTCCACTACTGTGAAATATGTAGCGGAAGGGATACAGGAAAGAAAAGTGGCGGGGTTAGGGACCACGGGGAAAGTGGGTAAAACAGCGGTATTTACAGCTTGAAGGTCTTGCACAAAGTGATAAGTATCTTTACCAGGTTTCTTGACAGGTGGGATAGGTGTGTTACAAGGGGAGTGTATTGGGACAATAATCCCTTGCTCAAGGAGTGAGGAAATGACAGGCTTGATTCCTTCCTTGGCTTCCTTTGAGATGGGGTACTATGAGACACGAGGAAGTGACTTGGCAGGGTTTAAGGTGATATGCACTTAGCACATGCCCCACTTCATTCGCATGGGTGGACCACAGCTGTGGAGGTACACGTACCAACCGTTCCTCTTGCAAGTAGGAAGAGTCAGGATCAGAGTACTCCTGGGTTAGTAAAGCCACAAGCTTGGTTTCCCTATGTTCCAGTACCTCAAGGTAAACACCATCTGGGCTACAATAAATCACGCATCCCAGTTTACACAGCAAATCCTTTCCAAGAAGGTTGACAGGTGCACAGGGGCTAAGAAGAAAGGCATGATTTTCAGACAAAGGGCCAATAGAGATGGAGATGGGTTCAGAGACGGGATGTGGGATAGGTTGTCCACCTATACTGACAGCATTTACAGTTTTAGGAGAATGAGGTAGGAAAGGAAACTTAGTAGCCTTTAGCGTGGAGCAGGATGCTCTGGTATCAACAAGACAGGAGACAGGTTTATGAGAAATAAGGCATTCAACAAAAGGACCAGATTGGTCAGTAGCATGCAAAGGTGCGATGATGTCACTGTCTCTCAGGCTGTCCTATTCAACACTGGGAAAATTGACAGGAAGAGGAGGTGGGGGCTGGGTCTTTGGCCGGGGCGGTTGGGGCATTTTGATTTCCAATGTCCTTCTTGCTTGCAATAATGACATTTGGTTCTCATAGCCTGGGTTTTTGTGGGCCTGAGGATCTATTTCTTCCCCTGAATCTACCCAGGCCTCCCCTTCCCCGTTCTTATCCCCTTCCTCTACCTGGACTCTGCAACTGAGAAATCTGTAAGGCCATTAACTTAAACTCGGCATTGTCTTTAGACCGTTCCAATTTGTCATGAAAATGGTTAGCTGCAGCAAGAACTTCAGTCAAATCTTTAGTTTCTCAGCCAATAATTACTGTTTGAAATTTCTCAGCAATTTTAGGGTTAAGTCCCTGGATGAATGCTGCTACTATTGCTTGTTTAGCATTTTTGACTGGGTCATCCATTCTTGAATATCGTTCAGATGCCTGTTTGAGGCGTTCCAAATAGTCACTGGGGTGTTCATTTTTGTTTTGTTTACAGGTATTTATTTTGGTCCAGTCTGCCTTTTTTTGGGCAAATTGTGAGAACTGCCCGAACCAAAGCATTTCTCTTATCAATAAAGTCTTGGCCAGTCCCTGGGTTTTGATCTGGCCAAGTACAGGCAGCGTACAGACGCAGCACAGTTTCCTTGGGCAAAATGGATCGCATGAGCTGATTAATGTCAGCCCATGTTGGATTATAACAATTTATAACAGTCTGCAATTCTTCCTGAAATTTTTCTGGGTCTTCCCTGATTTTTGGGAACTTTTGAGTTAAATTGTAGAGATCACCTGGAGTCCAGGGTGCATGCACGGTTACTATATTTTGCCCATTGGTGCCAATGCCTGGCATTTGTCTTAGGGGGTAAACTTGTGCAGCTCAGGATCTAAGATTGATGGGAGATCTTTCCGTGCCTATTCCCATTCTTCTAAATACACCTGTGGTAGGTTGTGACCCAGAAGTAAATTGCCACACTGGTGATGATTGAGTGGCAGATATGGTGGATGAGTCTGGACTATTAAGTTCCGTTGATGAATTTACCAAAGGAGCTTCAGCTAATGGGTTACTAGCATGGGCTGCAGCCTGATGTTGAACCGGTTGTTGCTGATGTGGGAGTCCCAGGAGAGCAGGGTTTGAACAAAGGTCAAGGATATCCTCTGCTGGCTCCGGTGGTGGGGGCGCCCTGGGCAATGCTGGATACATCAGAGCGGTGGCCGGCGTGTAATTTGGGGGAGCAGCCAATTTCTCCCAAAAAGCTTTTAATTCCTGTTTTAATTTTTCTTGAGTCTTTTAGACTTCTAGTTTGAGATTCTGTCTGCCTTTTGGACATCTCATCATACCAATAAAAGAATGCATCCCACTGGTTTCATGGTGTTTTGGATCCACGGGACTCTAAAGCCCCTCTCAAGTGCCCTATTTTATCCTGATCAAATGTTTCTTCCTGTGGAAAATGCTTCACGGGATCATCCTTAGTATACCAGTTCCACTTATCCAGGTACTTGCAAGCCTCGGGAGAATAGTGTGTGTACATAAAGTACACCGGAATCCCCTTAGCAGGGACTGGAACTTGTTTTGACTGATCTGTTTCCATTTTCAGTCACACAGGGAGATGTAGGATAGGCTTATTTAGGATGTCCGGGCTGCTCAGTGCCTTGTCTCACAGTTTTTCACGGCCCAGACAAAAGGCTTCTGACCCGACACCGGCTCATAAAATGGAAATGGGGAGGGAAACACAAGAGGGATCCTTTCACTCCTGCTCTCGGCAGAAGCTACTGGGACAAGGGATTTGGAAAAGACAAAATCACTCAGATGCCCTGTCCACTGAGTCACGAGGTTTCAGCTGGGCTCCCTTGCTTTCAACACTACCTTTTTAGGCAGAATTGGGGTGGCTAGACCCAGCCTTAGTCCCAGACCTGGTCAGTGGCTCACTTTTTATACACACACACACACACACACACACACACACACACACACACACACACACACACCCCTTAGTTAAATTAACTACAAGCCTGATGTGCTGTTGGATGAAGGTGCTTCAAACAATTTCTCCCTGAATAAAATGTACGTTACCAGACACAAAATTGGATCTTTTACCAGACAGAAAATTTTAGCCGGCAGTAAGGTTCAGACTGACCTGTTTTAACAAGGTTCAGATCCAGTTACCACGGCCAAGTTGAGAGCCTACGAGCAGTCCTCCTCCAAAACCCCAATAGAGATTTTGAATTAGGTCTTTTACCTCTCAAGTTTGGCGCCTTGGGGTTCAGGGTGGGGGGCAGTCCGTGGTCCTCATAACTCAACACGTGTTCTGGATCCGAGTCACGGCACCAGGAATTGTTGTGGAAAGACGCGCAGCATACTTTTGGGTCAGGTCAGCAGGAGCTTTTATTCAAAAGAAACTACAGTTGTAGGGGGGACTCCAAAGTGACATGGATTTCCCAAGCACTTGGAAGGGGTCCCCCCCCCAAGAGCAAAATCAGGAGGCTTATATACTTTTTAACAGTCACTTACAACTCATGCGATCATGTAGTAGAATTAGCTAGGGAAGCAGCTACAAACAAACATTAGCTCATATTGCTTTGCTGTTATCAGGATGGGAACTTTATGGGGGAGGCGAGGTTAGTTCACAAACCTCCTTCTTGCATCTGGAAATCAGAGTTGTACATACTTTTTTGCTATCTTCAAAGCTGAGGTGCGCAAAGCAGTTGCAGAGGAGTTACAAAGAACAACACTTTCCCTTACCTGTTCTACTATACAGAGCCAGCAATTCCCCACAAAGCAGTTATGTCATCTTATAACTCGTATAATCAAAGTTTAAGGCATTTATTTTTTCTGATTCCACAGAACTCTGTGGGCTCCCCAGCATCTAACAGGGAATGGTGTAGAGCAGGTGAGGGAAAGGAACCAGTGCAGTGGGGAGCTGCTTTTCTGTTAAAGCCACTTAGCTGCAGGGAGAAAGGCATGTTCCATGGTTGCAGGAGCCAAAGGATGGGGTTTTCCTATAAGGTTTAGCTGATCTAGCCAGAGGCTGACATCAGGTCTGTTTGTCTGCTCCTTTTATGCTCCACTTGCCCCTAGCACTTTCCTGCTTCATGCCTTCAATGCAGGTATCATCCCAACAGCCTGGTGCACTAGGGAAGTGCTGTTGTCTTCACTTTACAGACAGGGAAACTGAGGCACTGCAAGACTGAAGGCTGGAGCCTTTAAGAGAATCATGGTCTCACTTCAGGAACCCCGTCCAATGTGATGAGTGATCCGCACTGGATCTGGGTATGGAAGGAGCTGCAGGTAGAGTTCTCCCCCCCCCCCCCCCCCCCCCCCCCCCCAACACTCATGCAGCAGTGTGGGAGGGGGGAAAACCTGGATTCAAAGGACACCTGAGGGATCCTACACTGAAGATCCATTGGGCTGAATTCACAGACAGTGCTCACAGCTAAAACTGAAATCAGGATTTCCCCTGTCCCAGGACAGTCCTTCATCCCAGAGCTCCTTCTTGCTCTCCTTTTGGTCCCATGTCTCTAGCCATCTTTACTGCTCAGCATCCCATCTTCAGCAGAAGGAGTGGAGAATGGTCCCATCACACCCTGGTTTCTGGCTGAGTGATTCACTTGGGCTGAGAAGGACCTGGAAACCCAGGTTTCCCACTTCCTGGGTGCAGTGATCACCAGGAATCCTGATTTTCTGATTTAAAAAAATCCCCAATTTTCAATTAAAAAAAAAAAAAAGTAACCCCAAATCCACGTTTTTCTGTGATTTTAAATGAAACACTATAAAATAAAAAGCAGCATTTCATTTTAATCATGTCTACTTGGGGTTATTCTTTTTTTAACCAAAAATTGGGGATTTTTTTTTAAGTCAGAGAAAAACACTGATCACAGCAGCCTTCTCCAAGCAGGTGAACAAAGCACTTCAGAGGAAGGGGTTAAGGACTCTGTGCAACTCTTCTGGGCCTGAAGCCCTGCTGCCCTTCAGTAAAGAGCCCAGCACCATCAGGCTGTGCCTTCCTGGTGACCCCCCAACTCACATGACCTGGCTGCCAGGATGCCCCCTTGATCATCACAGGGGAAGGAAGGGATAGCCCTTAGCATCTAGGTCCTTTAGCATCTGGTCAGGGGCCTTTGTTCTCCCATGATCCCAGCTTGTACATGCCTGGACAAAATAGCACAGAGTCCAGCAGGAGGCTCAATGTAGAAACAACAAAGCCAATAGTCACAGCACTGCCCACTGATATGGGGGTGAGTTTCCAGAAAAGAACTGGGTGGGACCTGAATTTTCCATTTCTTCCCCATTTGAAAATAAAACAAATAATCAAAGAAACAAAATCCCAGAAACTTTTTGGGTAACAGATTATCAGACAACATTTGATTAATGGGCATATTTAGTTTCAGTAAAGTAGAATAATTTAATTCAAAGTTGTTTAAAAAAAAAAATTAAAAGTGTATTTTATTCATTCCCCCCACCACGTATCTTTGGAGTATTCTTGTTTGGCAATGTCCGTTTTTTACATGATCAAAACAGCCTAGGGCACTTTTCTCTGGAAGAATTCCCATGCTCTTCAAAGTGTTTTGATTTGGAGGAAACCATCCTTTCTAACTGTTTAACCCAATGAATGACCTTTCCACTACTATGAACAGAGCTCAAGGGTCAGAAATCCCTTCTGCTCATAACCACTGGACACTGCTCCATGAATGACGTGTGCCCCTGGAGGCTGGGCGGTGGGGGGGCATGGTGACCGCCTGTAGGCGGTGGTGGTGTGATGGCAGGAGCGTGGTGGCTCCTGCATGACCACAGTGGTGTTGGTGGCCAGGTGGGGAGGGCGGCGACTACCTGCAGACACTGCTGGCAGTGTCAGTGGCAAGGGTGGGGCGGTGGCAAGCAGTGAGTGTCTCTCATTCAGACACTTGAGCAAGCTGTGGAATACTGCAGACAAAACAGCATCCCATTTCCGGAGGTAGATGAGAAACTGCTCCGGGACAAGGATAACCCCTCTGATGTCTGCATCTTCAGAGGGGAGATTGGCCCCACTGTCATGCACATCACCTTCTTCAACACAGTGAACTTCCCAGGTAAACCTCCTTTTCTGTTATCGACCTGCTCATCATTTACCTTGATTTAAATACAGTTAGGTCTGTTTCTCACTGGGAAAGCCAGGAATGAAACATAGACACTCTCAATGAAAGATCCAGTCTCTGATGTAATTAGGCTAGGTACAGACATTCAAAAAGCCCGAGGCAGGATCAATAAAGCTATGTGGTTTTCTGTAAACAGCATAGTTTAGATCAGTAGCAAACGGGACACACATTCACCCTTTGGTGGGGGGGGCGGGACACATCTTAGATAGTGTTCTGCCATTTTAAAACCAGGCTGTGCGCGCTGAACTTCTGCTCTGTTATGGGTACAGACCAGTTTTGTGTGCTGAACTTCTGGTTTGTTATGGGTATAGACTGTTTTTTGACTACTTATACAAGTGAAATATAAAAGGTCCCCACCCCCCGCCCTGCTCCTTGGAGGCAGAGGAGGACAGCGGGGACCAGAGCACTGCCATGACGGAGGGGTGGGCTCTCAGAGATAGAGAATTGTGTGCTCACCAGAACACTTCTACAGCTGCACCTCCAAATGAAGCTTTGCAAACCACACAATAAACCCCCCACACCTGCCAGCCACAAGGCATTTGTCAGTCCTTGAATTGATGTATTCACATTTAAAGAATGATCATTTATTATAGCCTTTACACTGTGAATGGAATCTTATATCCTTGTGGTCCCTATTTGAATTTTTTTCCCCTCCCATTCTCTCTCCTTACACCAATATGCCCAGTGGTATTTCCCCAAACCTCCTTGCACAAAAACATTGCACAGTTTTGCTCTGTTCATTTGCCCAAGGGTGAAAAATTCGCTTCACCCAGCAGTAGGCATTCTCTCTTGGTGTCCGAACTTGGGGCTCCCTGGGCCTCACACCCAGTCTTCAAAGTTATGGTAGGCAAAACTAGGCACCCCTATGGGTGCATCTGACCTTGGCTGGCCCACAAACCAGTTCCACCCCCATGGCCAACATCACCCTCGCCTGCAATCCTTTCCTAGGACACTGTTGGGGGAAGCTCACAGCCTCAGGGCACTGTTAGGAGGAAGCTCACAGCCAGTTACCTCCTTGAGGTCCTCTGAGCAGAGAAAGAGCATGGTGTGCGCCGCCCCCATCTACCACCAGTCCCCCACATGCTTGTGCCACAATCCCCAGGCCATTGTGGGGAGTGGAGAGTCTTGCCTCCTGCCCCCTGAGGGTGCTCTCTGGGGGTTTGGGGGCTGCGATGTGCCCAGCTCTGGGATGTAACAACCACATATAGCAATGTGTAGGGAGGGCTGTGACACTGTTGTATGTGGCCATTGCACCCAGGTCTGTGGGTGTAGGACAATGGCACAGTCAGATTTAACACTGCCCCCCAAGTTTAGCAGACCCCCCCCCAAAGTGACTGTTATAAAATTGCTGTTGTGCCCCAGAATTGATCACAGGGTCCAAGCCCCCCCCCCCCCCCCCCCCCCCCCCCAATTCCAATGGCTGGATGTGGGGGCATATACTGGCTGCTATACAGGGAGGTATTGATGCAACTGCAACCAAAAGCTGACCAGTCTCACCCCATGTCCCCAAAATTGACAAAGCTAGTACATTTCTTGGGGAGAACACCAGAAAAATGCATTCCTCAATGGCAGGAAATTGGGGCAGTGGGAGAAGTCCAACCTAACCCCTCCCATAAAACCTAAACCAACCCCAAATTACATTCCTAAACTGCCTCCTGCTGTAATTTAGTAGTAGAAGGTGGGAAGGGTACAATTGTTATGAAGTGCCCTCTAGCGTTTTGTATTGGTAATAGCATGCAAACCAATTATGAGCATTAACTGTGTTATGTGCAAAATAGTAACAGGAATCATGGTGGTACATTGTGACAGTGAAATAAACCCAGAGAATATCTTTAGCTAGAAAAAGCCGACATAGCGTAGAGGCTCCCTTAAAGAATGTTCCCTGCCCTGGAACCTCAATGTGATCCACTCAGTTTAGTGGGACCTCTGCTCCCTCCGACACTTACCCAGGAAAGAGGCAGGGTTTTTTGGCCATCACTTCAAGCAGAAGAGTCAGTGGAAAAGCAGATATTAGAGACAGGATTTCTGGGTCTTTAGTTTATGCTGACACTGTCCCTAGAGCTCCCCAACTACATCAGGGTTCCTCCAGGCCTTGTCAGGACTCATACTATGATACTGAAGGCAATTTTCACAGCTTCGCTGTCTGAGGGTCCAGTTTCTAAAAGGTTCAGCAGCTACCCAGAACCACAGCCACCTCCAACTAATGCTTCTACAACCTTGCAGATCAAGTGTCAAATTCAGGAAAGCTTCTGTGGAGTCTCATGCTTCCTGGCCAAAAGAACTGCTTTGGTCACCAAGAATGGGCTCCATACATTCATGCGAAGAAAGGAAAGAAGCATCCAGGATCAGGAGTCTTGTGGGAGGAAGGGGGGAGGAGCCACTCTTCTTTTGTGCTTTCAGCTACATTTCTAGGAGATTCTTGTATCGGTGAGATCTGCAGACTCAGCAAGAATCCAAGCTGACACCAGAACTTGAAAGTTGGCACCAGAGCTCTCAGATCCTCCCTCCCAGAGGGCCCCACTTGCAACAAAAGAGTTACAAAACTAGAGTCTTAACCTGGGGACAACACTCAACCAATACAGGGACCCAATCAGGGGTAGTCTTTATGGCCCGCTGCCAGGTCTACACTGCCATCTGCTCCTGGAGTGAAAAGGGCACATGGAGGTCTTACTAGGGAAACTGTTCACAGTAACACATGCTGGCACTGAGCCTCCTCCCCCTGCCCTCAAAGTGTTCCCAACAAGAACTGCAGGCTAGAGCTTAGCCCACTGCACTTTCTTAATCAAACAACGCAGGTGCACAAGAGCCCTCAGTTATTCTTCAGTAAGTAGCCACTATGTGTCAGGAAGAGGAATATGAACAATGTGCCAGTCCCAGAACTGGTACTTATCTTATGCACATATTTAGCAACTGCCAGATGGGTGTATAATGTGAAATAGGACCTTGCATTTTGTCTCATCTTCGTGTTGGTCCGCTTGCAACTGAACTCTGTCTCCCCCAGTAGCTGACTGAAGCATAGGAGCCAGCACCCACTGCTTCAGGGAAAAGGGACAAGCCTAGGGGATTGGCCAAGGGTATCTAGCTGCATGGGGAAAGCTCTTTCTAGCACTCACCAGTTGGTATTAGATCAGCCCTCACTCTAACTCCAGTTCTTCTCCCTCCCCATATGAACCCCCCGGATTTCGCTTTAGGAATCGTGCTGAGCACCAGCTGGA
Source organism: Alligator mississippiensis (assembly GCF_030867095.1). Classification (NCBI taxonomy): domain Eukaryota; kingdom Metazoa; phylum Chordata; order Crocodylia; family Alligatoridae; genus Alligator; species Alligator mississippiensis. Next base: position 36,257,584 of record NC_081830.1, on the reverse strand, counting down.
ACTATTTTCACAACAGGTAGTTTAATGGAGTGTCCCCTGCTTCCTGCAGCATGCACACCTGGGAACCATGGGCTCCCCTCCTCTCCTACCTCATTACTACAATGCATCACCTCTGTAACCTAAACAGCCTCCTGAAATACAAACCCTAGTGAGCTTCTCACAGCCTGCCTCTTTGTTAGGAAACTGGGATGTGGGAAGTCTCGCCTAGTGGTCAGGCACCAAAATACTCATGCAATAGCAATTGGCCTCACAGGAAGCAGGGGTATGGAGGAATCTGGCATCAGAACTGGATTCAGGAACCATAGCCAAAGTCAAATCAAGCCAGGGGCCAAAGCCGTAGCCAGAAAGACGGCAAGCTGAGCATTAGCCAGGAACTGGAGTCAAAAGTCAGAGCCAAAGGTCAGAACAGAATCAAGAGCCCAGAACCAGAATCAGAGGCTGGAGTTGGAGCTAGGTTTCAACACTATGAGCCCAGCAATGACCACACAGAGGGTTAGGAGCAAGAACTTTCACCTTTGCCCAGGCAAGGTAATTGCAGGCCAGGCTGGCTTTCAAGGGCTGCAGTGTGAGAGCCCTCCTGTCTGTGACCTTGGGACTGGCAGCCCTGATTGCCTCACTCAGCCTAGCTGGGACAGGCTGTTGCTCTGGGCTGACTGCACCTGATGCTTGTTCCAGGCAGGGCTTGTCCTGTTCTCTTCACTGGGACTGGCTGGCTGCAGGGATCTGGCCGGCCACGTTGCACTCCTGCTCAGTTTACCTGGACACAGGGGTCAGGTACAGACATTACATTTGTACCTGTATAAGTGATTGGAAACTAGTCTATAGCCATGGACAGAAGTCAGGCACACAGAGTGGTTTAAAAATGGTGGAATGTGGTCTAATTTGTACCCCTGCCCCCAAAGGGCAAATGTGTGTTCTGTTCACTACGGATCTTAATTAATGTCACTTACAGAAAACTGTAACTCAGATTGATTCTGCCTTGGGTTTTTTGAATGTCTGTACCTAGCCAGGGTCATTAAATCTGGAATCTATTGTAGGTTCAGGTGCTGTGGGATCCATTGATTTGTGCAAGACATGTCATTTCTACTGTTTTTATATTCCAGTTCTTCCCCAGAGCAAAACATATTAAGGTTTCTCTTCAATACTGGGTCCTTTTACTGTTTTCAAAAAGAAGAACTGGCAGGGACAGTGGTTCTTGTTTTTCCTATGTTCACACTATTATGCAGTGTTTGCACATGGTGGGGGTTTCAAGGTTGAATCCTGTGTTGCTTGGTGTTGGCTTTACAGTATGGTTTTTTTAATTTCTTGACTTCCTTTTCTACTTCCCAGCTTGGTTGAATACAGGGGTCCTCTAGGTCTAACCATAGCACTTTCCATCAGCAAATCTCATAGGGCTGTCACAGCAGAGGCTGGGGCTGCTATCACACTACTGCAGAGGGAGAGGCAGGTACAGAGAGGCCACACAAGCCACCCCTCAGGTCAGCATGAGTGGGCCCAGACTCCAGCTCTTCCCAGTCCCTGTCTAGTGCTTCAGTCACTGGGCCACGCTGCAAACTTCCGAGAGTGCCGACTTTCTCCAAATCCAGGACCCCACTGGGCCTTCACATCACCCAGCTGAGCAGTGCTTCAGGTCCAAGGCCAAGGATCAGCTTGTTTGAGCTGGCTGGAGGTGTGTATCTTACCTGACCTTGGGCTGAGGCTACATGGTGGCAAAGCAACTGAACTGGTGCAGCTCAACAATGGTCACAAAGAGCAGGTGTTTCAGCTGACCTTTCCTAACCTCCCTACCCAGGGCCACCAAAATCAGCAGGCTCTGCATGACATGCAGGCTGAATGTCAGCCTGTGAAGCGGAAGGGAAATCCGAGGCCCAATTGCCACATGCTTCTTGCAGAACAGTAGGTCAGAGATGGGTGGATTGTGGGCTCTCTTTTGATAGGGACAGTCATGCCAGGGTCAGAGAGCAGAGCTGGCACCTGGCTCTGCTGATAGAGGAATAGGGCAGCTTGACCAAGAATCACCCTGAATGGCCCCCACATTGTACCAGGGAGGGTACAGGTCCCAGCGCCATGGCCCCATGGGCAGGTGGCCCTGACCAAGGCTGAGCTACAAGTCAGGCTCTCCCATTTGTTCCACCCACTTGTTGCAAAAAAAAAAAAGACAGCCACATCCTGAGGTATATTAACAGGACTGCCATGTGTAAATAAAGGGAAGAGATTATTCCACTGTATTCAGCACTGGTGAGGCCCCACCAAGTCTTGTGTTCAGTTTTGGGCCCCACACTTCAAGAAAGATGAGGACACATTGGAAAAAGTCCAGCACAGAGACAAAACTGATTAGGGGCCTTGGAAACATGACTGAGGAGGAAAGACTAGAAGAGCTCATGTTATTTCGTCTGGAGAAGAGAAAACTGAAGATCACTTCTCACGGCTGCTGGAGGGGGTGCTGCTCCTCATTGCTGTTGTTGCTGCTCCTCACCACTATAAAGGAGTGCTTATCTTTAGCTCCTTTTTACTCCTTACTGCTGTCACTGCTCCTCACCGCTGCCAGGGTAAGCTGGTTCCTCTTTTGGTTGGGGAGGCAACCCAGCTCTTTTAGATGTAATCTCAACTCTTTCAAGATCTGGCAGGAGCAGCCTTCTACCTGCTAGTACCCAAAGGATTTCAGCTTTTTAAGACCAAGTAGGGAACAGACTCCAACTGAACACACTGAAGGGATGTATACATCACGAGCACTTATTGCTTCAGAGTTGGATGGTGAGATGCAACACTATCCCTCTTACAGAGATCCAACCTGAAGCCTCTTCTCTCTCCTTTGGGATTCCTAAGCCAGGGTCCTTCAGACTTCTATACAAATCCTGGTGAACACTCACTCCTCAGCTACATTTACTCAACTTTCTGCTACAGCATCAGCCCCCTTATGAACTTTAGAATCATAGAAAATTAGGGTTGGAAGGTACCTCAGGAGGCCATCTGGTCCAACCCCCTGCTCAAAGCAAGACCACCCCCAACTAGATTGTCCCAGTCAAGGCTTTGTCTAGACAGGTCTTAAAAACCTCCAAGGATGGAGATTCCATCACCTCTCTCGGTAGTCTGTTCCAGTGTTTTACTAACATTTTAGTGAGAAAGTTTTTCCTAATCTCTAACCTCAATTTCCCTTGCTGCAACTTGAGCCCACTGCTCCTTATTCTGTCATCTGCCACCACTGAGAACAATCCAGCTCCATCCTCTTTGAAACTCCACTTCAGGTAGTTGAAGGATTGAATTAAATTCCCTTTCAGTCTTCTCTTCCCCAAACTAAATAAGCCTAGTTGTGTCTGTGCACCCATGTAGCAGATTAGAGATGCAGTCCCCATAATCTGACCTTGCATACCAATAGCAGCATGCAAATAAGCACCACAGAGAGGTTGTCACACAGGTACACTAGGAATAGGGGTGCACACATCCACTCTACCTTGTACTTTACCAAAAGCCATACTAAAGTTGAAGTATACAATGTCTACTGCATTCCTGTCATCTACCCAATTCATTATTTTTTCCAAGAAGTTATGTCTGTGATTGGAGGCAGGCTGTGATCTTGGCTGCTTTTCTGACTGCTGCTGATGTGTGTCTCAGCCTGTGTTTCTGATGTTGAGGCTATCATACATGTATGCCAATGATGTGAATATGGATGTGGGCTGTTTCTGTCTATGCCTAAAACCTGGAGTTCTGAGCGAGGAGCCCCTTGTGAAGGCTATGGGTAGTAAGTCCTCCTGAGTTCACATGAGACTGTTCTCAAGTCCTGTCTCCAGCACTTGAGCATGTTTGCTGGGGACAAGGCCAAACCAGCCTCACTCGTAAATCTCCTTGCTTTGAGAATGGATAAGGCTCTAGTTGGGAAGAACTGGGAAATGGGGGCCAAGGGGCACTGGAAGTCCTGCCCCTCCCTGCACATTTACTGATGGCCCCAAACCAAGGCTTGCTTGTTAACAGAGCAATTAATTCCTTCCTTCTAACTCTTGTGAATGATCTCAGTCTCATCTGAGACTCCTAGCTTCTGTTAATCTTTTGGACTGATACACACCAGATGAAGGTGTTCAGTACAGTTGTCAGAGCAGTAGACTGGTAACCAGACACCAGGATTTTTCCACAGTTCCAGGAGGGAATGAGATGCATCACACACAAAACTAACATTATCATGATTTTGATCCTAGGTGCAAGGGTGATGATTTTTTGATGTTCCAGGTATTTTTATTTTATTTTATTTAAAACAGTGACAACTTTGCCCATTGAGCTAAGTGTGATGATAATCCACTGAATGAAGGGAAACAGTGCCAGAAATGGAAAGAGGGGATCCAGTATCCAGGCGCACACTACCATTACACTTACATGTATTGTGCCAGCACAGAAACACACACAGCTTGTATACCAAGTGAATGGTCAAAGCTGCTATTTTTATTTTTAGATGAAGAGTGATTCCTAGAGATCACACAGAATGTTTGTTCTGTTAGATCAGAGATAGTGTCTTGTAGAGCTGAAAGGCCTCTGCCTCATTCCTGGGCCTAGATTGAAGCTGGAGCCTCCTACAGATACAATCTACCCTATTACACTCCCTGTCAGTACCTCCAGGAGCTAAACAGGAACAGCTATCGCTCCCCCAGCAGTGTCCTCCTCAAAGCTTCTTTCACCTCCTTGTTTCTCAAGCTGTAGATCAATGGGTTGAACAGTGGTGTCACCACTACATAGAAGAGTGTAACCATCTTCCCACTGCTCCTGGAGGCTGCTGGATTGACATAAGTGACCATGACAGAGCCATAGAAGAGACCCACCACAGCGAAGTGTGAGGTACAGGTAGATAATGCCTTGTGTCTTCCAGCCCCCCAGGGCAGTCTCATCACTGCCTTAAGAACCATTGTGTAGGAGGCCAGAATAAATAGAAAAGTAGCAATAATGATGAGGGAACTAAGGGTATATAAGCCACGTTCAGTCTGGGGAGCAGGGACACAGGAGACAGCCAGCAATGGGGCTGGATCACAGAGAAAATGATCCAAGACACTGGGGTGGCAGAAGGGAAGCTGAGAGATGAGGACAATGGGGACCATAAACCAGAGGAAGCCACAAACCCAGCAGGAGGCCACCAGGAATAAGCAGAACCGCTGGGACATGAGGCTGGGGTAATGCAGGGGGTGACAAATAGCCAGGTACCTATCCAAGGCCATAGCTGAAAGGAAGAAGCATTCTGTGGTCCCCATGGAGAAAAAGAAGTAGAACTGGAGGAAGCAGGCCTGAAAGGAGATCACATCTCCCTGAGGGGTCACCAGGTCCACTATCATCCGTGGCACTGTAGCTGTGATGTAGCAGATCTCCAGGAAAGAGAAATTCCCCAGGAAGACATACATGGGCAAATGGTGGAGGCGGGGGTCCTGTAGAATAGCCCACATGATGCAAAGGTTGCCAGCCAGTGTCAGGGTATAGGTTGAGGAGAGGAGGGCACAGAGGAGAAGGCGGCTTGTCTGGTCCAGGGATGAAAAGCCTAACAGGATGAACTCAGTCACGGGGCTAGTGGCATTATTTAAAATCATTGGGGAAGCCAAGATCTGAAAGGAAATGACACACAAGATATCAAAGGTCTACTCCTGAGTTTCTAGTGGGAGAGATCTGGGATACCTGGGAGTCAGGACTCCTGTTACATCATCAGCGTTGAGAGCAGAATTCTGACCAAATAGTATAGAAAAATTGACATTCATTCACTGAATGTGGCTACATCTTCCAACAGGTAGTATTGTTCTCACATGTGCACTCATACACTCACACTTGCAATGCATTTCAAAGTCCATACATGTTCAACACCCTCCATTGTTGAAAAGGACCCAGCATGGATGCTGTAGCATGGAGCCGTAGCGCTCAAACTCATTAGACTCTAGGCTCCGCACAGAAAATTTTATCTCTTAGCTCTCTGTCATTTTTGACTACAAAGAACTAATAGAGCAATTCTTCTACTTCTCAGAAATAGTTCAGAAAGACCTCAGGAGATCAGAAAGATATTGACACTAAGAATTCCTATGGGAAATCTTTGGGTTCATCTTATGAATCATGCTGGGTTTTTGGTTGTAGTCGTGTTGGTCTAAGGACATAAGGCAGATTCTTCGAGCAGATGTGATATCTTTTATTACATCAACTGAGTAGATGCAAAAAGTTGTTAGCAAGCTTTCAGGCACAATCACCCTTCTTCAGGCATAGGGAGTCTCTGCTGTTCTGAGATGCCAAGGAATGAGAGAAACTAAACACACAACTACAATTACTAAAATTAAACTACAACACATGATTCTTGCGAATTGTGTGCTGTAGTGTTATAGTGATATTATAGCCACGCTGGTCCATGAATTGTGTGAAAAGTGAGGATTTTTGGGGGGTGATATGTTTTAATGGACCAATTGTGTGGTTGGAATACATATGACAAGCTTTCAAACGCAATGCATTCATTGCCAGGTCATGAGCAGGCATTTGCACATCTAACAGTGCTAATACTGTGCTGCACCCTTAAAAGGATCTCATGGTACTCCTGGGTGCCACAGCACCTTGGCTGAGCACCATGAGTCTAGACCAGTAATACTGCCTCTGGAACACTTACCCATACCTGGACCTGCTTTTGAAGGCCAGCCTAGATCACTGGTTTTCAGACTGTCCCATGGAGCGCTGGGCTCCCACAAGAGATCATCAGGGGTTCCAGAGAGAGACTGGGGATAATGGCAGAAGGGGCTGGGAGGTGGTGTGCTGTCATGGCTGGGTTGGGTCACCTGGCTCCATGTCAACTCACAGAGTAGCGGTAGGGCTTCCACAGCAGAAGAAGTGCTATGGAGGGGTTCTGTGGCTTTAGAAAGTTTGAAAACCAGTGGTTTAGAGGATGGGAAACCCTTGTCTGTGCTGGTCACCAGACAGGCAACCCCCTTTCTTTACTTTAGGTGCCTAGATGGTTCTTAAAATCTGGTCAAAGACCATTGTCTTTAAATGGTATTCAGGTTCCTACATTATTATTGAAAATTTTACCCACTCCTCCCCACCTGTATGACTTATGAGTAAAACAGTATTAGATCAGTGGAATGCTTCACAGATATTTACCTTGAATTCAGATCCATTCAGGAATGACATCAGTCATTGATCAGGCCTAACAAATATACAGGAGAAAGATCTGTTAATTCATGGTATCAAGATATATCTCTATATTGATTTTTGGGTGTGACTGAAAAAAGAAAACAATTATTGCATATGAAATTAATGTACAGATGCCACTGAGTGTTGTGTTGTAGTTTTGGTGTTGTTATTCATTCATTATTTAAAAAACCCCAAAACAACAGCTTCTAAGAACCCCCGAGAGAACTCACAGCCATTGTGCGTGATGTTCTACCAAAGTAGAACAAAAATTGCCGGCTTCATATAGTTTACATATTGTATTGCTCAGATGATAATAACGTACTAGTAACAGTTTTATATTCTACGGGGGTTTTTTTCTAAATGGAATATAAAATCAATAATTTTGCATGATACAAATTTTTGTGTTTATTTTTTCATGGTTAGATTAACCATTATATACAGTGGTTGTTCATTAAAATGGTAAGGTATAGTGAATATTTTATCAATTACTCTTTAATTGCAACAAGAGATTATTTACTACACTATGAATCCGTACTCTCTTATTAGAAAAGAACTGATTATTATAGGTATAAAAAGTTTCTGGTTGAATTAATATATTAAAAATATTTCACAGTTTACTCCTAACTTCAAAATTAAAATGCTAACTAAGCAGAACCTATAGCATTAATATCTTCATCAATATCTCTATTTATTGATATTTATTTACTATCAATACCTATGCAATCTAAATTTTAATTACATATTAATTTTAAGATGTTGTAAGTAATCATAACAATTCTTAAATTTGCTATAACATACAGTACAATTATCATTTAACAAATCTTTATATTGAGAAATGTAAATGTATTATTACATCCTTCCATTTCATTAAAATAATAAATTGACGGTGATATGCTACATAAATATCTAGATATATTTAAAACTTTGAGTCCTGACCATGTTACTAATCTGCAGATTTAATTGATATAATAATAGACTTATATTTTCAGATATGGTTAAGTATTACACTAATACTTCTATGTATGTTTACATTTACGTAATATATATGACGGGAAGCTACATGTAAGATTAGGTTAAAATACTAGAATTAGCATTATATAAACCTCTAGATCCAACTGAACTACTATGTTCATATTTTTGTGTTGTACAATTTTTGAAACATTGCTAAAATATTGAATTAAGAATGGCGTATTGCCATTTTGCTGTTTCTATTTGAATAGTAAGATAGGAAAGACAGGTTAATTTCTAGATCATGTTATTAGAGTAGAGATTGGTAATTTTACCGCGACGGATTCACCTTATCTTAAAAAATATGTTTTATTGTTGAATAGATTTGATCATATTAAAGTAGTTTATATAAAACCTGGGTCTTACGGCACTCTCTAAGCTCAGAGAATGCCTGACAGGTCAGTATCTGTATAGAAAGAGTTAAAAAGGTACTGTAACTTTTTCTTTTCTTTTCTCTCTTGTTTATGGACCAGGCCACCTTGGATACACAGCATCCTAAACATGTGCAGGCACACACACAGATAGATATTCTATGTGCACAGTACCTCCCCCACTTACTTTGGAGAGATGATTTGCTTAAAAACATATATATATACATATATACACACACACATATATATGCTTTACAAAAGTGTGACGCTTTACTAAAGCTGGTTTAGAAAATAAGTTTAAGAAGCCGGCTTTAACAATTGCTCTAGGAAATAATCTCTTGAAAATTCTTTATAAAAACTTCTCCAGGACATTGTGGGAGTAAGAAGAAATAGGGGAAGCTGCCACAAGAGGAACACTGTCCTGGCTAGGAACTGTTGGAGCCTAAAACCTAACTGCCTCCCAGGTAGAGCTGGATGATATGAAATGGATGGTATGCATTGGCTGCCTGTGATGGCAAGAGATTTTTTTTCCCTTGATAGGTAGATAATGTTTCTAAAGTAGCATTCCCTAGCATCCTTTGTAAGGTGCATTTTTTCTTGATACATATTCAAAGCATCCTTTTTAAGAGATAATATTCCCAAAGAATTTTTATAAAAAATTTCCAAACGAATTGTCTTTAGATTTGTCTAAAGCATACCTTTAAATGAGAGTTTTCAAAGAGAATGATCCAACCTAAAAGGCTTTCTAAGTATAATCTCTTGATTATCCAGAAGATTCTTTTCAGTCGTGAATTGCTAAATACTTTTGACAGTTTTCTCTGGAAACTAATAGCAGAGTCCTGCAAACAAATATGCAGATGCACAATTATTTTAAGCATCAGACCCCGACTATTTGGAATTTGCCTTTTAGAAACACCCCTTTACAAATTGCTCCTCAGAACTCAATTTTGGGGAAAAGAAAATGTCTAGAGAGCTAAGTCAGTAGAAATCATACTTTTGAAAGTCCTTGTCAAAATTTATGCCTCAATACTCTTTAGTAAGTATCCAAGAAAAGTCTTGATAGAATATAATGCTTTAGCTTGAGAAATTCCTTTAAAATTAATTGTGTGGGGAAATACTTTCTAGAAACTATACTTTAAAGGAGCTGCTTATGAAATATCGTTTTAAAGATTAAAATTTAGAAAAGTACACCTTGGAAAATTGTCTGTATGTATCCTATAGAGGAGAAGGAAAACCTTGCTAAAAATATCAATTAGAAATTATTTGAGTAAAAAAGGAAAATACATTTAGACAGAAAACCTTTTAGGCTGGGAAATTCTCTTTGAGAAAAAATCTTTTTAAAAATGTGTGCTTTATTCAATCCTAATGATATTTCCTTTGGAAAATCTTTCTAAAAATTACACCATGAAATTTATTCTTTATATTCCTTTTGAAGTGATAATTTAGAAAGTGCCCTTTCAAAATCACACTGGAATATTTTACTTTGAAAAGGTTAGAAAATCCACTTTAGGTAAATAGGAATTGCTCTAGGAAAACAAACATTATACAAGTTACACTTTAGAAATGAATATTTAGAAAATGTTCTTTAGAAAGGCCTACTCAAGTAAAGCTTAATAGTATACTTTACAGATGCGATGCTTTATTACAGCTGCTTTAGAAAATAAGTGTAAGAAGTCAGCCTTGAAAATTGCTCTAGAAATTGTCTTCAGAAATTACTCTAGGAAATGATCTCTAGAAAATTCTTTATAGAAACTTCTCAAGGACATTGTTTGCATAAGAAGAAATAAGGCAAATTGCTATGAGAGGAACACACTCCTGGATAAGTGCTGTTGGAGCATAAAACCTAACTGCCTCCCAGGTAGAGCTGGATGTTACGAAAGGGATGATATGCTTGGGTTGCCTGTGATGGCAAAGGATTAGTCTTGATTAACCAGGAGAGTCCTTGGAGTCCTGCATTGCCAAATACACTCTTGACAGTTTTCTCTGCAAATTAATACCACCACCATCCTACAAACAAATATACAGATGCACAATTATTTTAAGCATCAGACCCTGACTATTTAGAATTTGCTTTTTAAAACACTGCCTTACAAATTTCTCATTAGAAATCAATTCTTTTGGGAAAAAAAAGTCTAGAGCTAGGTCATTAGAAATTACACTTTTGAAAGTATTTGTAAAAAATTATCCCTCAATATGTTTCTTTCTTTTCCTCAGAAATTATCTTAGAAGCTTCCCTATAGAATATAATGCTTTAACAATGCCTGTAGCTTGAGAAATTCCTCTAAAAAATAATTGTTTGGGGGAATACTGTCTAGAAACTATACTTGAAGGAGCTGCATAGGAAATACCATTTTAGTGTTTAAAATTTGGAAAAGTATACCTTGGAAAATTGTCTACAAGTATCCTAGGGGAAAGGGGGAAAGCCTTGCTAAAAACACTCCTAAGCAATTATTTGAGGAAATGTTTTTTAAAAATGATGCTATTAATATATATCAAGAAAAAATGCACCTTACAAATGATGCTAGGCAATGGTACTTTACAAAAATCATGCACCTCTCAGGGAAAAATAAAACCTTTAAAAGAAACTCTCTAGGGGTTATAGCTTATTCTGGGAAATACTTCTAGATATACAACCTTTTAGGCTGGGAAATTCTCTTTGAGAGAAATCTCCTTAAAATGTATACTTTTGACAAATATAAAGACATTTCCTTTGGAAAATCTTTCTAAACATTACCTCATGAAATTTATTCTTTATATTCTTTTTGAAGTGATAATTTAGAAAATGCTCTTTAAATATCACACTGGAAAGTTTTCCTTAGAAAGAAAATTCTCAGGTCAGGGAATGACTTTGGAAAATAGTCGTTAGGTAAATAGGAACTGCTCTAGGAAAATAAGCAGTATACAAGTTACAATTTAGAAAATAATATTTCAAAATTTTTCTTTAGACAAGCCTACTCAACAAAATGTTAAAAGAACATTATTTCCTGAATGATCCTCTAGAAGAAGGTGGGTAAAAAGCTCTCTTCAGGAAGAAAGTTTTAGAAAATTCCTGATAGAAAATTTTCTGCAGAATTAGTGCTTTTAGGATAATCTTTTTGGTATGGCACTGTTGCAAGAGATCTCTCTTTGAAAAGCTCTCATAGGATACAGATGTTCTAGAAACTTTAAGCTCTTTTGGAAATTTCTGCCCCTTATTCTAACAGTCAGAAAATCCCTCACTGTTTTTACCTTTGTAGGTCTCACGCTCTAGCTCAGAAATCCCCACGGTTCTTAGCCAGCTGTCTCCATTGCAAACATCACCACGGATTTGCCTCCTTCACTCCTGAACCAAGAGAGAATTCATTCCTGATTGAATGGAGAGAGTAGGAGACATAGGCAGTTGGGTGATGAGGACTTTCCATGGACAAGGCAATGTCTGAAGAACAACGAGTATCAAAGGCTCCCAATTAATGTTGGTTTTGCTTTTGTCATGAACTGGAAGGCCCTTCAGTGATGGGGGGAGGTACCACTCTCAAGGATGCTCCAATCAGCAGCCTGCAGAGATCACACCATCCTCAGTCATGCAAGAGTTAGAGCTATCAGTTTTCTCTGCCATTGTGCATTCTAGTTGCTCAGACTGCTCTGCCCCTTATGGAGGGAGGTCTGTAATGTTTTTTGAGGATCTGAGGCACAGACATCCTGGTTTCTTTACAATTATATTGGCCAACATAAAAAAAGAATCAGAAAGTTCCCAAAAATCTACTGGCATCCTCAAAAAAACAAAAACAAAAAAAAAAGAGAGAGTTTTGAAATACCCTAATGTGATGTTCAGAATGCTTGGTAGAGGCGATATCCTTTATTACTCCAAGTAGATATTAGTTGGTCGAATTAGAATTAGTCCAACCCTAATGTAATGTTCTTTTTTTCAGATTGCGCAGTTTCTTTGACCTTAAAGTCAGAAAGGATGATATAGGTGATCATCTAGTTTGGCCATCTTGATTATACAGGCTATAGTATTTCACCCAGATATCCTCTTTTGGATTAAAGCAAACCACCCAGAAAGTCCTCCAAGCTCGTTTTGAAGGACCAAGAGCTGAAGAATCTACAACTTCTCTTTGGAGCTGGGTAACTCAGACTACACATAAATCTAACGTGCAGTGGTGTAACTTCAAGATGCTGAAAAGGTACTTAAACCTAGTTTTCCACATTAATGTGTGGACAATCCTAGGGTCAAGAGCTCCCTGAGCTGCCTAAAATGAGTGTGTAACAGATCCCATAGAGTGCCTCCAGATATCTTACAGCTTTATTACACATTATACTTTAAGCTTCTCAAATGTTGATCAGTGTTAACATTAGCTCCAGTTTAAAGCACTCACACGTTCAGGCTAAAACCCTGCTCTGACTGTCCCTGACCTGCACAGCTGTGACTTGCTACTAGACGGCTGGTGCCCACAGGCCTGACTAAGAGCTGTAGCTGTGTGTTGCCACTAGAGGCCTAGCAAACCAGGAAAGGCTTATATCCCTTCTCAAGGTGGGGGCTGCGTTGGAGAGATGGATTGGTTGGGTGGGAGCATGAGGCTGAGAGGTGGAGAGACAACGAGTAGGAATGGTGGCTTGGGTCTGGATGGTGAAATGAAGGAAGCCAGCCGCTGAAGCCATTCAATGATAAAATAAAAAGAAACTAAAAAAGTATTATGAAGAAACAAAGGGTAAGCAAATTAAAGTCTCGTGTTTTGATAAATTGGGAATTTGATTGGGTAGCCCCAGCTAATTGGGACCACCTTACCTTGTTCCCCCTTCCACTTCCTGTAGTCCTCTCTCCTGGTCTGGTCTGCATTCCTAGAAGCTGCCTGTCTAGGTCACACTTCTGGGGGTGGGAGGGGGAGTTGGATTGGTACCAGTGCCACCCTCTGGGCAGTAGAGTTCAGGGATGGAAATTTTGTCCATACAGAACAGGAGGGTGGGGAGAGGGAACACTGCATCCTGGGATGCTGTAGGACCAAAATTTGGGTGGCTTATCTCTGGGGAGTGACCACACATTGGTGGAACATGAGTTGGGTAACACAGATCAGAGATAAGACTGCCCTGGAATGGTGCATCTTTAAAATGATTTAAGGGTGCTTAAAACTCATTTAGATTTCTTAATGTGTGGCTAGCCCACAGCACTATGGGCGGGAGGGGGAAGGATGCAGTGTACCCAGACTGGGACTGGGTCTGGAGCCCTTTACCCCTGGGGAGAGCTGGGGTGCGCCCAATTTTACAGCATGGAGAAACCTTTCAGGTCCAGGCCACGTTAGCACAAGCACGGTAGGAAGTGCAGGGAGCCCATTGCCCTTTACCCTACCCAGGGCCTGCCACTGCAGGGAAACCAGGTAGACCCACTGTGGTGCCAGGACTCTCATTGTTGCAGTGACAAGGCCCCCTCAGCCCCTGTAGAGAAGAGAGGTCACATATCTTCCAGGAGAGGTCCACAGACCTGGCCCTATCCACAACCGGGAGATGGTCTCCACCTCTCTCCCCTAGGGAGGAGGCTCTTCTCAGCCAGACTGGCTGACCTGCTCCACCGGGCTTTAAACTAAGCCCGTTGGGGGACGGGGGGACTACCGCCACTGCTGGCCCGCTGAGCAATCCTTGCAAAGCCAGCGGATCACAGCACTCAAGGGAGCCCACCCCAGCCCCAGCCCTGGTAAAATCTGTGGGCAAGGAAGGAGCCCCCCAGGGGGCACTTGCCTGCCTGTACACTAATGCCAGGAGCCTGGGGAATAAGCAGGAGGAGCTCATCCTTCTGCTCAGTGCAAACAATTACGATGTCATAGGGATAATGGAGACCTGGTGGGACTCCACCCATGACTGGACCATGGGGATAGATGGCTATACCCTTACAGGAGGGATCGTGTAGATAAGAGGGGCGGGGGTGTAGCTCTCTATGTTAAGGAAAGCTACACGTCCCTGCAAGCCGATATTGGTGACCAGGGTGGACGGCTGGAGACCCTCTGGGTTAAAATCTGTGGGGAACACGGCACAGGGGACACAATGGTGGGAGTCTATTACAGACCTCCCACCCAAAGACCTGAGCTTGGCCAGGAGTTTGCCCGGGAACTGGCTGAGGCAGCTTGCTCCAGGACCATGGTTGTTGTGGGTGACTTCAATTACCCAGACATCTCGTGGGAGGATCGCTCAGCAAAATCTGAGTGGTCGCAGAGCTTCCTCTCGTGTGTGGGTGACCTCTACCTGACTCAAGAAGTCTATGGGCCAACGAGAGGCAAAGTGCTGCTCGACCTGGTACTGGCTACTGGGGATGACCTAGTTGGCGACCTAGTGATCGATGGGAAGCTGGGTGACAGCGACCACGAGCTGATCACCTTCACCATCCGTCGAAAAGCTGGCAAGTCGGTCAGCAACACGGAAGTCCTTGACTTCAGGAAAGCCGACTTTGACAAGCTCAGGAGGCTTGTCAGTGAGGCCCTAAGGGACTGTGACCACAGGGAGAGGGGAGTTCAAGAAGAGTGGTTGCTCCTCAAGGGAGCGATCCTCCATGCACAAACTAAGTCTATTCCATCTCGGAGGAAAGGCAGCAAGAGGGCACAGCATCCACCCCTGGCTCTCCAGGGACCTAGCAGACCTCCTGAGGCTAAAAAGAAAGGCCTACAAAGGATGGAGGATGGGAGTCACCTCCAAGGAGGATTATTCTGCACTGGTCCGGTCCTGTAGGGAGCAGACCAGGAAAGCCAAGGCTGCAACTGAACTCCAGCTAGCTTTGAGCATCAAGGACAATAAAAAGTCCTTTTTCAGATATGTGGGGAGCCGGAGGAAAAGCAGGGGCAACATTGGACCCCTGCTGAACCAGATGGGGCAACTGACAACTGGCGCCCAGGAAAAAGCCAACCTATTAAATAGGTACTTTGCGTCGGTCTTTCATCAGCCCCATGAGACGCCCGTGCCCGCTACAGGGCCGGGAAGTCCGGGTGAGGGTGATCCCTTGCCCTCCATTAATGCTGACTTTGTGAAGGAACATCTTGAGAAGCTGGATACCTTCAAGTCAGTTGGCCCTGACAATCTTCACCCCAGGGTACTCAAGGAGCTGGCGAGCATCATAGCCCAGCCTCTAGTGCAGATCTTTGAAAACTCTTGGCGCTCTGGTGTAGTGCCCGAAGACTGGAAGAAGGCCAATGTGGTGCCTATCTTCAAGAAAGGGAGGAAAGTGGATCCGGCTAACTATAGGCCCATCAGCCTGACTTCTATCCCGGGGAAGATCTTAGAAAAGTTTATTAAAGAGGCCATCCTTAATGGACTGGCCGACGCCAACATCTTAAGGGATAGCCAGCACGGGTTTGTTGTGGGTAGGTCTTGCTTGACCAATCTCATTTCCTTCTACGACCAGGTGACCTATCACCTGGACAAGGGAGATGAGATTGATGTCATATATCTTGACTTCAAAAAAGCCTTCGATCTGGTGTCCCATGATCGTCTCTTGGAGAAACTGGCCAATTGTCGCCTTGGGTCCTCCACGATCCACTGGCTGGAAAATTGGCTCCAGGGTCGGACCCAGAGGGTAGTAATTAATGGAAGTCACTCATCGTGGTGTCCTGTGACCAGTGGGGTCCCCCAGGGCTCTGTCCTTGGACCCATACTGTTCAACATCTTCATTAATGATGTGGACACTGGAGTCAGAATCGGACTGGCCAAGTTCGCAGATGACACCAAACTTTGGGGCAAAACATCCACACCAGAAGACAGGCGGGTGATCCAGGCTGACCTGGACAGGCTCAGCAAGTGGGCGGACGAGAATCTGATGGTGTTCAACGCCGATAAATGCAAAGTTCTCCACCTTGGGAAAAAAACCCCACAGCATCCTTATAGGCTCGGCAGTGCTGTGTTGGCTAGCACTATGGAAGAAAGAGACTTGGGGGTCATCATTGACCACAAGATGAACATGAGCCTGCAATGCGATGCTGCGGCTAGTAAAGCGACCAAAACGCTGGCTTGCATCCATAGATGCTTCTCGAGCAAATCCTGGGACGTCATTCTCCCCCTGTACTTGGCCTTAGTGAGGCCGCAGCTGGAGTACTGCGTCCAGTTTTGGGCTCCACAATTCAAAAAGGATGTGGAGAAACTTGAGAGAGTCCAGAGAAAAGCCACGCGCATGATCAGAAGTCAGGGAAGCAGACCCTACGATGACAGGCTGAGAGCCCTGGGGCTCTTTAGCCTGGAAAAGCGCAGGCTCAGGGGTGATCTGATGGCCACCTACAAGTTTATCAGGGGTGACCACCAGTATCTGGGGGAACGTTTGTTCACCAGAGCGCCCCAAGGGATGACGAGGTCAAATGGTCACAAACTACTACAAGATCGTTTCATGCTGGACATAAGGAAGAATTTCTTTACTGTCCGAGCCCCCAAGGTCTGGAACAGCCTGCCACCGGAGGTTGTTCAAGCGCCTTCATTGAACACCTTCAAGATGAAACTGGATGCTTATCTTGCTGGGATCCTATGACCCCAGCTGACTTCCTGCCCTTTGGGCGGGGGGCTGGACTCGATGATCTTCCGAGGTCCCTTCCAGCTCTAATGTCTATGAAATCTATGAAACCCCAGCCCCTGCCCATGGGGACAAGGGGAAGCCATGGCTTTGCAGCTGGCCACTGCCCCCTCATGGCTTGGCTATGCCTGTGGCTCCCCACCAATGTCCTGGGGTCTGCATAGCACTGGGCATATGGGGAAGACATAAGGGGCCAGGGCTGTTCCTGCCAGAGGTCACAAAACTGTGTATGTGATACCAGTTAACCTTTGAACTGATATAGAGTTTAAATGGATACTTTATTAAATGTTAGTTACATCCCTATTAATAGCTCAGCACAAGCAGTAGTCTTTGAGTTCTCGCTTTGTTCCACACAGGGTGAGCAAAGTAGACAGTAGAGCTAGTGTATCTTTAGCCCAAGGTATCTCTTGCTGCACCATCACTGGGCTGCTTCACTGTTGCTGCTGCTGCTCTTTGCCGATACACGGGGATGCTGCTCTTTATCATGCCTCGCTGCTGCTGGAAGGGATGCTGCTCCTCATCACTGCTGTGGGCCGCTGCTCCATGTCATGCAGCTCTGATCCTGATCACTTCTCATTGCTATTGCTGCTCCTCACTACTCCTGTTGGTGCTCCTCACTAGTGCCAAGGTGTTGTTACTCTTCTGGTTGCAGAGGCTACTCAGTTCTTTTAAAGGCAACCTCAGCTCTTTCAGGAGCTGGCAGAGGCAGGCTTTTTCTACCTTCTAGTACCCTAAGGGTTTCAGCTTTTTGGGCACCTATACATGAGCAGCAAGGCAGATCCAAGGGCACACTGTAATCACAGTGCATCAGAGTAGACTCAATTAATTGAGCATTGTAATTGTCACGTTCCAGGAGCCTCCAGTTCCTCATGTATCAGTATCCCTGCACTTCAAAATGGCAGTGGGGTATTCAATGAGGTTTATATAAAGCTCCCCTATTACCATTTTGAAGCATGGGGACACTGATATACAAAATGCTCTAGGCACTTTAAATTTATAGATTCATAGATTCATAGATGTTAGGGTTGGAAGGGACCTCAATAGATCATCGAGTCCGACCCCCTGCATAAGCAGGAAGGAGTGCTGGGTCTTGATGACCCCAGCTAGATGCATATCCAACCTCCTCTTGAAGACCCCCAGGGTAGGGGAGAGCACCACCTCCCTTGGGAGCCCGTTCCAGACCTTGGCCACTCGAACTGTGAAGAAGTTCTTCCTAACGTCCAATCTAAACCTGCTCTCTGCTAGCTTGTGGCCATTATTTCTTGTAACCCCCAGGGGCGCCTTGGTGAATAAAACCTCACCAATTCCCTCCTGTGCCTCCGTGATGAACTTATAGGCAGCCACAAGGTCGCCTCTCAACCTTCTCTTGCGGAGGCTGAAAAGGTCCAGTTTCTCTAGTCTCTCCTTGTAGGGCTTGGTCTGCAGGCCCTTAACCATACAAGTGGCCCTTCTCTGGACCCTCTCCAGGTTATCTGCATCCCTCTTGAAGTGTGGCGCCCAGAATTACATGCAGTACTCCAACTGCGGTCTGACCAGCGCCCGATAGAGGGGAAGTATCACCTCCTTGGATCTATTCGTCATGCATCTGCTGATGCACGATAAAGTGCCATTGGCTTTTCTGATGACTTCGTCACACTGCCGACTCATGTTCATCTTGGAGTCCACTAGGACTCCGAGATCCCTTTCCACTTCTGTGCCACCAAGCACGTCATTTCCTAGGCAGTAGGTATGCTCGACATTTTTCCTCCCTATGTGCAGCACTTTACATTTCTCCTTGTTGAATTGCATTCTGTTGTTTTCTGCCCATTTATCCAACCTGTCCAGGTCTGCTTGCAGCTGTTCCCTGCCCTCCGGCATGTCTACTTCTCCCCACAGTTTTGTGTCATCCACAAAGTTGGACAGAGTACACTTCACTCACTCGTCCAAGTCGCTGAAGAAGACATTGAAGAGTATCGGTCCAAGGACCAAGCCCTGCAGGACCCCACTGCCCACACCCTTCCAGGTTGATACTGACCCATCCACTACGACTCTCTGGGTATGACCCTCTAGCCAATTCGCCACCCACCAGACTGTGTAGTCATCCAAGTCACAGCCTCTTAACTTTTTCACCAGTATGGGGTGGGATACCGTATCGAAGGCCTTCCTGAAGTCTAAGTAAATGACGTCAACCCCTACTCCTGCGTCCAGGTGTTTTGTAACCTGGTCATAAAAAGAGACTAGATTAGTCAGGCACGATCTGCCTGCTACGAACCCGTGCTGGTTTCCCTTTAGAGGGGAAACTCCTTAGAGTGGCTTTAGGAGCCGCTCTAATTAAAAGACCACCCCCACTCCCAGAGCACGTATATAAACACCCTTTAAGACCAAGCAGGAAACAGGCTCTAACTGAACTTAAGGGATGTGTACAATCACCTGCACTTACTGCTTTAGGGTTGGATGGCAAGATGCAACACCATCCCTCTACGAGTGCTCCAACACAAAGCCTCTCCTTTCTCTTGGGAGTCCTGAACTGGGGTCCCTTCACCTTAGACTTCCACACATGTCCTGGTGAGCACTCAGCCCAAAGCTGCATTAACTCAACTTCATCTTACAGCATCAGTCATCTTACCAGCTATACAGCTTTGGAAGGCAGGGCCAGTGCTTGCAAACCTGACTCCTCTGGCCTCTTATAGTCTAACTGCTGAATGCAGTTAAATCGTGTTAAAATGCAAGGGATAAACAAAACTTTTCTCACTCCCTCACCCATACATACCCTTTTAATTTTTGCAAAGATACACACACACAAGTGTGTATTTACACACACACACACACACTACAGTACCTCTACCAACCTGTCCCATGGCTGCTATTGCTCACTTGACAGTCCAAAGTACATTATGGCGATGATACCATACATACTCCTGTCACAATATCTGTACCACCCTACTCCCACATATCCATGCACCTATGTGGCAGATAAGAGGCACAGTCCCCATAATCCGATCTTGTATACTAATAGTGGGATACAAAAAAGCACCACAGAGACGTTGTCACACAGGTACAGTAGGAACAGGGTCATATATCTCCCCTACCTTCTACTTTATGAAAAGCCATACTGAAGCTCAAGTATACAATGTCTACTATATTCCTATCATTTATCCAATTGATTATTTTTTCCAAAAACTTATGCCTGTGATTGGAGTCAGGCTGTGATCTTGGCTGTATTTCTGAGTACTGCTAATATGCATCTCAGCCTGTGTATTTTTGCTGCTGGGGCTGTCACTTGAATATGGCAGTGATGTGAATATGGATGTGGGCTGTTTCTGTTTAAGCCCAATGCCTAAAGCCCTAATTGTGGAAGCTAAGGACAGTAAGTCCTGCTGAATTCACCTGTGAGACTGCTCTGGCCTTGTAGCCAGTGCCTACTCTCGAGCCCTCAGTCTCCAACACCTGAGCATGGCTGCTAAGGACCAGGCCAGAACAGCCTCACTAACAAACCTCCAGCTGTGGAGCAAACCTGCGGGCTCACGTGGGAGGAGTATATTCAGCCCCATCCTCACCAGGCCCTGCCAATGCAGTTTACAGAGCAGGCTAAGGCAGCCCAAAACTACGTGACAGCTCTGGATGTATAGAGGCCCCGGCGCAATTCAAAGTGATGGATTTGTCCTATAAGGCCCCAAACATCCTGTGCCCTACTTCCCTAGGAAACCGCCTTCTCTCTTAGGCCCCATTGTGATCCCCAAGATTAGTGAGAGCATCCACTTGCAAGTACTATTAATATGCCAAGTCTGCTTGGCAAAATGTAGGCAAGATGTTCTCAGCAGTCAGTCACTCCTCAGTTGTAGATCTCCCTCCCTCTTAAGGCCTGATAGAGCCTGAACCTGGATATCTTCTGGAAGCACTATAAGATCTTCCTATTTGGACAGGCATTAACAAGCCAAGCTAGGCTGAGATACAGATTAGGGAGGTCTCTATTTTTATATTAGTATTCTAGTTTGCCTTATACATTGTTTTATCTCTTGTCATTCTCCTGTTTTGTAAGCTGTTCTGTTTTCTTACTGCAATCCTCCATTAGACATTATTGGAAAGGGTGGCATATCAACTGAATAAATAAATAAGACAAAATTAATTATGTGTGACTGTGGCTGCTGTGTTCCGGATGCCTGTGACACCAGCTTTTCATCTCGCTGTATCTGCTTTGTTGTTGTGATAGTTCTGACTCTTGTGAATGAATCAGGAAAGACAACAGTCAGAAACTCCCTCCCGCGGTTAATCTTTGGGACTGATACAAATCATACAGAAGCTGTGCAGTACAATTGTTAGGGCCCTGGAGTGGTAGCCAGGACACCAAGATTCTTCCCACAGTCCCAGGATGGGAGAGAGATCCATCACATACAAAACTAACATTATCATGATTTTGATCCTAGCTCCAGGGTATTGATCTTTTGAGGCACCTATACATGAGCAGAAAGGCTGCTCGGATGTGCTGGACTTCCAGCACGTTGGAGGAGATTAAATTAATCGAGTCTGCTGGAGTGTAGCAATTGCTGTACTTGAGCAGCCTCCTGAACTCATGTATTAGTGTCTCCATGCATAAAAATGGTGGTGGGGGGTGCTTGAACTAAAGCTCATCTAATGAGCTTTAGTTCAGGCACCCCTGCCACCATTTAAGTGCAGGGATGTTGATACAGGAGATACGGTTGTGTTTTAATTAGAGCAGTAAAGAGCTGCCCCCGACCCTACCCCCAGAGAACATGTAAGAGTGCCTTTGATGTTTGTAGGTCATTTACAAGTGCTGCTACAGGGTGCCTGCCTCTAGGGGCCTACTAGTACCTACACCCTTTGGCCTCTCCCCTATCCTGCAGCATCAGCTGCCATGTCTTGATGTTGGAATTAGTAAGGGAGGCAATGCAGAGGGTAAGGCACACTTTTGGAAGAGACAGCCCCTGTCTGTCCCAAGGCTCCCCAGTTTTACTCTCACTGAACCCTCCAGCTTGGGGCCCACGGCTCAGGGCTGCAGGGTCCTGCCTCAGCTCTGGTCATTTCCCATGACCTCAACTTTCAGCTCCTGCAATATCCAGTACATAGGTGCTAGGGACCCCCTGCCACCTCCTGTCGCTCAGTTCAGTCAACTTCAGCCACAGAGCACACTGGTCACACTGGGTGACCTCAGGTTCCCCACAGTGCACAATCAAGCTTGTGATGGGAAATGAAACCCACTAAAAATGCAAGCCCCAGTCCCAGCAAAGGAATGGCCCACATGGGGTTCATTGCAGCCCTTGGTGCCAGGCTCCACATAGAAAAACAAAAGCCAAAACAGAAAGTGCCCAGGGGACTTAACTTGCTTCCTATGCAGGCTCCCAGCTTCCCTTCACTTGGGGCCACCTCCTGAGTCCTCTCTATAGTCTGGGCTCTAGTTATCATGCCCCTTGCAAAGGTATCCATTCACAATTACTTCCACAGCCAAACTGCTGCCTTGGCCTGAGGCTTGGGCTTATACAGGACTCCCTGTGTCACATGGCCCTTCTACTTCCTCCTCCCCGGGTCATCAGGCTCTGCCTGCACCTGGACCTGCAGCTATCTTGCTGCAGGTCCTCCCTGACTCTGGGTTTGGTTCTGGGGTCACCATCAGGGCACAGAAAGAGAGGGGACCACAGTTAACTGGAAGGAAGCAAGGGGAAGAGGGGTAGGGACTTCTACCAGGGTAGGGAAACACTGGTAAACACACAGCAAGGTAAGGGAGGGAAAAATGTAGAAAAATGTGGGAGTTGGTAGTGAAGGAGAGGGAATGGGCCAGGGGTGCCTGCCCCACTTTCTATTCTAGTAATGGGGTAGGAGCCCTATTATAAATGTTCCAGGGTTTCTCCCTCATTTCATTAGTGACAACTTTCCCCACTTGAGCTAAATGTCATGACAATGCATCTAAAACAGGGAAGCAATTGAAATTAAACTGCACCAGAAATGGAAAGAGAGGATCCAGCATGCAGGGACATGCTATCATTACACTAACATACATTGTGCAAGCACAGAAACACACAAAACTTGTATTCCAACTAAATGGTCAAACAGATGTTTACCTTTAGATGAAGAGTGACTCCTAGCATCACACAGAATATTTTTGCCCTGTTGGATCAGAGATTGTGTCAGAGCTGAAAGGCCCCTGCTTCATTCCTGGGCTCAGATTAGAGCCGGAGTGTCCTACAGGAACAGCCCACCCTGTTACATTCCCTATGCTGTGAGACTGCTAGCCAGTACCTCCAGGAGCTAGACAGAAACAGCTATCGCTCCCCAAGCAGTGTCTTCCTCAAAGCTTCCTTCACCTCCTTGTTTCTCAAGCTGTAGATCAACGGGTTGAACAGTGGTGTCACCACTACATAGAAAAGTGTGACTATCTTCCCACTGCTCCCGGAGGCTGCTGGATTGACATAAGTGACCATAATAGAGCCATAGAAGAGACCTACCACAGCAAGATGTGAAGTGCATGTGGAAAAGGCCTTGCGTCTCCCAGCCCCCTGTGGTAGTCTCATCACTGCCGTAAGAATCATTGCATAGGAGGCCAGAATAAATAGAAAAGTACCAATAATGATGAGGGAACTAAGGGTATAGAAGGCATGTTCAGTCTGAGGACTAAGGGCACAGGAGACAGCTAGCAATGGGGCTGGATCACAAACAAAATGATCCAAGACATTGGGGTGGCAGAAGGGGAGCTGAGAGATGAGGACAATGGGGATCATGAACCAGAGGAAGCCACAAACCCAGCAAGAAGCCACCAGGATTAAGCAGATCTGCTGGGACATGAGGCTGGGGTAATGCAGGGGGTGACAAATAGCCAGGTACCTATCTAATGCCATGGCTGAAAGGAAGGAGCATTCAGTGGCCCCCATAGAGAAGAAGAAATAGAACTGGAGGAAGCAGGCTTGAAAGGAAATGATGTCTCCTTGAGGGGTCACCAGATCCACCAGCATCCGTGGCACTGTAGCTGTGATGTAGCAGATCTCCAGGAAAGAGAAATTCCCCAGGAGGACATACATGGGCAAATGGTGGAGGCGGGGGTCCTGTAGAATAGCCCACATGATACAAAAGTTTCCTGCCAGTGTCAGGGTATAGGTTGAGGAGAGGAGGGCACAAAGGAAGAAGCGACTTGTCTGGTCCAGGGACGAAAAGCCCAACAGGATGAACTCAGTCACAGGGCTGGTGGCATTGTTTAAAATCATTCGGGAAGCCTGGATCTGGAAGGAAATGACATACAAGATAACCAAGTTCAACTCCTTTCTTTGAGAATGGATAAGGCCCTGATGAGGGAGAGCTGTGAAATGTGAAAGTCAGGACTCCTGTTATATCATCAGCCCTGAGAGCAGAATGTTGACCAAACAGCACACAGGCAGACATTCATTCACTGAACATGGCTCCATCATCCAACACAGAGCAGTGCTCTCACATGTGCTCACATGCACATGCACATACACTCACACATGCAATACATGAGTCCATACGTGATCTGACACCTTCCATGCATGAGAAAGACCCAGTATGGATGCTGTAGATCAGTAGTTCTTGACCTCACTGGACTCTAGGTACCTCTCATTAGACTCAAGGCACCCCTCAGAATATACCAGCTCTTAGCTTTCAATCATTTTCGACCATAGAGAAACAACAGAACACTTCTTCTGTTTCTCAGGAAGAACTCAGAATGACCACAGGACATCAGAAAGTTTTTGACACTAAGAAATCCTATGGGAAATTTGTCTTGTGAATCATGTGTTGTGGTGTTAGAGTGGTGTCATAGCCATGATGGTCTAAGACTCATGCAAAAGGCAAGGATCTTTTTGTGGTGATATCTTTTATTGGACCAACTGCATGGTTGGGATAAAGTTAGACAAGCTTGCAAATGCAATGCATTCATCGCCAGGTCATGTGCAGGCATTTGCACACCTAATAGTGCTAA